>NC_072381.2:30327500-30627500 GCF_028885625.2 Pongo pygmaeus | reverse complement strand
TGGCTTTTAGAGCTGATTTTCTGTTTGTAAGTAGAAATTAACTCCCAATTAGCTGTGTGAGAATTTGTATCCTCTGTATCTGCTATCGATAGAAAAGAACAATTCGGTTCTGGGCGAAGACCCAAAGGGCTTTTTATTAATAATGCACCTACGATTCGTGAACTGTATTTAGGTTCATCAGAGGCCTCTCGTTTCTTTCTGGACTTTCAATTACGTTCTGAGCATGGAAAGTTGGCAAATAACTTAGGCTTGGATGGATAGATACAGTCATTGAATAGAAAAACCATATTGATATTTTTAGGTTTTTAAGATCTCACATACTTTAAATATTTCAAAATTTTAAGTAAATACTCTTTCATACATTCTGAAACATTATATCTAATTTATCTCATTTAGCCAAAAATTTAAGACATATACATGTTGCAGTTGCACACCTGTTACTCCAAAACAAACAAACCGCTCCAGCCAAAACCCAGATGGGAGAGCGCTTGATTTTCAGTAGCTTAAAATATATTGAATTAAGAGGTAGGTTATGAAAGCAAAAATGACATCTGAATGTTTTAGTGGTTTTGGATATAAATTTTCTTAGGAATTTTTTGTTTGAGTTAAGCTGATAGTTTACTGTGTGCTACGTTGGTTACAAAATTCAGCTACATTTGTTTATTTTGCAATTAATTCAATTTGTTTGCAAATATTGCATCAGACATCTAAACCAGCTAATAACTCTATAGGTTTGAGCCAGGTTAGAAAAAAAGGCTTGGGTGTACCGTTAAGAAGCAGCTAGCTCTCCAAATTGTGCTGATAGTCTTAATTTCCCCCAGATGTTCATTTTAGCCACACACACATAACCATTTGGATTTATGATTTCATACATTTTTTATTGAAAGTGCTGAATATTTTAAAATTCCGTGATTAGATAAAATTGGTCATTGTGCTTCAGAATAGGGTGACTCAGCTTCATGGGATGTACTTTACCCAGCACAGGATTCTCCCATTTGAAATGGAATTTATGAATTTGGATTTGTATCAGGTCTTCACTCCAGAGGCATCAGAGAGCTTTCAGGCAGCCAACTATTCTTAAATATTTCAAAAGGAAGTTGCAGTGGGCACGTGGCATGGAGAACACAGCAGAGCAAAGTGATGTAGGGGCCATAACAGCCAACACGCTTTGTTTCCTTCATTCATTCACCTACCTCCCCAAAAGTCCAAAGAAGTGTTTTCCCTGCTCTCGGTGGAGGAGGAAGATTCTATCTGGAAATTGAAGGTGTCAATGGCCAGAGGAAGAAGGAGGAGCATTGATTTTCATGAATAACCAGCTGTGTGACCTTGGGTACATTCTTAACCTCTCTGAGCCTCAGTGGCCTCATTCATTCAAACAAGGGTTGGACTGGAGGAGTTCTAAGACCTCTTTTACTTGTTGGGATTCTGTAATCCAAAGGTTTCAGAGATCTAGAATAATCTGTCTTCCTTGGAAAGGCAACACCTTGTATCTGGAAGGTAGTAGTTCAAGGTGAGAGAGCAGGAACAAATTAGAAATGTGTTGAGAAAGAAGATCTTTTTTAAAAAGTCCTCTCACTATCCTTGCTTGTTTCTGTTGAAATATGCAGACTGTTTCTCCCTTCTCTGATGGCTTCATAATCATTCTTTGTCTTTGATTCTTATTTATTTTATTTTATTTTTTTGAGATGGAGTCTCGCTCGGTCTCCCAGGCTGGAGTGCAGTGGCGCGGTCTAGGCTCACTGCAAGCTCCGCCTCCCTGCAAGCTCCGCCTCCCGGGTTCACGCCATTCTCCTGCCTCAGCCTCCTGACTAGCTGGAACTACAGGCGCCCGCCACTATGCCCGGCTAACTTTTTGTATTTTTAGTAGAGATGGGGTTTCACCGTGTTAGCCAGGATGGTCTCGATCTCCTGACCTCGTGATCCACCCACCTCGGCCTCCCAAAGTGCTGGGATTACAGGCCTGAGCCACCGCATCCAGCCTGATTCTTTATTTTGGAAAGTTTCTGACACCTCTTCAAATTAAGCTCTCATAGTTTCTTTTGTGTTCATTTAAGTATGTCTCTTTTCTCTAACCTGATTTATTCTTATCTTCTTTTGGATTTTTGCTTTTTCTCCTGATGTGAAACCCCAAAGTGGTCACAGCAAACTCACTCAGGGATGCCTGAGACCGTCAGAATCTTCCTGTTCACAACAAGATGGGATGTGCTTGGCTTTCGTTTCCCTTTAAGTTTATTAGTTCACTGCTATGTATTTATTGATTCTCGACAGTTGTTTTCTGAGCACTTACTGTGTGTCAGGGACTGGTATAGGTGTTGGGGAAAGAACGGTGGGAAACAAAATTCCTGCCCTCATAGCGTTTAAGTTCCAATGGAATGGTACTAAAGTACCCTGAGTGATTCTCTTAATCTTCAGCTCCACGTCTGTTGTTCAAGTGCTTAGGTTAATAACAAAATGTAAAATACCTACCATGGTTTCACATAGTTATGTGTGTCTGATGTAGGGGCCATAACTGTATGTGTGTGCCTTGAGAAAACTTAAGATCTACCTTCCTGGCAAATTTTAAATATATAATACATTGTTAGCAACTATAGTCACCATGCTATACCTTAGGTTTCCAGAACTTACTCGTAACTACAAGTTTGCATCCTTTGACCAATGTCTTTCCAGTTTCTGCTACCTCCAGCCCCTGGTTACCACCTTTCCATTTTGTTTCTGTGAGTTCAGCTTTTATATCAAAACATCATGCTGCACACCTTGTGTATATACAATTTTCATTTGTGAATTATACCTCAAAGCTGAAAAAAGACCCCAAAAAACCCAGCATGGTTCCTAACCAAAGGAGACACTTGTAAGGCTTTGTATCCTCTTACAGTTTGCATTTTGTATCTTCTGAAATTCTCTCTTCCCCTAGAATTCATACTGATAAAAGCTTATACGCATTTAAAAATATATGTTTGAGGCCGGGCGTGATGGCTCATGCCTGTAGTCCCAGCACTTTGGGAGGCCGAGGCGGGTGGATCACGAGGCCAGGAGATCGATACCATCCTGGTTAACATGGTGAAACCTCGTCTCTACTAAAAATACAAAAAATTATCCGGGCAATGGTGGTGGGCACCTGTAGTCCCAACTACTCGGGAGGCTGGCAGGAGAATGGTGTGAACCCGGGAGGCAGAGCTTGCAGTGACCGGAGATCACGCCACTGCACTCCAGCATGGGCAACAGAGTGAGACTCCGTCTCAAAAAAAAAAGAAAAAAAAATATATATATATATACTTGAGGCAAGTACAAGTCAAATACCCATCTCTCTCTATTTTTAAAATTCATGCTTTCTCTGCCATCATAAAATTCGATCTATAAAATGCTGATTTCATTACCAAGGCAAAGGTTGATATTGATATCAAGCAGGATGTTACAGAAATAAATCATTGGATCAACTTGACTTCTTTCTTACTTTCAGACTTTGTCTCAGAACTTTATTAAACTTAGCAAAAGTTAAAAATAAAGGTAGTCTTACCTGAAGACTTTGAGATGATTTTAGAAGGAGTTTAGTAACATTGGATGAACTATTGTGTGTCACTAATTGTGTCAGAGAATCTAACTTACAACTGAAACTTTGGAGTCTGTAATCTTTCTTTGTGTTTTTTTTTTTAAGACGATTCACCTGGTCACTTCTAGCACTGGGTGAAGCTAATTGTATATAAGCTAGAACTGCCTTCTGCCTACCTTTATGTTAGTACTATTTTTACGTTTAATTTTGCACAAGTTGAAAGAGATTGCTTGGTTCATGGGGCCTTAAACATTTCAACATTTGTCCTTCACAAGATAATTATTTCATTAAAAATAAATTACAATTTAGTCAGTAGCTCTCCACATGAAAATAATAATCAGATGGTAAATGGATGCCCTAAGATATGTGGAGAACAAATTACCATGGTATTTTAAAGGAGAGAGTTTTCTAAGCTAACTTTTATGCATGTAGCATCTCCCTGTCTAACATGAGCATTGATGATAATTTCTACCATTAATGAGCTCATTTTTTTTTTAATGAGACTTTGTTTTTACTTTTAAAAAACAGTAACCTAAGGCAGGTGAAGTCAAATTGTTATTGCTGGGAAGTTGTGTTTCAAATGAGCACTGTAAATGATTTTGTTGAGCAGGCGTTTTTTGTTTTGTTTTGTTTTGTTTTGTTTTTGAGACAAAGTCTCACTCTGTCGCCCAGGCTGACATGATCGATATCAGCTCACTGCAACCTCTGCCTCCCACATTCAAGTGATTCTTCTGCCTCAGCCTCCTGGGTAGCTGGGATTACAGGTGTGCACCACCACACCCGGCTAATTTTTGTATTTTAGTAGAGATGGGGTTTCGCCATGTTGGCCAGGCTGGTCTTGAACTCCTGACCTCAGGTGATCCACCCACCTCGGCCTCCCAAAGTGTTGGGATTACATGTGTGAGCCAAGCAGATGGTTTTTAAACTGGGGTCCAAGAACAAGCTTTAGAATGTTAGAATATCTCCCCAAAACCATATGGAAAATGGTAGGGTTGTTTTTTTTTTGAAAGCTCATTTAATAAAGGAGAGCATCCATTGTTTTCATTACTCTTCTTAAAGGGGCTATGACTCCCAAAAAGTGAAGAACAAATGCATGTGAGGAAAAGTCACATTCTGATTAGTCATATGTTGCTTAACAACAGGAGTACCTGCTGAGAAATATGTCCTTGGGCAATTTCGTCATTCTGCAATCATCATAGAGTGCATTTCCACAAACCTAGATGGTACAGCCCACTACATACTATGATCGATGGTGTAGCCATTGGAATCTTAAGGGACCACCATAGCAAATGACTGTGTTTCTTTTGTTGTTGTTGTTTTTGAGATGGAGTCTTGCTCTGTGGCCCAGGCTGGAGTGCAGTGGCGTGATCTTGGCTCACTGCAACCTCCCCCTCCTAGGTTCAAGCCATTCTCCTGCCTCAGCCTCCCAAATAGCTGGACTACAAGCACGTACCACCATGCCTGGCTAATTTTTTTTGTATTTTTAGTAGAGATGGGGTTTCCCCGTGTTAGCCAGGATGGTCTCAATCTCCTGACCTCATGATCCACCCGCCTTGGCCTCCTGAAGTGCTGGGATTACAGGCGTGAGCCTCCGCGCCTGCCTGGCAAATGACTGTGTTTCTATAGAAATGAAGATCTTAGATGTGCCTGGATGGCTCCAGATAACACCCAGCTGAGCCTTACGGCTCCTAATGGGTCCCATCCTCCCGCTGAAATGAGATCAGAACAACCCATGGGGCCTTAGTACTGGCCAGTAGAACTGGACAATCTGTTGATGGGTGTATTCTCAAACTGGTACTGTTCTGTTGGGTAGCCCCTAGCCACGGGTAGCAAGTGCCACTGAGGAATTAGACCTTAACCTTGACTTCATGTTAATTAGTCAGAATTGCAGTGGCCCCTTTTGTTGGACAGCACAGGACCAGAGGAAGTGGATTTGCACTTTCCATCTGCTGATAGGAATTGAAAAACTGCCATGCATTGCCTATTGACCTATCCATGTAATTTGTCATACTTGGATAGCAGAGGAAAAATCTAAAATACTGTGTTTTTCAAAAGAAATGGAAGCTTATTGTATTAGGGGAAAATTTTCTGGGGATTCCTTATTTCTTTCACATATACACACACCCAGTGCAAGCATGCACACACACACACACACTCGCACACACACTGGATACAGTTTTGTAGGTTCTTTGTGTCCCGAAAACATAAAATGTTCATTTCTGCATTTTGAATTATGGATTTGAAGATCCATGCTGTGCAGTCTCAGCATCACTAATAACGCTCGAGTTGAATGCTCCAAGCTTACTTCACAAGGCAGCTCTCGCTTAGGGAGCGGTTTGCATGGAGGTGCTTTGAATTCCGGGACAGAATGGTTTGGGGAACTAGGGGGACTGCAGTCTCTGTTGACAGCATGTCCTTTGGCTGCTTGGTTGTTCTTTCCTAAGTTTGTGTTTTGGTTTCAGGTCGTGGTGTTGTTCTGGGAGAAATTAGCTTAAATAGCGTTTTGTTTGTTTTTGCTTTTGACGTGTTTAAACATATGGATGGAAACTAAAGTTGTCCTCTGGGAACCAGGACTGTGATGTGCATGATTAGACCTGTCTGTGTTGATGGCTTGTGTGAGATCTTGTGATTATCCAGCGAACTGTGCCAAAGTTTCATTATTTATTCATTCCTTCCGATGATTTTGGAGTACCTGCTGTGGCTACTAAGGATATCATGTATTTTCTTCCCAAACGTCTGCAACTCATAAACCTCTGACGGTTTAGACTGTGTGTGGAGCTGGGCGGGATGATCATAAGAAGAGACGGTGCGCTTGTCACCTGTATAAGCCACTTAGATTCCCAGGCAGTTTTCTCACCTGAAAAACGAGAGATTGACCTTCAGTGTTTCCGAGGTTCTTTGCTGCTCCCAAGCCTCTGATGTTTGTGTGTGTCTATGTGTATGTGTTCTTGTGTGTGTGTTTCTGTATGTATGCGTATTTGTGTCTGTGATTGTGTATGTGTGTTTGTATGTGTGTGTGCGTGCGCATGTATTTAGCTTTTCCTCATAAACTTTTATTATTAAAATGAGCCCACAACAGAAGAGGATGAGAACTCTTGGGCTATGTAGGAAATGCGGGGCCGGAGGGTGTATTAGGATCAAGAAGAGGCCAGACTGGCCGACGGGGCCAGACCCCCAGGTCATGGACCTCCTCCTGCCATGGGCCCACAGCCCATGTGATTTTGTGAGGTCGCTTGAAAACCTGGTTAACCTGGAATGTAATTTTTAAACATGATTGTACTTTGTGGAAAGAGGCTGTTATTTCTTGTTAGAGGGATCTGGTCATCTTTTCTGCTCTGTTATCTTTGTTTATGCTCTCATGAGAGTCATGGTTCCCTCTGCACCTTGGGCTCGGCCCGCTGTGGGGTAGCCCCTATTTCCCAAGCATGGTGGGACCCCTGTTCTGCCTCCACATCTGTGTTCTCCATCTGCTCTGGAATGCCCTCCCTGCCAACGCACAGAGCTCTCCAGCCTCAGGGAACTTGCTGCTTTGGTTGGGAAATTCCCCTTGGGATTAAGCGTTCCTGCCTTCCCGCAGCACTTTCCTAGCTCAGAGCAGGCTCACAGAATGTGTGAGTGTCCTTGGGTGCAGAATACCACAGGCAAGGGAGATCATTCTCCATTGCATTTCTTTTCAACTACGATTTGAGTGATTTTTCAGAAGTACAACAAGATTTACCTGATTCTTATATGGAGGTAGTGATGTATTATTAAATACACAGAATACAAAGGCAGGGATGGGTGGGGCATGTACCTGTAATCCCAGCACTTTGGGAGGCCGAGGTGGGAGAATTACTTGAGGCCAAGAGTTCGAGACCAGCCTGGGAAATATAGTGAGACCCCATCTCTATAAAAAAAAAATTTTTTTTAAGAATAAAAAATCAAATTTAAAAAGTTTATTTGAAAAGTCAGGGATAGCCCAACCGTGGTGGCTCACACCTGTAATCCCAGCACTTTGGGAAGCTGAGGTGGGCGGATCACGAGGTCAGGAGTTTGAGACCAGCCTGGCCAACATGGTGAAACCCCATCTCTACTTAAAATACAAAAAATAGCTGGGCGTGGTGGTGGGCGCCTGTAATCCCAGCTACTCAGGAGGCTGAGGCAAGAGAATCGTTTGAATCCGGGAGGTGGAGGTTGCAGTGAGCTGAGATCGCGCCATTGTACTCCAGCCTGGGTGAGACTCCGTCTCAAAAAAATAAAAATAAAAATAAAAGGCAGGGATAATACCTCACTTCCCCTGCTTGACCCTAGCATCAAGAGTAGATGAATACACAAGTTGAATTGGATTAGGTGACTATATATCAAAAACAATTCAGCTCAGCTGTTGCACTGAATGAACGTTTTTAAAATAACCACACAGTTGACTATCCGAGTTGCCACCTGCCCTTATTTGGTTTGTCAGAGGGTGGGTGAATATTTAGGGACACTATAAGGGGAGTCCTCTCCTTTCTCTCCCACCTCTTTCCTTTTACTCTCTCTCCCCCTTTCCCTTCCTCTCTTTTCCTTTCTTTTCTTTTCCTTCCTTTTCCTTCTCTTTTCCTCTCCTCTTTCCTTTTCATCTCTTCCTATATTCTCCTTTCTCTTATTGTCTTTCTGTCTTTCCCCTTTCATCTTCAAGACCTAACAACATGGCTATGGATATCTGTAAGTCTGACTGATTTTAATGTGTGCAATGATAATTTTTAAAACATGCATAGTATATACATAATATGTCTCCATTTACACGGTTCTGATGGCTTTCTTAATATTGCTAATACTAAAAAAACTTAAAAATTATTATAATTTGAAACATGAATTCTGATTTCTAGGCTTCATGATAGTTTATGGAAAGAAGCTGTTATTTCTTCTTAGGATTGGTCATTTTTTCTTCTCTGTTATCTTTGTGTATATATGTATTATACATGTATGTGTACCTATGTATGAGTAACATCCAAAAAAAATCCACATTTAAAAAAATGTAGTTTGCAGTAATCTTTTTAAAAATGTAGTTTGTCATAATATTTTTTAAAATGTAGTTTGTAATGAGGAGAAAATGAGTACATGACAATCGAGTTTAATTTTAGTAGAGCAAAAATTAAAATCAACCCTCAGCTTCTGCTTTGGTGTTTGTCAACTCAAATTTAAAATTAGAAATGTGGTAATTATTTGGCAGTTCTGGCTTTCTCAGGGAAACCATATCATATTGTATGTGTGTGTGCTGGCCTTTAAAAATAGATATTGCCATGAAGCTCATCATCTATATTCATGGCCGACTCCTGGAAGTGGTGGGCTTTGAAAAGCAGGGCTGTGAGTTTGACTCTTACACTTCCAGGGGGCTCTCCATTCCAGCTTTGGTTCCCTTCAGTCCATCTGTGGTCAAAGCTCTTTTGTTTTCAAAGCTAACTGCCGAAGAGTAAACACTCTTGACCCCGACCGTAAATATCTGTCATACGTCTGGTTAGTTTTAGTTTTAACTGAACAAAATCATTTTGGCAGAAGAGTCATTAAAGTTTGCACAAAATCCTGACCTTCACATCCCTGGTTTTCCTCACACAGGCATCCACAGCAAGTCACAATCCATTTGAAAACATTCCTTTTCTGGGACTGAAAATCTCCTAAAACGTATATTCTTCAGCAAACAAAGTATCTCATAGAATGCAAACATGGATGACTGGGGGAATACAATTTTTTTTTTTGCGCATAATGACTTCTGTCAGTCCTCTAAGAAATTCAAAGAATTTTCACGGCTTCCAGTTTAAATTCTAGCGCCTCTGGCCATGGCCATGGTTTGTTCTGTGTTTGATTATCTTTCCGTTCAGGGGTTCGATTGTTACTGGGCTACGTTAGACAAAGCTACCTGGATCTTGAGTTGCCACTTTTAGCCCAAAATCCCCTTCCTACCTGTTTATGGGGCAGTGGAGCACTTGGTGGCCACACTGGCTCTCTGTGTTAAGATGTTTGCTGGAAATTAGCCGTCTACGGTGGCCTATGCCGGTAGTCCCAGCTACTCAGGAGGCTGAGGGGGCGGGAATTCCCTGAGTCCAGGAGTTTGAGGCTACAGTGAGCTCTGATTGCGCCACCGCACTCCAGCCTGGGTGACAAAGCGACACCCTGTCTCAAAAAAAAAAAAAAAAAAAAAAAAAAAAATCTGCTGCTGCAAGAGCTTATTTGTAACCTGGAAGGGAAGGAGTAGTCCAGGGTTTGGGGCAGAGCCTATTGCCTCTGAAAAGACCCAGTAAATTCTCTGGGGACTGCTTGTACCCTTGTAACTAGATAGTCGTCACACATGAGTCGAAAGAAGGCATTTGGGCTTTGAAGGTGGTCAAGAGCGTCCAGGCTGGGCCAGGCATGGTGGGTCTGTGTGAGAAGCAGAGCTTAGGAAGGCTGGGGTCTGAACATGCTTTGACTTTTGCTTTGTGCAACCAGTAATCCAGAAAAATCCTGCCTGAAGCCCCAGAGGCTGTGCTTCTTCAGCAGGGTGTCGTATTGTCAGGGAGCTGCAAACAGCCTGTTGTAGTCAGAAAAGATGGTGTTTTCCTTTCCACAGCTTTATGGACATAAAATAAAACTTGAATTTGACAAACAATACAATAAATCCTCCTTTCCCAAAAATTATGAGTTGAGGTCATGGTTCCTAATCGGAACTGTGTGCAGCTGTTGGATTTTTGGCGCTTTCTAGAGCTTTCACTAAAATCAAATGCAT
The DNA here is from genome assembly GCF_028885625.2 of Pongo pygmaeus. Classification (NCBI taxonomy): domain Eukaryota; kingdom Metazoa; phylum Chordata; class Mammalia; order Primates; family Hominidae; genus Pongo; species Pongo pygmaeus. Next base: position 30,617,232 of record NC_072381.2, on the reverse strand, counting down.
TTAAACACCCTCCCTCCTCAAGAGGACGGGATTAGCCCGCCTCCCCAGGAGAACAGTGCTCTCCTGTGTCAGCAAGCTCTTTACACAGTGGTCTCCTGCCTGTGTCAGCGAGCTCCTTATAACAGTCTCTGTGCACGCCCCATCACTTTATCATGGATTAGAGGCTGCAGGATGTTTTCATATGGCCCATGATAATGTAATGATGGCTGGTACTTTAGGACTTGAAAACCTCTTAACGTCTTGGCCAGACTGTGTACTGTTCTTTCAGGCATCTGTCTTTTAAATCAGTTATCTCCATTTGCTGTCAAATTTGGCCTGCATTGGCCGGCTTTATTATTTCTGTCGTTCCATAGAGAGCCACACTGAAACTAATTTGAGAAAAGTGGAATTTCTATTGAAAACTTGGAGGCTACCAGCAAGTAGACTGTATATTTTGGAGGGTCCACCAAAGGCTCACAGTCACTGTCACCTCGTAAGGATCCTTCCAATGAATCTCCAAAAAGTAGTTTACATCTGCATCCTTGATGGAGATTTTCTTGTTAAGTAGACAGAATTTCTCTTTTTTTCTTTCTTTGTTTTCTTTTTTTTTTTTTTTTTAAGATTAGTTTTCCTCTTGTTGCCCAGGCTGGAGTGCAGTGGCACGATCTCGGCTTACCGCAACCTCTGCCTTCCGGGTTCAAGCGATTCTCCTGCCTCAGCCTCCCAAGTAGCTGGGACTACAGGCGCGCACCACCACGCCTGGCTAATTTTTTGTATTTTTAGTACAAAATACAAAATAGAGAAATACATTAGAAATACAAGTGCGATGCTCTTGTCAGGGAAGAAAAACTCTTTCTTTACCCTCTCTTGTGCAATGATCAGGGGCCTGCAAATGTAACTGACAAAAGTCAGGTTCACAGCAGAAAAGAATACAAATGTTATTAATAATTTATATGCATGGGAGTTCACAGAAAAGAAGTAACACTCAACAGATCAGACTTGGGAGCTTATATACCTTTCTTCATAAAGGAAAAGAGCTTTGGGCTTCAAGGGATGATCAATTGTGCAGAAGCAACTGGAAAATACACGGGGGAAACTAGGGGAAGATAAGGGTTATTTTAGTGAGGTTTGTTTGTGCAGACTCATCTCCATCTCCGGTGTTAAAAGTTCCACTTCAGCCAGGTGCAGTGTCTCATGCCTGTAATCCCAGCACTTTGGGAGGCTGAGGTGGGTGGTTCACCTGAAATTGGGAGTTCAAGACCAGCCTGGCCAACATGGCGAAACCCTGTCCCTACTAAAAATATAAAAATCAGCCACGCTTCGTGGCGTGGGCCTATAGTCCCAGCTATCCAGGAGGCTGAGGCAGAAGAACTACTTGAACCTGGGAGGCAGAGGTTGCAGTGAGTGGAGATCACGCCACTGCACTCCAGCATGGGTGTGACAGAGCCAGACTCCATCTCAAACAAAATAAAAAAGAGTTGCACTTCCCCTTCCTGGTACAGCAGTGGGAGACACCTGAACAAAGGGAAGTTTATGCCTGGCTTTTAGGCAGAAAAAGTGGGGGCAGAGATCCTCAGTTGCCTTCAACTCAGAATAATCCTAATGCCAGAGTGGCATATTTTGAAATGGTGTATTTCAGACCCTGCTTCATGCTTTACATAAAAAATATCAGTGCAGTACGATAAATCCTAATATCAGATTACTGTGTTTTCAGTGTGACATTTTGTTTATTGGAATCTGTCTTGTATGTCAGTTTATTGTATATTTTATTTGATTTTGGACTAACTTGCATGTATTATGTATATCATAATTGCCCAAACCTCAATATTACAGAACGAGTTTACACGTTTTTGTCTTAAAAATGGAAATACAGGCTGGGTGCGATGGCTCATGCCTGTGATCCTAACACTTTGGGAGGCCGAAGTGGGTGGATTACCTGAGTTCAGGAGTTCAAGACCAGCCTGTGCAACATGGTGAAACCCTGCCTCTACCAAAATACAAAAATTAGCTGGGCAAGGTGGCACACACCTGTAGTCCCAGCTACTTAGGAGGCTGAGGCACGAGAATCGCTTGAACACAGGAGGAAAATAAAAAGGAAATGCAATTTCTCAAATAGTAAAGGTTTAATAAGCCACCCACCTATGTGCTGAAATAACCTTGAATTGATAAAGATTTAAACAAAAACTAAATTTGGTCATCTTTAGAAGCATATTATTTAGATATGGGGTATCATGCCATGTCATTGCAAATTGTGTAGGAAAAGCATCAACTTCTGTTTAAATTTGCTTGGCTGAAATGAATGTGAGGAAGTCAGTGTGGGAGTTTATGGCAAACTCTGAATTATTCTGAAAATAGGGTATTTCAAAGAGGCAGATATCTCTAAACAAATCTGAACAGGATTTGGAAAACATTTTTGTACTTAAATTTGATATTATGCCTGATATTTAGGACTTCTAACCATTACTGCCCAATGCTTGGTACATAGCAATAAATATTTGTGCAATGAAGAAATTAATGCATGGAACACACATACTTGAATGAGCAGAAAGACTGAAAGTACACAGAGCTGAAAGCCTGTTTGATTTCTTCATCTGTCAAGCTCCCTAGTGAAAATTTGCTTTGTGACACTTCTGATTCATTCAAACCTTCTCCAGAAGGAAAGTAATTAAGTGTTTTTGTTTTAGACAGTTCCATTTTTATACTGCAGGTGACAAGCGAGGAATAACCAGCTTTAGCTTTTAATACAATGAGTAATTAAACACAGAAGGTACTGCCAACAAAATTGAAATCAAATCTGTCATTTGATCCTGTGCTGTGTTGCATTTGCTTTGTGAATTGGTGGGGAAAATATGCTAAATAATAATACACCATTGAATGTTAAGAAACAGCTGGGAGAATTAGGATCATTTTAAAAGGCTGAGAAACAAGGTGGCAAACATCTAGAAAATTCTTTAATTAAAGCTTAAGCAAATGAGATAAGATCAATCCTTCGACTGTGATATGATAGTTTTTAAAAAAATAGCAATGGTTTGGTCTGTTTCTTAAATAGATGCTGTCATTTACCTTAAAAGCTTTGCTAACCTCAAGTCTGACTGCAGGCTTTCTCTGTGGCCGCTGAAGCTACTAGTGTTGGTTCAAATTCCAACACTTTTTGTTATGACTTGCATTAGCATGGGGGGATAACTTAACTTCTGCCTCAATATCCTCATCTGTAAAATGGGAATGATAGTAGTACATATCACATAGAGTTGTTATGAGGATCAAATAGGTTTATGCCTGTAGAACACCAAAAGCGCCACTTGCAACATGGGCATGTTTATTGAATGATGATGATTAATCTTCATTAGGACCCAAATGATTCGTAGATTTCATTTTAGCCATAAGCTGCAAGAATTTTTTTTATACTTTAAGTTCTGAGATACATGTGCGGAACATGCAGGTTTGTTACATAGGTATACATGTGCCATGTTGGTTTACTGAACCCATTAACTCGTCATTTACATTAGGTATTTTTCCTAATGCTGTCCCTCCCCTATCCCCCCACCCTCTGACAGGCCCTGGTGTGTGATGTTCCCCTCCCTGTGTCCATGTGTTCTCATTGTTTAACTCCTACTTTGGAGTGAGAACATGTGGTGTTTGGTTTTCTTTTCCTGTGTTAGTTTGCTGAGAATGATGGTTTCCAGCTTCATCCATGTCCCTGCAAAGGACATGAACTCATCCTTTTTTAGGGCTGCATAGTATTCCATGGTGTATATGTGCCATATTTTCTTTATCCAATCTATCATTGATGGGCATTTGGGTTGGTTCCAAGTCTTTGCTATTGTGAACAGTGCGGCAATAAACATACGTGTGCATGTGTCTTTATACTGGAATGATTTATAATCCTTTGCGTATATATCCAGTAATGGGATTGCTGGGTCAAATGGTATTTCTTGTTCTAGATCATGTTGCAATTATTTTTTTTAACTAAAATGTTATTGTAATTCTTTTTGTAACTTTGGTGTTAAAAGTAAATGATTTGAGCCTATGATTTCCATGAAATCTAGGGAAATGATTTAATATCCTTTAATTTTTTTTAAAAATGGCTTTAAAAGGTTCTGTCATGGTATAGTTAGTGATAATAGAAAGCTCCTATTCCTGGTGCCTTAGTGGCCATTCCAGAGCCAGTTTCCTGAGGAGGCTGAGCTCAGTGCCTAAGACTTAGCCAGGATTCTGCAGCTGATTCACCGAGGAAACCTTGACCACAGTGGTCTCATACGTTCCATAAGGGGAAAGGAAAGCTTTCCTGCTGATGAGTTGGTTGGGCTTTTGGAATTCATATGTAAGGTGATTATCTGGATTTTAGTACCCTTAGGTCAATCCTTTAAAAAATATGTAAAAAAAGAGAATATTCTTCTGGTTGCAGTGTCAAATTATAGGTAAGTATCTGCATATTTATTCATCCAGAGAAAATTCTGGATTCACTGAAATAAAATATTTCAACTACAGCCATATCACCATGGGTTTGGAACAGATCATCATTCATCAAGGTTATTGTTTTCCAAATTGGATGATCATTAGAACTGCTTGATAAATGGCCAGGCTCCACGCCTGTAATCCCAGCACTTTGAGAGGCCTATGCAGGAGGATCACTTGAGCCCAGGAGTTCAAGACAAGCCCTGGCAACATAGTGAGACCTCCATCTTTTAAAAAAAAAAATTTTTTTTTAAGTAGCTGGGCATGGTAATACGCACTTGTAATCCCAGCACTTTGCAAGGCTGAAGCAGAAGCATTGCTTGAGCCCAGGAGTTCAAGGTTGCAGTGATCCTTGATTGCGCCACTGCACTCCAGCCTGAGCAACAGAGCAACACCCCACTCTAAATAAATAAATAAATAAAATACTTGATAAAGCTCTTGAAAAATATGGCTTTCTGATCCCCACCCAGACCTATTTACTCAAAACCAGAGGGTAGGGATTATCAACCTCTCCGCTGCACCAGAGCATCACTCTTTCGATCCGCATCCCTCTTTCTTCTTCTTCTTCTTTTTTTTTTTTTTTTTTTTTTTTTTTGAGATGGAGTCTCTCTCTGTCGCCAGGCTGGAGTGCAATGGCACAATCTCAGCTCACTGCAACCTCTGCCTCCCGGGTTCAAGCAATTCCCCTTCTCAGCCTCCCGAGTAGCTGGTACTACAGGCATGTGCCACCACACCCAGCTAGTATTTTGTATTTTTAGTAGAGACCAGGTTTCACCATGTTGGCCAGGATGGTCTCAATCTCTTGACCTTGTGATCCGCCCACCTCAGCCTCCCAAAGTGTTGGGATTACAAGCGTGAACCACCATGCCCAGCCTCATCCCTCCTTCTATAGCATCTTGGCCCAGTGCCATCCAGCCATCAGCTTGAGTGAACCCACCAGCATGGGGCTGTGTGAACATTGTCCTAATTGTCCTGTACAGATTGGACATTTGTGACTAGGAAAAGCACACTTACTAAGGATCTACGTTTTTGAAACTTTTTGAAATCTTTTTTCTTTTGCTATGTTTTTTCTTTTCTTAACTGCATAACATAAATCTCTTAGAAAATCACGTTTAAAATCCAAGAGAACTCATGATGTCCTCTTCTTATGTTTTCTGGGTGCAGAGCTCCAGAGCTGTTTCTTTGAAATACAAGTTATCTGTTGAACTTAAGGGTATTTGGCAGAGCACCCTGGGAGGACAGCACTGCCCCCAAACTCTGAGTCTCACAAGGAGGGAGGTTCTTTATCAGTGTGCAAGTGATTCCCCTGTAATTCCACCCAACCCACCAAAAAGCCTCACTTCCGACTCCATCCCTGATATCGTGGATGATGTAAAGAATGGTCAGTCATTCCACTGTCTGATGTCACTACCAATACACAAGAATCTAGAAAGGGGATAAACAGAGAGCAGGGAACTCTAAAATATTTTCCCTGAGAATCACTGGAACAAGGGGTCTGATTACGTCTCTGTTGGCTGTTGAGGATCCATAGTCAACCGACTATCCGTGCTCCTCCTATTCCCTGGGACCCTTGCTCGAATGACCTCACCACCTGGCTGGCACATGCTACCCTGGGGTGGAAGCACATTCTCTTATGACTTGCAATGGGAAAAAGGGCTGAGGATCGATTTTTTTTTTTTCCCGAGATAGCTGAGGAGGTGAGTCCTGCCAACATCTGAGCTACCCCCTAGGGCAGGCAGAATATTTCTGGAGAAAAATGAGCCAACATATTGCTAACAGATTCCATGGCATTCCAAACCCCACCCTCCCACTGGGCCATTTGGTATCTCCTGGAGCGTAAAGTCCATGGAGTGAGAGATTCTCCCCCTGGTTCTGGCATGGCCCCATTTTCTAATAATACCCATCTGCAGTCTTAAGCCTTTAAGCTGTCCCAAGGGTAGGGGGTCTCAGGGAACCAGTTGGCTCCAGTCACCTTGAAGGATTCACTCTGAGTTCTGACTGGTTGAGACCAGAAGCTCTCGTAAGTAGCAGCTTTGCCTCTGAGATGCTCCTTCGCCTCATCTGCACGATTCTGCAGAGCTGGGGTCCTGCCTACCTTTTAACCACATCTGACAATAACTATCCTTACCTTTTGCTACCCCTTGAATTGAGACTTCTTTACGTTTGGCATTGGTTTGCTCCTGATTCCTCTCCGAAATATTCTAGAATGCTAAAAAATGTCAAATGATTTTTATCTTAAACAAGGGCCAGTGTTTGAACCATCATATGTCATAGGGACATGCCTGTCGGAGCTAAAATGAGACTTACTACATGCCGTCCTGCTTGGGAGTAGTTGGGGATGAGTAACCACTTGACACGTTCCAGCAGTCCCCCCACCTCGGTCCCTATTCGAGACAGGCTAGAGCTGTGGCCATACCAGCATCCAGTCCTTATGTTTAAAACAGATCAAGCCTCTAAAAAAAGAGACTTTTAAGTGCTTGTAGACATTTTTTGAAAGTGTGAAGGAGCAGTGTACTGAAGATAATGAACAAGCTTCCTTCTCACTAAACAAGAGTAAACCAAGAATTGCACTCACAGGGATATAGGCAAGGCACAAGTAGACGGCGGGACTGTAGATCATGCTCCAGTGAGGATACTTGACTGAGGAAGGAGGGGCGACATTCCTCTCAGGCACTTAGTGAGTTGGGTATAAGTGTTACTTATTGGTATCCAAAAAGGCAACTAAAAATCATCAAGGTGATTCACGTGGAAAGAGCAGAAGAGTGTCCATGGTAATTATGAAGTAGCTGATGGCTCTGGGCACAAAAGTGAGCTGAACACAGTTATGGGCCAGTGTGCTTTGGGTAGCAGAGAGCCTCCTTCAGCAGCTCAGAAACGCATGAGCGAGAGTGCACCTAAAGAATCACAAGTGATGCACTGCACAGGAGTTATGGGAAATGAGGAGCCAGGGGCTGAGGGAGTCTGGGAAGGTTTCATAGGCACAAAGGGTGGGTAGGACTTTGATTCATGAAAAGATGGAGGTTGGTGGGCAGGAGGAAAGGACACATGAAGGTAGAATGGGCAGGGTGCAGTGGCTCACACCTGTAATCCCAACACTTTGGGAGGCTGAGGCGGGAGGATCATTTGAGGCCAGGAGTTTGAGATCAGCCTGGGCAACATGGTGAAACCTCGTCTCTACTAAAAATACAAAAGTTAGCCAGGCATAGTGGAGCATGCCTGGAGAATCGCTTAAACCCAGGAAGTGGAGGTTGCAGTGAGCTGACCATGCTATTGCACTCCAGCCTGGGTGACAAAGCGAGACTCTGTCTCAAAAAAAAAAAAAAAAAAAGTGCAGAATGAATGGAGCTTGTTTGGGCAGGGGAGAGCCTTGAATGACAAGATAAGTGGTGTGTGTTTATAGACAATGGCAAACCTTGGGAGTCTGGAAGGAACAGATGCTCTGGCCCTATGGAGGATGGAGAGGAGGAGGAGACACCACCAGAGGTAATTCAGAGGCTATTGTGATTGTACAAGTCTCAGATTCTGCAATGATGGCAGCGAGAAGGGAAAGGAAGGGACGAGGGTGGGGTGTGAGGGAAGAATAGGTTGAGGAACTGATTGGAGATAGAGATCTGCAAGAACTCAGAGATATAAGTGGGACAAACTACTCAGATTGGCAGGGAGCCCGCCACAGTGTGGAAATGAGAAAAGGGTGAGGGGTTGCTCTGACTTCACTGTGATGAGCCTGTCCAGTCCTTACCAGTCTCTCGGGGGAGGGAGGTCACAGTGCCACAGGATCCTTAGGGTGTTGCTTCACCAGCTGGAAACCTCTGTGGCTGGTGGCACCTCTGCTTGAGTTTTGCTCATGCCTGCTGGACTTGTTCCGTCCACTCAGCCCAGCAAGATGTGCTCAGCTCATGCTACCAGCCTGGATCCCATGCCTGCCAAGGGCAAGCCAGGCATGGAGCAGCAAGGGGATATGTGAGTGAGTGAGCACAGGGTCTGGCCACTGCACAGCCAGGCATGCTGGCTGCTGTGGCAGGGTGGGAAGCTCCATGTGCCAGCTCCCTTTGAGGCTGCGGCTGGACCAGATGTATCACAAGTGGCTTCCACTGTGGGCACCAGCATCTGGATGAGGGAAATGTGGTGGTGCCCAAAAGCTCAGAGACACCAGGAACAGCAGTCCCCAAATAGGTGTTACAGTATGTCACAGCCATGGCTCAGGGAGCGCCAAGGTCTGGACTTCCAGAAGGGCTGCAGCTCTTCTCTACCTCTTGTTACCTACAGTGCGGTGAGTGGGGGGACATGTTCCAGCCCATTTGTGTTACAGCTCTTTCAGTCCCACCACCTTGCTCTGGCCCGTGGCTCATGGGCTGGCCCAGCCCCACTGCTGCTTCTCATCATGTGGGGTGGCCACTCGGCACCAGCAGAGGGTGGGAGGGCTATAGTGTTAACAGCAGCTCTGGCTCAGGGAATCCTGAGGTCTGGGTCCCTAGAAGGGTTGCCATCCTTTACTCCCATAGCCCAGGAGCATGTCACCACCCACAGCTCGGCGAGCTGGTCAGGAACATGTTACAGCTCCTTTCACTTCCACTGTTCAGCAGGTCCTGAGTTCTTGTCCCATGTCCAGGAAGAATGAGGTTATGCAGACAACTGGGTGAACAAGGCAGGCAGGAGCTTTACTGAGTGACAAAACAGCTGTCAGGAGACCCAAAGTGGGTGGCTCCTTTCCACAGGTAGTCCAGACAAGTGTCTTAGGCTGGCTGAGTCTGGGGTTTTTATGGGCTCAGAAGAGAGGAAGTGCATGCTGATTGGTCCATAGGCGGCCATAGGCAGGCCTGGAAAAAGCACCATCTGATTGGCCAAAAGGCATCAGTGAATTTCTCACTCCAGGTTGCGGACTCCACCTGGAACGGACAGCTGAGCCCCCAGGCTTCAGGCCATCCCTGGCTTAAAGGTAGGGTTTCACTAGAGACCCACCCCTTCCTGCCTAGGAACCTGTCTGCCTCCCACTGCCATCAACATGCCATCCATGGCACCCAGGCTGTCTGCACTGAGGGGTGCCCACATGCCCACGCTCAGCTGCCCTCAATGCCCCCAGCCTCCCTCCCACATTCATCACTGCCCAAAGTCCAGAAAGGGCTGAGGCAGCAGGGTGCTGGCTCTGCCACAACTTTGCTTCGCACTGGAGCAGGCACTGGGAGAGAGGAGAGGCCAGAGAGTGGGAACAGGCACTTCTGCCTGAAGGAGTAGGAGGCTTCCCAGGCCCTGGAGAGTGCAGGGATGCCCAGGTCCACAGCTGGGCAGCTGCAACTGCCTGGGAGAACAGGCTCCCATCCTACCAGCTTGGTAGGGCTCAGGGCTTCTGCTGGGAGCACCTGTTCCTGGCCCCTGCCAACTCCACAGAGTGCACAATCCCAGCCGTGGCTTCCACACTGCAGCTGGCGTCCTTACAGCAGCCACCCCAGATGGGCCACTGTTGCCATCAACAGTTGGCAGGAAGGCAGGCTGAGCCTGGTGTCTCAACCAGAGGACTTCGCAGCAGAGGTAATTGTCAACCCCACTTCCATTGCCTTGACATCCCTCTTGTAGCAGAGAAGCTAATCCTGCCCAGCCTGGCCATGAGTGAGGGCACCTGAAGGGGTGAGGAGGTGGGGGTAATGTTGTGTGGGTAGAGAGTCCCATACTCAAAGTGACTGCCAAATCCAGGGCTGTGCATAGAACGACTGCTGACAGCCTTTGATAAGCTTGCTGTGAGTCCAAAAGAATGATCGGATAGATGCTTGTCTTGCAGTGCATCTACATTAATCTCATAGCAAATTATTTGTCTCATATTAGAGAAAGTTTAGCTTTCTTAGAAGCTTGATGGGAAAGAGCCTCCCAGCTCTTAGAGTTTGCTTTTTCGCAACTCAGTTTACGTCTTCTTCTTACTCCAGGTTCCCAGCTCCTTGAGCCTTGCCCGTGAAGGGGTTGAGTCAGGATGGGAGACCTTGAGCTGCCTTGACCCGCTACAGCTCTGACTCAGGGATGTGCCCTGCTTGTCACAGCATGGGTGTGCTGGGCCTTGGAGCATCTTTTCAGGCAGAGAGCAAGACTTTGGCACTGTTGAAAGCTGTACCTCCAAACAGCAGCCCATTCATAGACTACAGAGGAAAAAAAGACCACACTTGCTACAGTAACAACGCAGTTCAGTACCAGGGAATAACTTAACATGAAACATGTCAAATCTATGTAAACAACTGGAAGATACTCCTAAAAAATACAAAAAAGAATTTGAAAAAAAAATCATGTTCTAAATGAGGGAAGTTTGAGGTTATAAATATATCAGTTCTTCCTAATTTATTACATTTTACACATTCTCAATTTATAAAATACCAACCATTAAGAAAAAAAATAAACTAGGCAAGGAGATTCCAAAGTTCACGTGGACAAATAAGCAAGAGCTGCCAGTTATTGAATACATTACACAGTCTCAGTAATTAAAATAACGTGGTACTGGCAAGTGAATAAACAAGACAGCAGAACATATTAGAAAGCCAGAAGTAGTCCCAGATATATATGAGAATATATAAATTTTGAAACCTGTCATTTAAAGTCAACAAAGAAAACTAGATTGCCCAATAAACATAATGGCAACTGGGTAACCATAAGGAAGAATGAATAAATCATGCCCCACACCAGGATAAATTTCTAATGGATCACATATTTAAATAGTTAAATGTGTAGGCCGGGCATAGTGGCTCATGCCCGTAATTTCAGCACTTTGGGAGGTCAAAGTGGATGGATAACCTGAGGTCAGGAGTTTGAGGCCAGCCTAGCTAACATGGCGAAACCTCATCTCTACTAAAAATACAAAAATTAGCTGGGTGTGATGGCACGTGGCTGTAATCCCAGCTGCTTGGGAGGCTGAGGCAGGAGAACTGCTTGAACACAGGAGGCAGAGGTTGCCATGAGCCAAGATCCTGCCACTGCACTCCAGCCTGGGCAACAGAACAAGATTCTGACTCAAATAAACAAATAAATAAATAGTTAAATGTTTGAGGCAACTGGAGAAAATCAAATATAGATCAAGTATTAGATGATACCAAATAATATTGTTAATTTTGTTACATATAATAGCATTATACAGGGAAATAGTCATAATTTTAAAATGCATATTGAAGTATATAGAGGTAAAATGAGTTGATATTTTGGGTGTACTTTAAAATAATTTTGTTGAGAGAGAGAGTCAGAGAGAAGAGATAGAAGAAAGAAGTATAATAAAACCTTGATAGCAGTTGAATTTAGGTGGGGGTATATGCCAGTTTATTATAACCTTGTCTCTACTTTGTACAGGTTTAAATTTTTTCAAAATCAAAAATATTGGCTGGTTGCAGTGGCCAATATCTGTAATGCCAGCACTTTGGGAGGCTGAGGCGGGAGGACTGCTTGAGACCAGGAGTTTAAGACAAGCCTGGGCAAAATAGCAAGACTCCATCTCTACAAAAATTTTTAAAAATAGGCCGGGAGCTGTGGCTCACGCCTGTAATCCCAGCACTTAGGGGCCAAGGCAGGTGGATCACTTGAGTTCAGGAGTTCGAGATCAGCCTGGCCAACGTGACAGAAGCCCATCTCTACCAAAAATACAAAAATTAACTGGGCGTGGTGGCAGATGCCTGTAATCCCAGCTACTCGGGAGGCTGAGGCAGGAGCATTGCTGGAACCCAGGAGGCGGAGGTTGCAGTGAGCTGAGATAGCACTGCTGCACTCCAGCCTGGGTGACAGAGCAAGACTCCATCTCAAAATAAATAAAAATAAAAACTAATAAGTACTAGAAGAAAACAGGAGAATTTCTTCATAGCTGTGGATTTGGCAAGCCTTTCCAACTGATTTGAAATTAAGAAACCATGAAAGAAAAGACTGATAAAAATCAACTCTCTCTCTCTATACAAACACACACATATACATTTATATAAAATATATATTATGTAAATAATATATATTTGAATATATATTTTTTAAAGCCACTTTTCCACTAAGGGGGAAAAACCCACCAAAGAGAAAAAAAACTAGGAAAACTATTTGCCGCTCACATCACAAACAAATGGCTAATATATTAATATAGACATTTCAGGAAATCCTTTTAAAAAGTTAAAACTATCAAAATAGACAAAAGATCTGAACAGACAGCTCACAAAAAAGGTAAAAGGAATTTAAGGAGCCTAAAACATATGGAAAGATGCTCAACCTCATTCTTAGTAAGAGGAAAGAAATGTACCATATCTGGGAAACCTCAGAGCAGCAAAACTCTAGAGCTGCTCTTGCACTCCGCTGAGGCTGGGGGGAGACGGGAACCATGGCTGATGGGAATGTAAACTGGTGCAATTTGACAGTTTTTGTCAGAATTCTTTCAGATACACTTAGATTCAAGGTGATATAGCTTTGTTTGAAAACAGCAAAAGAATAGAAACCTTAAGGCCCATCCATAGAGGACTGGCTAAGTAAATCACAGACCCTGCGTACAGTAAAATACTATGCACCTGTAAGAAAATGAGGCTAATGCCTGTATGCCTATATGGGAAGATCTCCAAAGCACATTGCTAAGTGTACTTTGCACACTTCTGCTTATATATGAAAGGGAAACTAAGTATCTATTTGTATTTGCTTGCATAAAGAAACTCCATAAGGACAAACAAGAAACAAATACAGTATTCCCTCCCTTATCCTGGGGGATGCATTTGAAGACTCTCAGTGGATTCCTGAAATCACAGATAGAACCTAATCCTGTATATAGTGTTTTTTCCCATACTGTACACACATAAACCTATGATAATGTTTATTTATAAATTAGGCCAGGTGCAGTGGCTCAGGCTATAACCCCAGCATTTTGGGAGACCCAGGTGGGAGGATCATTTAATCTCAGGGGTTCAAGACCAGCCTGGGCAACACAGCAAGACCCTATCCTTACAAAAATTTTTTTAAAAGATTAGCTGGGCATAGTGACATGCACCTGTAGACCCAGCTACTTCAGATGCCAAGGCGGGAGGATCACTTGAGAGCGGGAGATCGAGGCTGCAGTGACGTATGATTGTGCCACTGCACTCCAGCCTGGGCAACAGAGCAGGACCCTATCAATCCATCAGTGAGTGAGTAAGTAAATAAATAAATAAATAAAGGCACAATGAAAGATCAACAATATGGCCAGGCTCAGTGGCTCACACCTGTAATCCCAACACTTTGGGAAGGCCGAGGTGGGCAGGTCACTTGAGTCCAGGAGTTTGAGACCAGCCTGGCCAACATGGCAAAACCCTGTCTCTTACTAAAAATACCAAAAAAAAAAAAAAAAAAAGCCAGACATGGTGGCATATGCCTGTAATCCCAGCTACTCAGGTGTCTGAGGCATGAGAATTGCTTGAACCCAGGAGGTGGAGGTTGCAGTGAGCCAAGATTGCACCACTGCACTCCTGGGTGACAGAGCAAAACTCTGTCTCAAAAAAAAAAAAAAAAAAAAGAGCAACAATAATAAATAATACAATACAATTCTAGTAAGATACTGTAATAAAAGGTATGTGAATGTGGTGCCTCTCTTTCTCTCAAAATATCTTACTGTACTGCACTGTGGGTAACTGCAACCTTGAAAAGGGAAGCGATGGACATGGGGTGACTACTGTCACTGGCACCTCAGAAATAGGGAAGGGGGCGGAAATATACTGCCACTTTTTAACTTTATTCAATCACGTGAGTCAAAAAATTACAAATGTAAATTGGATTTTTAAAGACTGTACTGTGGGCTTATTACATAGTCACCTTTGCGGATTAAGTCCTGGCTTTATGTATGACATCTATTAGCAGCCTAATTTTATATTAATTGAATGCAATTCCAAAAATAACAGTTAGGTCATTTGAAAACATATGCCTCAGGTGCCCATTAAATGCTCTTTTCAATATCTGTTTTGTTCAGAATGTAGTCTGGCCGGCCCTGGGTGAGTAGTTCCATGAAGTAAGATACTGTCATCACTTTGAGTGGGCAGGGTCCCTTTGCTCATTCCTATATCATTTCATTACCTTCCTCATGATCCAGCCAGCTGCTCTATTAAATATGAATACCAAGTATGCTTTAAACCTACAGGTGAAGAAATTAGATGAACTGTCTGGCCATAAATTATATCATGATTCTTGGGAGAGTCCCGTAGCCTGGAGCCAGAGCTGTTTCATTGTGGTTGAGACCAAATTTCAAGCATCTGCTCACTGAATGCTTTTCCATTTTTGCTTTAAAAGCTTCATATGAGTACATACAGCATTTTATTTGCTTCACAGCATGCCCCACAGAACTCTTTCTTGGAAATACAGAGATTCCTATTTTTAGTCTTTCAGGAAACAAAATTACTAACTTCTCCCCCTGCTTCCCTTTTTCTTCTTTATAAAGAAGAAAGGGTTGGAAATCTTACTGCATTTTCATTCTCTGTGATACGAAGATGAGGGGGGAGGGCAGGGTTTGTGGGGATCTTTCACAGCGTTTCTCCCAGCTGGGACTAAATACTATGAATGGCTACAGCCTTGTCCTGTTCTGCACTTGCTTTTATTTATTTACCTCCAAAGTAAAACACATCCAGCAAGGGGAAGGAGTGCTCAAGTTTCAGTCGTCAGGATGGTAAGAAGTTCTTCATTATCATCTTCCTGGGCATGAAAAGATTTTAAAACAACTGATATACCTCTCCCTTTCTTTTTTTGAGATGGAGTTTCTCTCTTGTTGCCCAGGCTGGAATGCAATAGTGCAATCTTGGCTCACTGCAACCTCTGCCTCCTGGGTACAAGCAATTCTCCTGCCTCAGCCTCCCAGGTAGCTGGAATTACAGGCGCCTGCCACCACACCTGGCTAATTTTTGTATTTTTAGTAGAGACAGGGTTTCACCATGTTGACCAGGCTGGTCTCAAACTCCTGACCTCAGGTGATCCAACTGCCTTGGCCCCCCGAAGTGCTGGGATTACAGGCGTGAGCGACAGCGCCCAGCCTCTCCCTTTCTTTTTTTAAAAAAAAATTATATTTAGTCTTCTTTCAGGCTTGACCATTTGCATCTTTAAACATTATATTGCAAAGCCACTTGAAAGCTGCAGTTTACAAATGTACATGATTGATAGGTCTATAGATTTTCATAGAAGGCCTGACTTCATAAGCATTTATACTCATGAATAAAAACATTTGCATTCTCTTTCTTCCCCCAAATCATTCTGGCAGTGAACACTTCACCTGCCCAGGCCTTTTATGGAAAAGTGTATGTAATCCCTCTGAGCCTTTGGGGCCTGGGATCCAGGTTGTCCCACAGCAGGGAAGGGAGGGTGAGACAAGGCAGGTTAAGCAGGTACGGCATGTTGGAAGGTGTACCATGTGCCCTTA
This sequence comes from Pongo pygmaeus, assembly GCF_028885625.2. Classification (NCBI taxonomy): domain Eukaryota; kingdom Metazoa; phylum Chordata; class Mammalia; order Primates; family Hominidae; genus Pongo; species Pongo pygmaeus. The sequence continues at coordinate 30,601,445 of NC_072381.2, read as the reverse complement.
AAGGTGAACCCAGTGCACCTTCATGAACCGTGGTACACCTTTAAGAACTTGGTACGCCTTCATGAACACTTCAAGTACCAGGGGGCACTTCATGAACCATCATTAAGTTTCTCCTAAATCATTGCAAAATAATCAGAACTCTTTTGTCGTGGACAGCATTTCTTTTGTAGGTGTTTAGAGTTGCCAATAGCTCCATAAATTGTTAAAAGCAAAATATTGAAATATAACCTAATAATCCAGGGCCCCATGTTTTGAAAGAACACTGCCAAATCTTTCACGTAGATACCAAACACTGTGTCAACATTTAGCTAAATCGAATTGATGGTGATCCCAACAAGCAATGAACTGGTACAAAGAGAAACAATTAGGAGAATAAAGGACTCAGCCATCAACAAACTGAATAATGTTCAAATGGACAAAAGTACAGATAATGAGGAAGAGAAGAAAGAGAAAGGGAGAGGAAAGAGGTAACCGGTGCTGAGCAGGAGATGATGCCACCTGGTAGCAGAATCAGAAGCCTGCATGGTGCGGAGTGCACTATTACAAATGTGAATGTCATCAATCCTTAGAACAACCTTAAAGGCATTGTCATTAAAAGAGGGGATAATTAACCTGAGTTACATAGCTAAAAAGCACCAGAGCTGGGCTTTGAACTCATGTCTGATGAGCCCAGGCTCTTACTCTCCAGGCTGTTCTTTGCATTTGTGGTAGGCCATCAGTCACCTGTTTCTCTCTGCATCAGAGCTGAAAGCCACAGGTTCAATCCTGAAATGGGCCTATGGCAAGAACCTCATTCTATATAGTAGTTGCAAATTGTGCCTCAGGCTTAAACCTCTCCCAGAACTGGGGACAAAAGTGGCTAGACGCTATGGTGAAAGAATATGGATAGTTCAGTTTAAACACATTTCTACTTTTAAAGAAATAATGCATTAATGCATTATTCTCCCTAATAGTTATTTAGAAGCATCTTGTTGATAGATACAGAGTAGCACATTTTAAGCTTTATAATTTTCAGTTTCAGCTCTGGAATTGGGTAAAACTGATGTGTACATTGGTTTTAGGTCAAAACGTGGCATGTAGCATTTTGGAAAGCAAAGTGAATAAATAAAAATCCAGGGGGAAATTTTTTTTCAATGCTTTTGCTCTGGGAACTTATTTATGCTGGTATCGTTAGCTGTTTTTCTTGGATGACCAATGTGTATAATTGTAGTGACATATTTCTGAGATAGGATGAAAACCACAACAAAATACAAACCTTTCAAGTCAGCACATAAGTTATGTATATTAATGACAGGGAGAAATGGAGCCAGGAAAAGTGGTTTTAAAACCGCGCAGACACCAGGGAGTGTCCGTGTATGTGGTTTTATTAAATCTGACTTCTAGAAGCGAGTTGCTCACCACTCAGTGTGAGAAAGAACCTGGAACATCATAATCATATGTATTGACTATAATTCAGATCAGATAAGTGGTCCCATAGCATGGGTCCCTTGAAGAGAGATGCCATTGTGGGGTTTTAGTTAGAACAGTCTTTCGGTCCTTCTCCTGGTTCACGGAATTTGTTTGGATGTTGTTCTCATCACAATTCTTCCCCTTCGTCTTTGCATAGGGTCCTTTTGTGCCCCAATATTTCATGTTCTGGGACTAAGAAAATGTTAATTGCCTATTCTCTAATAATATGTGTATAAAATGCATCCCCAAGTAACAAACTTTACTATGTAAATGATGCTGCTGTTTATAAAAGAAAATGATGGGTTCTTACAGTCCTGATTTTGCCACTGACAGCACCTTAGCCAACCTATGTGTTTCTCCATCTGATGTGGAGGTGCAACAGGCCTGGGCTGCATGCTGAATCACCTGGGGAACTTTAAAAAAATTCCCATGCCTGGGTCCCACCCAGAGATTCTGGTGCCGTATGTCTGGGTGTGGTGAGGGCATGGGACGGTTAAGACTCCTTAGGAGGGTCTAACAATGCTCAGCTCCAGTTGGCAATGACTAAACCAGAGGACTTCTAAAGCCATCTCCAACCTGCCCCTTTGTGACTTCTAGTCTGTATCATACATAACTAATGGCCAAAATTCAGAGTAAAAATTTTTCAGTGATTCATGTAACAATCTCATCCAGCCAGACATGGTGGCTCATACCTGTAGCCCAAGCTATTGGGAGGTTGAAGTGGGGAAATTGGTTGAGCCCAGGAGTTTGAGGCTGCAGTGAGTCATGACTGCACCATTGTACTCCAGCCTGGGCAACAGAGTGAGACCCTATCTCTTAAGAAAAAAAAGAATCAAAAAAATCTCATCCAGCCCAAAGCACTCAATAGTAGAGTACCTCTTTTGCCACATGTAGTGGATTTTATCGGTTCTTTTGTGGGATGCATTTACCAGATTACCCTACTCCTACCTCTAACTCTTCCATTAGAATAGCAAACCAAACAGAAGAGGGCTGTCATTAATAAAGTCCTACTTAATAGGCACTTGATGAACATCTTCCACATTTGGTGTAAATTCCATTCACCCTGCGAGCCACCCATATCCTGTCTATCTGACCGCTGGGAAATTGATTTTGTTATTTTTGCTTCTCCCTGGAGGACTACACAAAGTTTTAAAACAGGCTTGGCATGGTGGCTCATGCCTGTAATCCCAGCACTTGGGGAGGCCGGGGCGGGCGGATCACCTGAGATCAGGAGTTCGAGACCAGCCTGGCTAACATGGCGAAACCCCGTCTCTACTAAAAATACAAAAGATTAGCTGGGTGTAGTGGTGCGTACCCATAGTCCCAGCTACTCAGGAGGCTGAGGCACAAGAACCGCTTGAACCCGGGAGGCAGAGGTTGCAGTGAGCTGAGATCATGCCTCTGCACTCCAACCTGGGCGAGAGAGCAAGACTCCGTCTCAAAAAAAAAAAAAAGTTTTAAAACAAAAAGGCAAGACTGAACAAAAAAATGGAGAGCAAATAAAAGAAAGAAAACAACATTCTCATGATGTTGAATGTGTTCTAAATTTTCCAGGCAAGAGAAAAGAACAGCTGTGATTCTGCGAGTTTGCCTGAATGTCAAGGTCAAACTTAGGAGTTGAGTGTTGTCCTGGGTGTCAGGCTGAGGTTCCTCACTCTCATCTCTTAACTTGCCCAGACTAGTGATTGCAGGGATGAAATAGTCCTGCTATAGGAAACATTTTTTTTTCTTTGCCAGATCAGCATGATCAAATATTTCTAAAGCTAAACCAAATGACATATTGGCTTGCAAGGATTACCCACACCCTTGCATCAGTAAAAAAAGAAACAAACTGAACTGCCTGGAGGGAGTGGAGAGAGGCTATTTTGTGCTCTGAAAGATGCCCAAGGCAGCTGTAGATAGCATTGTTTTCATGAAACGTTGGCTGGGCTGGCCTGTGCATTAGCTCATGTTCCAAATCTGTCACCAGAAGAATGTAGTGAGAATCTTGTTTCAATCTTCTTTTCTTTCTCGCTTCACTCTTTCCTCAACCAGAGTCCAGCATCTACACAGCCGCTTCGGCCAAGGTTTGAAAACAGCAGTTTTGAATAAAACCTAACAGGCTTTTCACATTATTCTAAAAAGGAATGGAGGCCCTTTGATACCCATTTCCAGGCCTTATTTCCCCACTCACTCCAGAGACAGTTGCTGCTGAGTTTTCAAACATATGGATTACCCTTTCTCTGAGGAATCTCCACTGAAACTAGAGATGGCAGAGGGAAAACTGGGGGCAGCCGTAACTGCATGCTGGCATTTGCAGCTCAGGTTGGTCATTTCTGTCCACAGGGGCACAGGCAGCAATCCAGGGATTTTGTACAACCTTCAGGGACCAAACAACCTTTTGGTCCTCAGTCCCACACCCACAGGTTCAGAACCCACCTGTTAACCCTTCATGTTTTCCTCTCACTAGCCCTATGGGGCTTTTTCCCTCAAATTTTTTTTATTGTGGTAAAATACACACACCATAAAATGTACTATTTTAACCATCTGAAGTGTACAGTTTGGTGGTATTAAATGTCAGTACATCCACATTGTCGTGCAAGCATCCCCATCCATCTCCCAAATTCTTCGCATCTTGCAAAACTGAAACTCTGTACGTATTAAACTTCCCATTCCGCCAGCCCCTGACAATCACCATTCTACCTTCTAGCTCTGTGACTGTCACAAGTACGTCATTATGTGGGATCATACAGTATTTTTTTGTGACGGGCTTATTATACTTAGCATGATCTACGTTGTAGCAGGTGTCAGAATTTCCTTCCTTTGAAAGGCTGAATAATATTCCACTGGGTTTAGATACACCACATTTTGTTGACCCATTCACCCATCAAGGGACCCAAGTTGCTTCCACATTTTAGCTACAGTGAATAATGCTACTAGAAACATAAGGGCACAAAGCTGGGTCTGTGACACCCTGCTTTTAATTCTTTTGTCACAAGCCCTGTTGTTTTAACCTTGCTGTGTTAGCGGTGGAAGAGATGTGAGTTACCCTGAGTTACCGGCTGTGAATCCGTAAGGGTCCACAGCAACTTCAGTCCTTGCCTCCTAAAAAGAAATAATTCAACTGAGGGGCATCAAGCAGAAAGAGACTAAGGCAAGGTTCAAAGCAGGAGTGGAAGTGTATTTTAAAAGGTTTTAGGCCTGGCGCGGTGGTTCACGCCTGTAATCCCAGCACTTTGGGAGGCCGAGGCTGGTGGATCACTTGAGGTCAGGAGTTCGAGACCAGCCTGGCCAACATGGCAAAAACCCGTCTCTACTAAAAATACAAAAATTAGCCGGGCGTGGTGGTGGGCACCTGTAATCCCAACTGCTCGTGAGGCTGAACCCAGGAGGTGGAGGTTGCAGTGAGCCAAGATCGCCACTGCTCTCCAGCCTGGGCAACAGAGCAAGATTCCCTCTCAAAAATAAAAATAAAAGGATTTAGAACGGGAAAGAACTCTTAGAAGAGATCCAGGTGGGCGCCTGAAGGCCCAAGAGAGAAAAAGGGAGGCATTTACCCTTGATCCTGGGACTTTAAAGGCTGCCCTCTCTCCCATGATTCTTCCCTTAGGGCGGGCTTTCCGCATGCGCAGTGCCCTCTTTCCCCTTTGGAAGTGAGCAGTGCAGCCCGTTTAAGGAGTTATGCACATGCCCAGAACATCATACTTCGCCATTTTGTCTCTTAACGTGTATGCCCAAGAGGTTGCTTCTCCCTGGGGTCTGCATTCAATTAACACTTTTAATGTTAACAGGTGTGCAACCTCAGGAGCCCGTCTCTCTCTGGCTGCCGAATTACCGTTTTTAGAGAGGCAATGCGATAGTTGCTGGACCATCACCAGACATTCCTGGTAGGGGGGTGGGAGAGCCCTCTCCTGCCCTGCCCATGTCTAATTACCTGTAGCAGCTGGAGATCAGTCTGCTCATCGCAGCAATGGGGACAGCATACACTTAACTTCGTGCTAGCGGGATCACACGAAGCTGCCTTGATTAAAGCCCTTTGTAAATTATCAAACACTTTACCATTGTCCATTTATGCGGTGTGAAGATGAAACGAGATATGGAAAGCATTCTGCATGCAGTACAAATGGACAGTATAGTGTGACTCATTTATGCTACCATGGGATGGGTTCTGTACTTGGCCCTGGGTGGGAACTTGGTTTCCATACATGAGAAAGTAACAAAAGGGAGGTGCAGGAGGGGATAGGGATCCTCCCTCTAGCCCAATGCCCAGTGGCCCTGAAACTCCCTGAGTTGTGGCATCATCCCCCACCCCCACATTTTCCAAACCTCTTAATTCCTCTATTGCTGGATGGCTTACTGAAATGCTCTTCCCATGATCTCGGTGGGCAAAGGGAAATAATTTTTTTTTCTTTTACAGACAGGGCCTCACTCTGCTGCCCAAGCTGGAGTGCAGTAGCACAATCACAGCTCACTGCAGCCTTGAACTCCTGGGCTTAAGTGATCTTCCTGCCACAGCCTCCTAAGTAGCTGGGACTGTAGGTGCGTGCCACCATGCCCAGCTCATTTGTTTTTAGTCTTTATAGAGACGGGGTCTCACTATCTTGCTTAGACTGGTCTCAAACTCCTGGCCTCAAGTGATCCTCCCACCTCGGCCTCCCAAAGGGCTGGGATTACAGGCAAGAGCCACTGCGCCCATCCAGGAAGGGAATTTTTAAAGGACAAATTATGGTGGTGCATAGCTACAGAGCCCACTAGGCACAGCTGTCCCTGAAGAAGGAATCCTCGTGAAGGAGAAGGGGTGTGTGGTGCTTCTGTGCTCTCATATGTGACACCTGCTCACATGCACACAGGCTGGCCTCATCATGCATGACTGTAAAGACATTTTGGGTCACACTGCAGAAAAGAAAGTGTTGGGACTGGTCTCTAAGCTCGTCCTGCAGAAACAGCGAGCTGTCCTAGCTGTCCTGGGAATGATGGGGCCACAGACTACATGGCCAAGAGCAGGCAGAGCAGCTACTGTTTCCCTAGGGCCACGTGTGGAATGAGTCACTTCATCAGCTCACCACAACTGCTGGCCTGGCACCTGGGTCCCATGGAGAGGGCATGGGAGGTAAAGTGCCATCGCAGAACCACCAGGTACCGAAGACCGCGTTGCCTGCTTGGAGGATACGGGCCTGGCTCACTGCAGAAGACAGGCACTGATGCTAGAGACTTTCCCCTGGGCCATATGTATTTTTGTCTTGAAAGAGGAGTCGTAAGGGTTTGCTTACTCAAAAGCTATTTTGTTTCATATTTACATTTTTAGTTCTTTCTCCATCAAGAAAACAATTAGTGAAATGAATGGAATTTGCCTTCCTTGCTGCTATTGCTTATGTGTTCCTATTTCACCGTCTTTTGTAAATAACAGTGTTGTTGCTGTCAGGGCACTTCTCCCTCACTGGGCACATGCCTTTCTGTGCTGTGGCCAGCCCACCATCGCCTGTCCTCACCCGCCATCCATACCCTAGCAGAGTCGTGCTGCTCTGAGGGTGCCGGGTGGGGCTCCATTCTCACCCTAGCAAACTCACCAGAACAAAGCCCACCTGCTCAACCCTGTCCTTGTCTCATTTCCCAGCTTCCTGAGGCTCCCTTCCATACCCACAGAGGGAGGACTGCTAGAGCCCCACTCATGAGAATCACAGTCATTTCCCAGCTTCCTGGGGCTTCCTTCCATGCCCACAGAACAGAGGCGGGACTGCTAGAGCCCCACTCATGAGAATCACAGTTTCCACAGAGAAGACCAGTCTAGCTTGGACTGTGGGTTCCTGGTTTTGCAGACGTAGAGTGGTGAAGGCCTAACCGAGGAGAGGAAACAGGAGTGTAACAGTCTCCATTCCAGGACCAGCATCTCTTCCCTCCCCTTCAGGGGGTTTACCTTCCTGAACTTCTCAGTGTATGAAACACAGCAGGGGCTGGGGAACTATACAACCCAGAGGTGTGTGTGTTTCAAGTGTTTTTTCGAGCAGTTTCAGGTTCAAAATTGAGCAGAGGCTGGGCGCAGTAGTTTACACCTGTAATCCCAACGCTTTGGAAGGCTGAGGCAGGCTGATTGCTTGAGCCCAGGAGTTCAAGACTGGCCTAGGCAATATGGCGAAACCCTGTCTCTACTAAAAATACAAAAATTATCTGGGTGTGGTGGCGCACACCTGTAGTCCCAGCTACTTGGGAGGCTGAGGTAGGAGGGTCACCTGAGCTCAGGAGGCAAAGATTGCGGTGAGCCCAGATCACACCACTGGACTCCAGCCTGGGTGACAGAGTGAGACCCTGTTTCAAAAAAAAAAAAAAAAGAAATTAAGAAGGTACAGAGATTTCCCATAAACTCCTTGCCTCCCACTTGCACAGCCTCCCCTACTATCAACATCCCCCACTAGAGTGGTACATATGCCACAATTGATGAGCCTACACTGACACATCATTATCATCCAGAGTCCATAGTTTAATTAGGGTTTACTCTTGGTGTATAGCCTGTGGGTTTGAATAATGATAATATGTATTATTATACAGGTTGAGTATCTCTCATCTGAAATGGTTGAGACCTAGGAGTGTTTCAGATCTCAGAATTTTTTTTTTATTTTGGAATATTTGTATGTACATAATGAGATATCTTGGGGACAGGACCGATGTCTAAACACCAAATTCTTTTATGTTTCATGTATACCTTATATACATGGCCTTAAGGTTATTTTATATAACATTTTAAATAATTTTGTGTATGAAACAAAGTTTGTGTACGTTGAACAATCAGAAAGCAAAAGTGTCATTGTCTCATGTCAGGGCTCAAAAACTTTGTGATTTTGGAGCTGAACCAATTTTGGATTTTCTGATTAGGGATGCTCAACCTGTAGTACACTACAGGGTATTTTCACTGCCTTAAAAAATCCACTGTGCTCCACCTATGCATTCCTCCCTCCCCTCCCAACCCCAGAGAACCAGTAATCTGCTTGCTGTATCCATAGTTTTGCCAAGTTTCTTAGAATTGGGTATAAATTAAGAATAAAAGGGCATTTCTCAGTCTCCAAGGATAAGGGCTTGGGCGCAGTCCATTTAATGACATTATTTTCCTTATGAAAAATTATAGGATTGATTTATTGACTATTTCTTAACATGTGTATGGTGTTAAATGTTCTTAATAAGTTTTGGCACATTGTCCAAAATATTACATTGTAAATTTGGGAAGTTCCATAGTTCTTTTACTTAGAAGGTTTGAATTAGAGGTGAATTGCCCGAGATTTGAGAAGGAGGCCGGGAGGCAGAGAGTGGAAGGCATTTGATGTATTTGGGTTTTGATAACCACCCTGTTCAGGTTTTAGTGAAGACCATCTTTGGCTTCTAAGGACTTGAGTCTGACAGATAGGCAACTGGGGGGCCCATGTGTGGATTTCGCTTGGTCTGGAATCTTCCTGATGGGCAGATGGGGAGTGAGAAATGCTCTTGAGTCCCCAGTTGAAACATTTGGGGATCTTTAGTGACACCAGCCTATATCCTTTATGTGAAGGTCCAAGAGTGAGTTTCAGGCACTTAACAGTTAACAGCCAACTGTCCGCTACTGTCAGAGCCTGCAGAGGACTGTGGGGACAGGCTATGTCTTGTGTGTACTTTTATAATAGTGTAAAATGTTAATGAAGTATTGCATTATAATATGATTTTACTATAAAATGACAGAATATATCTTTTTTTTTCAACAAGTATTCTCTAACTCTACAAATATCAATGTGGCTGCTATCAAAAAATTTTAAACATAGCACAGATTAGGGCCACAGTCTTCAAGGTAATATTTAAACCTGGATCACCATATTTGATAGCTTTCGATGTGACCTTGAATATCCAAAGTCCTGCTTTTGTTTAAAACTTCCCTTCAACAATTCAATAAATTAGAATTTTAGAGACTTTTTTCCTTTAAATTTAGAAACTGAGTTGAAATTGAACCTATTTCCACCACTCTTTTACTAGCCCTAAAGAATGACATAGAACATTAGTCATTAGAATGAACTTTAATCTAGGCCTTGATCATGACGGAAATATTTAGATAAATGATTTGAATTTTGTTTAGACTCAATGTAATTATAGTCACACAGATTTTATTTGAAAATCAACTAGGCTTCTTTTACCCCAAGAGAAGATTTTTACCTAACAAAGTGCACCTTGCATATTTTAACATTGATTGTTTATGCTTACTTTATGGTTTATTTGGATCAAATATTGGGTCTGGCAAATGCTGCTCCCCTTCCTGCATAACTGTCAAGAGTCCATGCAATGATGGACACCTTGACACTGTAACCTCCATTATGGAGGTCTCACTGTTAACTGGAAGAATCGCAGCTGCAAGAAACTGAACAGCACCTGGGCGACTTAGGTAGAGTTTAAAACAGAAATGAGAAACCAACATGTATTCAGCTTTTGTGAAATTGTGTGCTTCTAGAAGATTCTTCTTGCCCCTTGTCTTGTGAAATATCGAAGAGGCTTTATTTTCTTATTCAGAAATAGGTAATATGTTGGAAAATAGAATATCCAAATATTACACTTAGACGCTTAAAAACAGTGACATTGTTTCAGAGAAATCTCCTTTTTTCTTTCTTTCTTTTTTTGAGAAAGAGTCTCATTCTGTTGCCCAGGCTGGAGTGCAGTGGCACCATCTTGGCTCACTGCAACCTCCGCCTCCGAGGTTCAAGCAATTCTCCCACCTCAGCCTCCCAAGCAGCTGGAATTATAGGTATACACCACCATTCCTGGCTAATTGTTTGTATTCTTAGTAGAGATGTGGTTTTGCTATGTTGGCCAGGCTGGTCTCAAACTCCTGACCTCAAGTGATCCGTCTGCCTCGGCCTCGCAAAGTGCTGGGATTACAGGCATGAGCCACAGCACCCGGCCCAGAGAAAACTCTTTATGTCCCGTGAGCATTAGAGCAGTACCCAGGACCATGTAAGGTACTAGCAGTGGTAAATGCCTGGCAGGCTCTTTGCTCATCTCCCCCTGAGCCAGGAACAGGCATCAGCCCTTACCCAGAGCACTTGGATCTCCCCACATGTGCTAAGATCCCTTCACAGCATGGAGCTTCGTGCAGCAAGGCTGATGACATAAGCTGGCATGAGTTCTGTCTGCTGCCCTGGTATATCCTATAGCACCTAATGTGCTGGAAGGACTCACGTATTTAGGAACATGATAGTTCTTAGGCTGTCAGTTTTTTTAAAAGGTGCAGGGTGCAGAGGAGGAGAATCGGGAAGTTATTATTGCTTTGTCAGAGGTGAGATTCTGAATAAACTATTCGCACAGTTGCAATGTTTATATACAAAATTTTTACTATGGCACAGGTTTGCATCAGGTTTTATAGAGAGAGCTATTACTTTTTTATAAGACTGCCTCACTTTTATAACTGTCAATATATTAGCTTATAATACAGACAATTGAAAATAGCAAAAGCACTTTTATATAGCTGACAATAAAGCCTCTTAGTTTGGATTCCCTGGGTTTCGATGCCATGGTCCACAGTCATTTTACTCAACAGGTTCTTCTTGAGGGCACGGGGTGGAAAGTTCTGGACCTGCCTGGGGAGGTCGAGGTGAGAATGACAGCCAAGGAGCTGAAGAAAGAAACCAGCAATGCAGAAGCACAGGTGTTCCCAGAGTATTTGAGATTTCACACACGTAAACACATTTCACTTCGTGTGTATTAAAAGAGAAGGCCAATAAGTGTGTGAAACATTATTCTTTATTTGGTTATTACTAGAACATAAGTTTGTGTGGGCAAGGAGTTTGTCTCACTGTATCCACAGCCCCAGAACCGGGCTTGGCCTCTTGGGTGCTCCATAAATATTTGTTGAGTGAATGAATGAAATAATTTGCTAACATTTAATTTCTTGCATGTCTTGGAGATATTAAAACTATTTTAAACAAAGATGTCCTTGCTTCAGGGTTTCTATTTGGAGTGTTTCGTAAAATTGGCTTTGGGAAATGCATCGATTCTTTTCTGCCACCAGGGGGCGGTATAGTGCAGTTCAGGAATCAAGTTTTTAAGTTTTTTCAAAGAGGGGTTAGTACTTCAACTGATACCCTTAGATGTGGATAACTGTGACTAAGTTAAATCAGCACTGCAGGATGAGGTTTAAAGCTATATCAGCATATTTCAAGCTTAACACAAGCATGTGTCCGGGTTAAAAATAATATCCATAAATACAGCCTGATAATGTGCTTAAAAATAAAACATATAAATAGGTTGCAAATGATGATTGAATCTTTCATCATTTTATGATCACTTTCTGCCACCCAACCAGATGGCATATGTGATCTACTAGCCAGAAGGTGTAAAGTACATGTTAAAGTAAACAAATACTCTTTTTTTCTTCAGAACAGGAAAAGATCTGATAAAAATCTATCATTCTGTCCATGCAGTTGGCACCGTTTTAATGTCAGGGGGAAAATGCAGTGGTTCTAGTTCTGCTTCATAGACAGTGACTAAATATATACCGTCAAGGCTGAGTGTCAGGGGCTGGCTCAGTACAATCAAGCACCTGAATAGCTCTTTTGTGCTGGGAACCTGTTGGGCAGCCTTACTTAACAGGGGAGCCACAGGACAGGAGGTCTGGTAATATCTTTATTATTAAGGAGAGAGTCCCAGGGGCTGGAAGGGAGGAATTTTCCTTTACAACATTTTTTTTTTTTTTTTTTTGAGACTGAGTCTCGCTCTGTCGCCAAGGCTAGAGTGCAGTGGCGCAATCTTGGCTCACTGCAACCTCTGCCTCCTGGGTTCAAGCAATTCTCTGTCTCAGCCTCCTGAGTAGCTGGGATTACAGGCACATGCCACCACACCCGGCTAATTTTTTGTATTTTTAGTAGAGACGGGGTTTCACCATCTTGGCCAGGCTGGTCTTCACTCCTGACCTCGTGATCCACCCACCTTGGCCTCCCAAAGTGCTGGGATTACAGGCGTGAGCCACCACACCCGGCCAACAACATTATTTTTAATGAGAACAAACTTAATTTTAGTTCAGTAGACATTGCCTATTATGTGGGAAATTAATGTATTCTTTTATTACTATCTTCAGTTTGCAGTTCCTGAGGTCTTGAGGTTTGGCCATATAAGAACATCCAGGTACATCCAGGTCTCTTGGCAACTCCAGATCCCCTGTTACAGGAGTCTTGATTGACAGAGCTTGCTGCAAGGATCGGTAGCCAGCAGCTAAATTGTCTCACCTCCTTTTCTTTTCTTGCCTGGTCTCTGGGTGGAAGTTCCAATTAGGGCTCAAACAGCCCCCAAAGCCGGCAGCTGAAGAGGAAAGGGGAAATACGGTGGTGCTTCAGTGCCATCTAATTTGGCCTTAAACAGTAGGAAATTAGCTGCTTCTCATTAAAATAAACAAATGACAGCCTGTTCCGTGCTGCATGCTGCCGGGGACTTGCAAGGGGACTGGTGAAGTCCCCACAGTTTCTGGGGGTTACAGTGGGCCCAGAGCTGCTCTCCTCCCCTCCAGATTCCCGCCACACTGTTGGCCAGCTGTGGATCCTCTCCTCCTTTGCCTAAGTTAGAGGAGACAAAGGTGAGTGTGAGCTGAGTGGTTCAGTGTCGAGGCTGTGCGGGAGATGTGATAGGGCAGCACGGAGTTGGTGTTACTTAAAAGTCCGTTTCCCAATGCTGCTTTCCACAGAGCTGGAGGACAGGCTTTTGGTGTCGAGTGTCTCACATCCTTGTTTTTTTTCCCTTTGCCATGAATATCTAGACAGGAATTTCTGATAACCTCCTGTGAACCGAAAAGTCACTGAGGCATCTCAGTCCACTTAAAGGTTTATTTTGCCAACATTCAGGATGCTTCTGGGGAAAAAGGGACACAAGTCCCAGTGGGATCAATGTACTGTGCTTTTTCCAAACTGGGTTTGAGTTTGAGGACTTCAGTATTTAAAGGACAAGGAAAAAAAGGGGTGGGTGGGAGAGGTAGGAAGTGAGGCAAGTGGTCACATTCTTGTGAGGCTCTGATGAGCATTCTGTGAGTCTAATTTTACATGTGAAAACAAAGGAGGGGAAAGTCAGTTACGCATTTGTCTCTTGCACAGTAAATCTACATTTTACATAAGGTACCCTAAGCCTGTGAGGTCACAGCTATCTTTCTGGGGACAAAAGCAAGCAGCTTTTGTGTGACTCGCTTCCTAAGCTTCACTTTCCTTTTGGCATAGTGAGTTTGGGGTTCCCAAGATTCTATTTTCCTTTCACACTCTATTAGAGAATTCCCTAGGGACTATTTTGGTTTGGTAAATGCTGGATTAGTGTAAACTAAAAATCAATCTGCTATTTACATCCCCAACATAATGGCACTTAATAGGCAACCATTTTTCATAAGTCTTGTTTCAGACATCACAGACTCTATTCCCCAGAGAAGCAGAGAATGAATGGGTGCTGTATGTTCACTGCTGGGTGTCCGAGAAACTGCACAGGAACTGTTTTAACATGAAGAGAGTCCGCACTGGACACCGATGCAAAGGGCAGAGTGAAGAGATGAAGTGTCAGATGCGTCTCTGTTTGCCACCGGCACACGTTTCTGCTGTGCTAGATCTGACCATGCACAGGACTCTAAACTGGTGGTTTGGTGACTATTACCCTCCACGGTATTGCTATCTCATGCTCCCTGACCCCTTCCTAATTTTGCTGTGGTTCAGCAGCTCCAGTCTACTGTTGAAATGCTGGTAGATTTCAAAACTCCATTGGGACATATTAAATTCCGGTGAGCCAGTGGGTGGGATGCCTTCTGAATGACAAAGGGGCCCTGTGGCTAAAAGCTGAAGAAAATTTGTGCAATGATGAATGTGCTGCAATTAATCACCAGAGATCTGTTCTTTTCCTTATATGCATAGTACAGTGCAGGGGCCAGGGCGGGGGAGAGTCTCTGAGTCCAGATCTTCATAGAATTAAAAATAATGAATGTTTGTAATCAGGCATGGCTTGACCAACAACTCCGCCTCCTTAGTTGGAAATACAGATGTCCACTTTTCGCTGGTGTGTAATTATTTTCTGGAATGCTGAGAATGGTTCCCCTGACCTATGGCTTCTTTTTAAGCATCCGGGATATACAGTCAATTTGCAGGTTGCTATTTTGAAGTCAGGGAGTCTCGGAGATTGAATATATGCCACATAAGTTCCTGCAAGATGGACTTTCTGGGAGTCCTCTGATGAGGTTGGGAGAAGGCAAAGAGGAGACGTTTCCATGTAAAGGCTGAGCAAGCTCCAGGCCACTGCAGAAGTTCAGCTTTCTTCAGCTCTGTAAGCTGGACCCTGCGGCTGGAGTCTGGCCAACTGCTGGGACAAGTTTCTATTATTATGTAAATGGAGTCCCAGTGCAGCCTTGGAAGAGTTTCTGGCACAAGGTAACCCTTTGTCTGCCAAAAGGTAGCCTCTCCCTTTGCTTCAAGCCCAGAGTGTGCATTTTGCAGTGGTGACCTGTAAGCCACCGGTCAGCCTGCAGATTGCCTTATTAGGCAGACTGTGGAGGCTGGTGGCTGGGGACTGGCTGGCAGAGGCAGTGGCAGTGAGCTTGTGTCCTGTACAAAGCCGGAGAACCCGAGCCCCAGAGACGTGGCCTAGTACTGTTCTATTAATGATAGTGCTCTGTGATGACAGGAATATGCACTCTCCTTGGCAGGCATAGTTTATGGGTTGGTTGGAGAACAGGAGGTTTGCAGGGGGAGGTGACTGCCCGAAGGACAGAATGGTACGGGGCTTTCTTCACTGCGTAGCTTGTGTGTTCAGTTCTGTATCAGGGCTTATTCTACAGAGTATGGACTTTATCAGGAAATTTTTTTTTAACTTTTAAGTTCAGGAGTACATGTGCAGATTTGTTATATAGGTAAACATGTGCTATGGGGGTTTGTTGTACAGATTATTTCATCACCCAGGTACTAAGCTTAGTACTCGTTAGTTATTTTTCATAATCTTCTCCCTCCTCCCACCCTCCACCCTCCGAAAGGCCCCAGTGTGTGTTGTTCCCCTCTGTGTGTCCATGTGTTCTCATCATTTAGCTTCCACTTATAAGTGAGAACATGTGGTATTTGGTTTTTCTGTTCCTACGTTAGTTTTCCAAGGATGGTAGCCTCCTGCTTCATCCATGTCCCTGCAGAGGACATAGTTTTGTTCTTTTTATGGCTGCATAGTATTCCATATTAGGAAATGTGGAATGTTTTCCTTTTAATGCAAGATGTTTTGCGGACTCTCAGAATCTTGCTTATGTTTTATAGTAAACTTTTCTGAATGATGAGGTCATGTCTGTAGTAGGGAGGAAATATAACTAGATAGACAAGTGGTACAATGGAAACGGCAGAGTTTTAGGAGCCAAGGGACCTGTGTTCCAGGGCTGCCACAAGTGAGCTAAGTGGAATAAGTCACTTGCATTAGGGAGGTGATTTCCCCAAGGACAGAATGGTATAGCTCATGTATCTAGGGCTTATTGGGCAATCACTAGTGATCACTAGTGAATCGGTGATCACTATACATTATACATATCCAAACATCACTATGTACCCCATAAATACGTACATTTATTATTTGTCAATTAAAAAATAAAAATGTAGAGTGGACTGAATGCACTCAATTACCTCTCCATCGTACATTTCTCTCCTCAAATTGCATTAACCAGCCTCCCCTTTCCTTTGTGTTCTTTTTAGTAAAACTGTTTAATGAGTGTGTGTGGTTAATAGCCACAGCCGAGCATCCATGGGGACCGTTTTCCCAACGGAACCTGTAAGGCTGAATCCATCTTTTCTCTTCTGAGTTTCTTCCAAACTTGCTGCAGTAGCTGAAAGTTAGTGAAGATGGCACTTTCCTGCACTGAAATGCTCGTTCAGATGCCTCAGGTTCTATGGGTTATGGCTCATGGACCAAAGCTGCACGTGAGGCAAACGAACATCTGGAGGAGCCTGCGTTCAGGATGCGGCAGTGACCACGCTCAGAGCGCTCAGTCTCACATCCCTTGCCTAAGCGGCTTCTCATTCATTGAGCTGAGGCATCGGACAGCCTGCCGGGAAGACAGACACAAACCACAGATCACGCTCACTCCTGACTGCTCCGGACCCTGGCTTCAGTTCTCCTCTCCCTCCAGAGATCTTGGGGCACCAGGGCTCATAAGCTGCTGCATGAGAACAGGGACGCTCTTACTGCTGGAGTCAGATTCAGAGTGTGTGTGTGTGTGTGTGTGTATGTGTGTGTGTGTGTATTTTTAGCACAGTTGGGAGATGACATCTGAGATGCTGCTGGCTCAGCTCTGCTGGTGTCTCTTTTGAGCATGGAGCGGTGTCCTTGTTGTCTTCTTTTCATTGCTTATATCTGCTGCTTGCTGTTCAGGGAAAGCACAAATTCACTTTCTCCTCTTGTTAAAAAAATAGTGTGGCGGGCGTGGTGGCTCATGCCTATAATCCCAGCATGTTGGGAGAATGAGGTGGAAGGATTCTTGAGGCCAGGAGTTCAAGGCCAGCCTGGGCAACATAGTGAGGCCACTGTCTCTATAAAGAATAGGCTGGGCATTTTAAACAAATGCCACATGTGGTCTGAGGGCCACCCAAGTTTGATATCCTTTGCTTAATCAGATGTTACACCCATGCATGAGCGTAAACGTGTCTTGAGTCATTTCAACAGACAGTGTGGAATATGCCTTTGATTTGTTTTGCGTCATGACCTCCACATGGCACCTGCACTTTGAGCACGGGATCTGCTTTCCCGGTGCAATAATATGACCATGAAGAAAGTCAATCATGAACGTGTGAAATCTCATGGACATGCCCTCCCCCACCCTGCATCAATCAGCAAGGGGCTGGGGACCTGTTCTGAGAGCCTGGTAGGTCTCTAGTGCCAATTAACACAACCCATGGAAGGCAGGCACAGTGGGTCATGCCTGTAATCCCAGCACTCTAGGAGGCCGAGGTGGGAGGATTGCTTGAGCCCAGGAGTTTGAGACCTGCCTGGGCAACATGTTGAGATCCCATCTCTAAACAAATACAAAAGTTAGCTAGGCGTGGTGGTGTGCACCTGTAGTCCCAGCTACTCAGGAGGCAGGGGTGGGAGGAATTGGCTTGAGCTCAGGAGGTCAAGGCTGCAGTGAGCTGTGATTGTGCCACTGCACTGCAGCTTGGGCAACAGAGCCAGACCCTGTCTCAAAAAATAAAAAATAACCCATGGAAAACAAGGGTGACATTGGAGATCGCAGGTTAATGAGCTTTTCTTGCATTTTCATACTGATTATTATTGCTGAGATTGTCGTTGTTGTTACTTTATTAAGATGCCCTTCTGAGAACAAGGAGAGCCAGAAATTACTTTATTTGAAACTTTCCTTCAAATTATTGAAGACTAGCTCTAGAACAGCTATGATCTATCCGGTATCAACAGACATTTTATATACGTACTTGTCTGCCATCTGGACTTTTAGACTCATAAGAAATTCTCCCCTGTGCTGATTCAGTGTTTCCCTGCTTTCTGTTCATGTGAAAACCATCAAGTAGTGGCCATTGAATGACTGGATTTGGCAGAGCCTTCTCCGCCCTCCCTGGACGATTGTAATCGAGTCAGCCCCTTCCCCTCTGCATGAGGTCTTCTTCTCACGGGAGGAGAGGCGTGGGCCCCCGCAGCTCTGGAGGTGTGGCACGCTGCACCTTATGATGTCCTGGGATGCAGCCGCAGACTTCATACAGTGAACGCCTAGGTTTACTATTATTATTATTATTGTTATTATTATTATTATTATTATTAGAGACAGGGTCTCACTCTGTCACCCAGGCTGGAGTGTAATAACATGATCAAAGCTCACCACAGCCTCAAATTTCTGGGCTTAAGTAATCCTCCCTTCTCAGCCTTCTGAGTGGCTGGAACTACACCATCGTGCCTGGCTAATTTTAAAATTTTTTTGGTAAAGACGGGGGTCTCGCTATGTTGCCCAGGCTGGTCTCTAACTCCTGGTCTCAAGCAGTCCTCCTGCCTCAGCCTCCCAAAGTGTTGGGATTACAGGTGTGAGCCACCGTTCCTGGGAACAGCTAGTTTTATGTTTATTCGTCACATCATTGATTAAGAGCCCTTTGTGGGCTGGGGCTTTGAACAGGTCAGAATCGTCCTTGGCATCTCCTGGCCTCCGGCAAGTGGTGGGCCGGCCATGTGCCCCTCACAAGAGCTGTTCTCCAGGTGCTCAGCATGTGCCTGCATTTTATGTCAGCTGTGATTTGCCCTCAGTGTACATTTTATTGTATATTGCACTGAAATATACATACCGTGACATTTACCATTTCAACATGTTTAAGTGAACAGTTCGGTGGCATTTAGGTGCATTCACTCACAGAGTGTGCAGCCATCACCACCATCCCTCTCCAGAACTTTTTCATCATTCAAACTGAAACTCTACCTATTCAACAACTCCCCAACTTTCCCTCTGCCCAGTCCCTGATCACCACCATTCTACTATCTGTCTCTGAATGTGACTGTTCTAGAAACCTCATATAAGTAGGATTGTACAGTATTTGTCCTTTGGTGACTGGCTTATTTCACTTAGCATAATGTCTTCAAGGTTCCTCTACATTGTAGCAAGCATCAGAATGTCCTTCCTTTTTAAGGCCGAATAATATTCCATCATATGTATATTCAGTGTGTAATTTAAACACAGAACTGACCTATGTCTTTTTTTTTCTGACAATCAGCTGACCATTCTCTCTTCCTCTGAGGTACCTGGATTTTTCTCTCCAAGAGTCATTAGCCATAGATTTGGAATGAACCAGAAACTAAAATGATTAGAGATAATTTCATTACAAATGTTAACATTACTCTTTTGAACATTTACTTTAAAGACACTAATAAGTCTTTTAGATGATTGCAATAAGCCTTTTCTTTAAAAAAGAATTCTGAAGTTTAGAAAGGCTGGCATGGTTTTCTTTCAACACATCTGATGAAGAAGAAATAGCTGTGACTTGTAACATTTCTTATTGAATGTACTTTGCCTTTTCATCTCTACCTACGTGGTCTGTTTCAAATTACCTTATGCAGTGATGTAACGCAACATTTTATTTGCACGCTTGTCCAAAATATTACCACTAACCAAAATTCACAGAGCATCTCACAGTACACACAGGAGGAGAATTAGACTAAAATGAGGAATCTGGAAAGTCTGACTGACCAGTGAGATGTGATCAAGGGGAAATGAAAGGCCCTAAGTGGGCTTTCCCCAGGGGCAATTTTCTCAGGTCAGGCAGTTCTGCCTCAGATTAAGGATCTGCACACATAAAGAAAATCCACCAAAGAAAATGAGAATACCATTTATGGCTGTTGCTAGCATACAAAATGCTCCTTTACTGGGCTATGAAAATATGTTCTTCACTTTGGAATTTCACTCCAGCCATCATCATTAGTAGCTTATAGTAGATTTCATTAAAATCGTTTCCATAGCACTTCTTGATATTGGAAATGTATTGGTAAGTCATGTCAGTATGTATTCAGACAACTGCTAGTCATAATATCACACTCCCCTATACTGTACATTTAAATTCCAGCTCATGGTTGGCTTGATGGTTCACGCCTGTAATCCCAGCACTTTGGGAGGCCAAGGTGGAAGAATCACTTCAGGCCAGGAGTTTGAGACCAGCCTGGGCACATGGCAAGATCCCATGTCTACAAATTTCAAAAAATAGCCAGGCATGGTCCCAGCTACTCGAGAGGCTGAGGTAGAAGGATGGCTTGAGCCCAGGAGGTTGAGGCTGCAATGAGCCGTGTTTGTGCCACTGCACTCCAGCCTGGGCAACAGAGCCAGACCCTGTCTCAAATAAATAAATACATACATACATACATTAATTAGTTAATTCATTCATTCCAGCTCATTTTCCTGTAGACTGGGAGTGCTTTCATTCATGTTCACTGGGCACAACAAGGTGACATGAGGTGACATCATACGGACCTCTGGAAGAGCATGTAGTGCACCCGAATCCCTTTTCAATACGGAGTTCCTTGTGTGGATTAAATAATGGAGTCCATTTTCGGAGTGCTTCTATACATGTTCTCTCATTTTATCCTGACCTCACTGTCCTATTTCCCTCTTTGATTTTATTGTGGCTGGCCAGGGAATGGCTGTTTTGCCTTTATTAAAACAATTTTTTTAGAGACAGGGTCTTAATCTGTTGCCCACACTAGAGGAGTGCCGTGGCGTGATCATAGCTCACTGCAGCCTTGGCCTCCAGGGCTCCAACGATCCTCCCACTTCAGCTTCACAAGTAGCTGATTACAAGTAGGGATTGCAGGCATGTGCCACCATGCCCAGCTAAATTTTTTTTTTTTTAATTTTTTGTAGAGACAGAGTCTCACTTTGTTGCCCAGGCTGCTCTCGAACTCCTGGCTTCAAGCGATCCTCCTGACTTGGCCTCTCAAAGTGCTGGGATTACAGGCATAAGCCACCACCAGGCCCTGTTTTGCCTTCAGAGATGTATTTTAAGTTGTTGGTCTAGGCTTGATGTATCTATCCTAGGTCAGGCACTATCCTGGTTTTCTCATCTGTATATGAGGGTAAGTCACCGAGAAGACTAAAGGAATTAAATACTCCAGGACCCTCAGCCTTGCATCCGCCCCCCAGCAAAGAGCCAGGGGTGGTCACAGGTGCCATCCTGTTCAGCCCTGGTGGGAAATGGCTGCCTGCAGTGGAGGTGCTGGCTACTTCCCTTTTCCTTGGCTTTGCCCTCGTTTTCTCCCCCAGGATGATGGCCCCCATAGGAGAGTTGCCTCAAAGGACAGCGTTGCAGGGGTGCTTGCGTGTCATCAGCCAGAACAAGTGACAGGGTCTGGCTCCCCAAATAGCCTCCCTGTAGTCTGAGCTGCCACTGTGACCTGCGCTACACAGTCCCTGAAGGTTTAATACCGTGACTGTCATCTAATGCCTTATCTTTTGACCTTGTCAATTTGGGAGGTGACACTTCTCACCTGGACTCATACTGAGACATTGTCAATAGTTGGACTGCAGGGATCATTGTCCCCGTTTTTGTTTTTTGTTTTTTGTTTTGTTTTGTTTGTTTTGTTTTTTCGAGACAGAGTCTTGCTCTGTCACCCAGGCTGGAGTGCAGTGACGCAATCTCTGCTCACTGCACCCTCCACCTCTGGGGTTCATACCATTCTCCTGCCTCAGTCTCCCGAGTAGCTGGGACTACAGGCGCCCGCCACCACGCCCAGCTAATTTTTTCGTATTTTTAGTAGAGACGGGGTTTCACCGTGTTAGCCAGGATGGTCTCAATCTCCTGACCTCATGATCCACCCGCCTCGGCCTCCCAAAGTGCTGGGATTACAGGCGTGAGCCACTGTGCCTGGCCCATTGTCCCCATTTTTACCTTTGCCTAGCTCAAAAATCCTGTTAGATGCCCAGGAACTCAGATGATCACATTGTTCTGAAGAAAACTAGGAATACACATAGTAACGAAGTAGGTGAAATAGAGAATAATAAGATACTTCCAGTTTCCCCAGCGAATCTTTAGCATGTTCTTCCTGATTCTCCCTACATGCAAATATTTCTGTTTCACATCATGGCTTCAGATTTTAGGAAAGACAAGAAGACTTTAAGTAATAATCTCAAGCTGAGGAAAGAGAAGTAATACTTTTCCTCTCTGCAAACTATTCAAGAAATGAGGTTGGCTAAGAATGGGAGAAATTTATGGATAGAAGTGATTTCAGTGCTTGCGTGCTCATTTGATTGATTGATCCATTCAACCAGTATTGATAGTTTACTTGTTCTGAGCCAGGCTCTGTGCTAGAAATGCACCCAGAAGTGTGCGTCACATGCTGTCTCTCCAGTTTTTATAATCCTTTAGCTAGGAGACAATAAAGGCTTTTGAGCAGGAAAGGTGTGATTGGTAATAAAGAAGAACATTTATGAAGGGGATTTAACAGGTGAATTCAATGTTGATAGGCAGGGCAAGGTTCTTCTGTGCGCACCTGGTGTCAAGGTTAAGCAACACTGGTGCCCGTTATCAAGGATCTTGGTGACCGTCTAGGTCAACTCCTCAATTTAGAGCCAAGAAAATGCATCTGCTGGAAGAAGTGAGCAGGCTGATTTTGTGCCATAGGGCCATAGGCGCCATTCATTCACACCAGGATTTTCTCCTGGATTTTTAGTCTATGTCTAAGCTTTGGGGATTTAAGAGGTCTTATTGCCTTCATCTTCATTTGTATTTAATTGTTTTGCAATTACAGAAGGAAATCATGCATATGGTAGATACTATGGAAAATAGAGAAGTTACTTTGGAAAAAACATGAACAGAGTTATCTCTGAGTTGTGAGAGAATTAATTTCTTGGTTTATTTCCTGTCATTCTGATTAGGTGTGTGTGCATCTCTAATATAACATTTAAAATTTTTCAAATCAATAATGGAGTTTCAACCCTGGTTTGCTTGTGTAATTTATTTACCCAGTCTTCTATATGCACCCCAGGTAGACTAATTCCCATTTTATACATTTATAAATGTATACACAAATGGGTCCGTTAATTTTAACAATATTAATTATTCCAATTCATGGACCCATTTATTTGAGTCATCTATAATTTCTTTCATCAATGTTTTATAGTTTTCAGTATACAGATCTTTCATCTAATTGGTTAAATTTACAACTATTTTATTTTTTGATACAATTATGAATGGGATTGATTTCTTAATTTCTTTTTTAGATAGTTTGTTGTTGGTGTAAAGAAATGTTATTGGCATTCCTTAAGGAACCAAAAGTAGAACTACCATTTAATCCAACAATCCCACTACTGGGTATCTACCCAAAGGAAAAGAAGTCATTATATAAAAAAGATACATGCACCCGCATATTTATAGCAGCACAATTCACAATTGCAAAGATATGGAACCAACCTAAGTGCCCATAGACCAACAAGTGGATAAAGAAAATGTGGTATATATACACTGTGGAATACTACTCAGCCATAAAAAAAGAGTGAAATAATGTCTGTTGCAAGAACCTGGATGGAGCTGGAGACCATTATTCTAAGTGAAGTAACTCAGAAATGGAAAACCAAATATCATATGTTTTCATTTATAAGCGGGAGCTAAGCTATGAGGACTCAAAGGCATAAGAGTTGTATAATGGACCTTGGGGACTCTAAGGGGAAGGTTGGGAGAGGAGTGAGGGATAAAAGACTACATATTAGGTACACTGTACACTGCTCAGGTAAGGGTGCACTAAAATCTCAGAAATCACCACTAAAGAACTTATCTGTTTAATCCAAAACCACCTGTACCCAAAAAACTATTAAAATTAAAAAAATCATTTGCAGTCAGGCACGGTGGCTCACGCCTGTAATCCCAGCACTTTGGGAGACCGAGGCAGGCGGATCATGAGGTCAGGAGATCGAGACCATCTTGGTCAACATGGTGAAACCCCGTCTCTACTAAAAATACAAAAATTAACTGGGTGTGGTGGAGCGTGCCTATAATCCCAGCTGCTCGGGAGGCTGAAGCAGGGGAATCGCTTGAATCCAGGAGGCAGAGGTTGCAGTGAGCCTAGCTCACACCACTGCCTTCTAGCCTGGTGACAGAGCAAGACTTCATCTAACAAAAAAAAAAAAAAAAAAATCATTTGCATTGTTAAAAAGAATAAAATAAATGCTACTAGCAGGGAGCGGTGGCTCATGCCTGTAATCCTAGCATTTTGTGAAGCCAAGGCAGGAGGATCACTTGAGGCCAGGAGCTGGAGATCAGCCAGGAGCTGGAGATCAGCCTGGGAAACACAGTGAGACCCAATCTCTACCAAAAAATTCAAAAATTAACCAGGCATATTGGCACATGCCTGTAGTTCCGTAGACTCAGGAAGATGAGGTGGGAGAATTGCTTGAGCCCAGGAGTTCAAGGCAACAGTGAGCTATGGTCACACCACTGCACTTCAGCCTGGGTGACAGAAAAAGATATACTACTCATAATTGTATTTAATTTAATAAATGATGGGATATGTATATATCAGAATTAGAACATGTCACCATAATGCCGTTGTGAGTCATCATCAATAAACCACAAACATTGTAAAAACATAGCAACCTGACATATAAATTAGAATAGGTTAACTTCTATATTTAGACCAAATGAATATCACCTCTTAGCGATGATACCAATAATCACAAGCCTTGTCAACATTATGTCAATGCAATTTTAGTAAAAAGTAAAGTTTCCCTCTTGTAGATCCCATCAAGTATGCTAGTCACTCATTGAGAAGAAGAGTGCACAAGGGTAATCATGTTGCCTGAAGGAATGGCCCTGATTGTCATTCATATGAGTGTCCATACAAGTCTTATTTACCATTGGCATCGTTCACAGCACACACTTTCATCATAATGAAAATGAAGCCAAACGTACTTGGGAGACAAAAGTCAGGTACCAGATTGCTCATCAATTTATCCAATTTCAAGTTTCATGGGAAAACACATATTATTGTAACTCACATTTATACCCCAATTGCAAGGGTATTTCAGTCATAAAGATTCATCAGTGATCAAAACATATCCTAGCACTGTTAGAATACTATACTAATATTATAGAAAATTTAGTCTGTATTTAGACCTCAATGACTATAATGCGTTGAGCAAAATTCCAATGTGTCATATTTCTCGATCCTTAAAAAAATCAATCCTAGGTAAAAAGTAAGGATTTTCTCATGAGGATTGCATCATATGTGTCTGTCAGTTATTGAGAAAACCCTGTCATGATATTCATGTTGTCTGAATGAATAATTGTAATTATTATAGAGCTCAGTCTTCACTAGTTCAATTATCTATTTGGAATTTTTCAGCTGGCAAAGGTAGCCTCTCACTTCCACTCAATAGAATAGCACCAGTAGGGCTTACTAAATCATGCAGTGAGAGGAAGAGAGCAGGGTCTTAGTGCCAAATATCCAAGAAAATTAGGAATTATAGGAAACAAACACCTAAAGAATCAGAATTTATAGTTTACTTAGAAGCATACAGAAGTGTGCAAAACAAGTTTCAAAGAAATATTTCATTGCCAGAATCCTGAAATAAAATCTCCACAGAAGGAAACTAAGAAATCCAAACTTCTTGTCTCACAATTGTTACCTAGGCTGGGCCTCAGCGTAATCCTACTAAGCTTAATTTTTACATTATCATTTCTCGTCAAGATAATAATTCATCATTGGCCTAACCCATGGCACTCATGTGCATATGCACACTTAGATCAAATATGCTTAACAGAGATGGTTTCCTTAAACACTGGTGGTAAAGTGGACTGGATGCCACATCTTCAGTGCCAGACAATTGGGTGGTATCAGTATACAAATGGTAAACACCCTTGAGTTCATTCATAGTAATTTCCTTGTGTGCATTTTTAGAAATAGAATTAATGAGTCATTGCTTCCTACACACTTCAAAGTAGCCACATCCATATCTTATTCCTCTCCAGTAAGGTGGGAGAATTAGGAAGAAAAGGAAAAATAATAATCAATTGCTTCTTTTTATACACAACACCCACACCCCACCAGGGACACTGACTTCTGTCTGAGCCTTATGGCCTTAGCTATGCCCTAGTTACTCATATCTGGGGGCGGCCCTGGTTTCGAGCAAGGTCTGTGGGATCAAAACTAGACTTAGAAATCATATAAGGTTTATGAAAGACAACTGCAACTCGCCTGACGTCTCCTTCTGGGGTCAGGCTGGCCCCTTTACCAGCGACATCCATATGGGCTGGTCAGGCTGATCACGAATGTGGGAGTTGTCCTGGGGAGAGTCAGAGCATGTGGATTTTCAGCCTGGCACTTCCACGCCACAAGCTTTGTGACCTTGAGTATTCTATAGGAGTCACTAACATTTCATTACATGAAGACCGGGTGATCAGAAAGGCCCCTTCGGCTCCAGTCTTACCAGGGTCCGCCCGGGCCTGATTCACTTGTTCCAGTGATACCACCGTGGGGTGTCAGCATCGCAATGGCTCACTCATAGATCCTTCAGGTCTCCCCCAGCCACCACCCGTGTACCATGACACGACATGGCATGTACCATGGGCTGATGTCATGTGCACCATGGCATGGTGTGATGTGTACCATGACATGACCATGTTCCACGACATGCTATGACAGTGACCTCCCTCAGCCTCTCCCAGGCACACGGTTTTACCCCTTCTCCTAAAGCAGGTTCGCATGCCCATCTAAAGGCAACTTCAATATTTGCTTTTACTTCTCTTTAAAGATTACAACCTTAAAAATATCCAGTAAAATACTGTACTTCCATAAAGCATTGCCCCTGAGTAAGATTAGTGCTTCTCAGTGGACACAGCAGCAGGGAACTTTGTGCGTTCATGCTGAGCTAGTGGCTGTGTGATGCTATTGAAAAGGGAATACACCACCATCAGCGCTCGGTTAAAACGTCTTCTCCCTGAAATTTAAGAAAGTCACAGGCTGGGCGTGGTGGCTCACACCTGTAAGCCCAGCACTTTGGGAGGCCAAGGTGGGTGGATCACCTGAGGTCCGGAGTTCGAGACCAGCCTGGCCAACATGGCGAAACCCCGTCTCTACTAAAAATACAAAAATTAGCTGGGCATGGTGGCGCGTGCCTGTAATCCCAGCTGCTCAGGAGGCTGAGGCAGAAGAATCGCTTGAACCCGGGAGGCGGAGGTTGCAGTGACCCAAGAGACATGCCATTGCACTCCAGCCTGGGTGACAGAGCGGAAAAAAAAAAAAGTCACAATCACAACTTAGAATTTCTCTGCAAATAAATATGTTAAACTACAGAATGAAGTGAGGAAATGTTTGGGTATTTTGTAGCTCCCCTGTGTGAATGAGCTAGCCTAAAACAATAATGATAATAATAGTAGTAATAATTCTTGAATATCAAGTGGAAAAATTAAAAATAATAATTCATTATAATTATTGGAGAGTAAATGAAAATTTTTCAAAGATACTTTCTATGAACATAAAATAGAGATTTTTCTTCACAGTCTTATTTGGTTTCCTATGGATAGGATACCTAAATAATAGATTAAATTTTATATCCATAATTTCATAAAGAATGTTGTGCTTTTTTCCTTTCAACAATTATGTCATATTTAAATCAGTTTGCTTTGTACCATAATTCATGGGTGAGGCAAAGAATTTTGGTAAGACTCCGTTACCAACTTAAAGATAATACCCAACAATTAAAAAAATTCTGTACTGGAATTTTATTTTCAAAATTTCGAATACGGGAAGGGGACAAGAGCTGAAAAACAAATGATTGGGTACTATGCTCAGTACCAGGGTGATGGGACCCATGTACCCCAAACCTCAGCATCACTCAATGTACCCATGTAACAAACCTGCACACATATCCCCTAATCTAAAATAAATGTTGAAAAAAAAGGAGAAAAGGAAAAGCAAGCGACAGGAAAATTTGAAAAAAAATTAGAATAGACTTATTCCTTAATAATAATTCAAAATAAACATTTAGATTCTTTTAGGATAACTGTAATTGAGTATTCTATAGGAAGAGTAATTTTCAGGCACAAAAAGGGTGATGAGCAGTGATACTGTGTTCCATAAACTGTTACATTCTTTATAAAGGATTATTTATCAATATGTCAACATGTATATTATTTCATCTTATCTCTCTATTCTTTTTTTTTTTTTTTTTTTTGAGATAAGATCTCACTCTGTTGCCTAGGCTGGAGTGCAGTGGTGCAACCATGGTTCACTGCAGCCTTGACCTCCCAGGCTCAAGCAATCCTCCCGCCTCAGCCTCCCAAGTAGCTGGGACTACAGGTGTGTACCACCACATCCAGCTCATTTTTTATTTTTTGTAGAGACAGGGCCTCACCGTGTTGCCCAGACCAGTCTTGAACTCCTGCCTCAAGTGATCCTCCTGCCTTGGCCTCCCAAAGTTTTGAGATTATAGGCATCAGCCACCATGCCTGGTTCATCTCTTTATTTCCAGAATCAATTGCTTCTACTATTTCCACTCCTTCCTCTTCTCCTCCCAACACTCTGTTTTTTCTTTTTGTTGCTAATTATCTATGACCTTACCATCAAGTTTCTAATATAGTTATCCAAGTTACTGACGTTGTTCCTTGCTGAGTTTTTTTTAACTATCCTATTTGCCATAGTTTTTCCTGATTTTAGACTATAATGTAATGAGTTTAGAGAAAAATGGCAAAAATGCCACCACTGACCTCTCTAGTACCCAGGGTTGATGTACCTTGTGTTTATGTGTCTTTATTAATTCAGCATATAATTCTTCATTTTCACCTTAAGTGTGTTTGTATTTTACAAATTAGTCTAAGTCCACCTGGTTTGAACACAGGATACTAACTCCACACACCCGGAGATCTCTAGCTTTTAGAAGAGATTATCTTGTGATTTCCTATGGTCATTCAGCAAACATTTCCTGCAGCCCTACTGTGCACCAGGTACAGTGTCCAGAACTAAAGATACAAAGACAAACTCAGAGTGCCTGCTCCTAGGTGGGGGTGTGGTGAATCACAATCTTGATCCCACCTCCCCAAGATCCCGTAGCTCCATCACCAAACAGTTGTCTATCCAGGAGCAAGCTCTCGTCTAGCCCTATTTCCTTAGCTTGCAAATGAGACCATTTCTCTTGGTTCTCTGGAATGTTCCATTTTTCTGTACAATCAGTCTGTAATTATTGCGAATTTTTCTTGGAATTGCATGAGCATTGCTTGAGCTCACCAACTACATATTGTGGTTAAAATTAAACAGAGGGCAATCTAATAGGCAAAGCTTAACTTAATAGCTTCTACTTCAAATTAAAATTTTGAATCTCTGGTAATATCTGCCCTTTCTTTTCCCGCAGTTTCACTCATATGTTGTTCATAAATCTTAAGTATGGGTTTTTGGCTCTCTGTTAGGTAAAATACTTCATTTAACTTAGCCAAAGCCAGACTTGGAGCAGCCTGGAAATACTCAAGCATCCCTTCTTCCCAATACACGAGGGTCTCTGTAGGTTTTTCTTTGTGTGTGTGTGTCCGTAGGGAGAGGAAGTTGTATCTGACTCCTCCGATGATGGTTAGGTTGCAGCACTGTCTCCTTAGCCGGAGCAAATGCTGGGATGCGCCATGGCTTTGCCTTGGTCATCTACATCACCCACGTCCCATCACTGGGCTCCAGTCTGTTGCAGCGCCTCCAGGCTTAATTTCTGTTCATAATCTGATTATGGGGTCTGAGCTGTTCCAGCCAGCGGCCTCTTGCTTCTCCTGTACCACAGGCACAAAGACACAAGTGCCTGGTCGCTCTAGTCCTGCACTGTGAAAAATCTCAACCCAGTTTTGCTTAGACCAGACGAAGGTGGTTGCTGGCTGAGAATGAGCTGTAGAGCAGGCTGTGTGACCGAGCCGTCTGTGTGCAGCCATGTTCAGAAGCCCAGGTTTTTCCAGCTATTTGGGAGCTTTCAAATTCTCTGAGAAACAAGGTAAGGCAAGAGAAATATGAAATGCACTTATGTATGGATTTTATAACATAATGAATGCATGGGGTCCTCTGTTTTTCTTATGTATTCTCCTGTGTTCAGTTACTTATCCACATTTCCCCAAAGACACTTTAAATATCTAATTGAGTTTATAAATGAGCTTATCTTGTGATTGCTGATAATGTGAATTTTTTTCCCTTAGTAAGTTAAAGTTACTACTAAACCACTGAAACCTTTATGTAAGAAAAATTGCAAATGCAATTGGAATGCCCACACTTTGGATCAAATTCTAGATGTGCTGCACTTTGGCTAAAATATTTTTCTAAATCAAATGCTATACATACTAAATTATTTCCAGTAGGCATTGGTGAGTAGCGTCTTTTTATTAACTCTTCATGTGAGACAGTTTGGAACAAAATACTGTCTTTTCAGTGGCTTTCTTCCAGCACAGAGGAAAATACATGCTTTCAATTTAATTTCTGAAGTGGTGTGGCATGTTCAGTTCACTGATTGAACAAAAATGAAACACTAAGGTTATTTTGAGTATCATATTTGAAACTCAGCCATTATACATCCAAACTGTTTTCCAGCTCAAATGCACTATTGGGAAGTGACTTGAACAATTCAGACCTCAGATTCAGGAATTTCCTCCTACAGTACTTGAAAGCTTTTTGAATTGATTTCTCTTTGGTTAATTACATAACAAGATACTGTATAGTTAAGAGAAAAGCTTAGATGTTTTACTGGCATTATGGCTTTCATTTTATTGTATTTCTTTAGTTGGCCACAGTTCCAAATTCCAGGACTGAGGATGTATTTTGATGGATAATGAAGTGCCAACATCTGATATATTTTGTACTTATTTTTCCTTGGGCTTCTGCCCCTAAATATTAAAGAGCAAAAGGCACTTCCTTAGGGGAAGAAGTTTCTGTAAATGGTCTATTTGTGGTTTTCTTAGTGGACAAATGCTGTAAGCCAAAGGCTGTAAAACAGATTACATGCCATTAGACTGGTTATAAATTTTGTCTGTGCCTGGTTTTGATTAACCTGTTCATTTGGGATGTTTTTCCTGTATAGAATTGTTACCAGCTGTCTTTACGTAATACATATCTTGTCTTCAAAATACAAATAAATAGTTATTTTTATTGGTTGTTATTGTTTAGATTGTAGTGAGAGCAAAAGACACAGCTGAGTTGTCCTTTGCTCTTCAGACCCCACCCCCATTCTTTAAAGGCATCTCAAACATTTCTAGTTACCTGGACCAAAATTGCTTATTTTCTCCTCTATTCCTGAGTATATAGCTGCCTTATTTAGTATTTAATTGCTTTGAGTTATTCTTGTTGCCATAACAAATTTAAATGGTAACATTGAACTGTGTTAGAAGTATTATTGTTATTCTTGTTCTTATTATTTTCATTTACCCACGGAGTATGTTGGCTACTTTCCGGAAAAGAAAAGCAAAACTTGCCTATGTAAATTTCCATGTGGAATTTGATTCTTAGAAGGTGTCATTTTTGTATTTCTATTTTTTGTCTGGTTAATGGTTTTCTTTTTCTTAAATTATATGTTCAAAAGGAGTTTGGAGAGTTTTTTCTCACTGGATTTTTAACAATTTGTATAACTATTTCAATGTTACGTTATTTCTTTTCCCTTAGATTTCAACCAGAAAAACTTAAGCTTCCTTGGATTCCCACGTCAAAGGAAAGTTTCAAGGTAAAGTGGCCTTGTCTCAACAAGTGTGAAATTTTGAAGATTTGTCGTAGCTTTTAAAATTATTCTCTCGAATGTCTAACTCATGAGTTTCAATGTTTGGCGATATGCTTTCTCCCCAGAATTCGATTTATTAAAATGTATGAAGCAGAGGAATCTTTGCATTTAATTCTGCTTATGGAAACTATTTGGAGAACAGAATCTTGGTGTCTCTTGTCATTGCAAACTTTTAAAGGACTATTATCTTCTCTTTCTCACACCTGCCTCTAAGCAGGCACTGTCTTTTGCAATCTGTCCATCAAAGAAGGGAGCTAGATTCTTTTTAGAAATGGTTTAAACTTGTTTCTCTTCCCTCTCCTTTCCTCCTTCCTTCCTCTCCTCCCTCCCTCCCTTTTCCCATAGACACACACACACACATACACACACACACACACACACCATCCATCCATCCATCCATGTGAGTTATTCTTCTCTGGTGTTCCCAACTCTCTCTCTTAACCTTTCTGTACTTCCAGTTCCCTTGGCCACAGAAATTTATGGGTGCTAATTTGATTGACCTAATGTGCTAAAACTCCATGACACATCATCATGGATGTAAGAGAAGTGGAAATGAATGCCTGTGCCATACACAGTAGCTGTATCTCAGGTGCTTTTTAGTAGATTATTGTCTATATTAATAGAGTTTGATATTTTCAGATGGAGGCACAAAGTTGTCCCCTACACAGTCAGGCAAAGATCTCAATCTGTGCTTCATTATAGTGGAAGGACCCAGCCCCAATTTCCACACAGTTGCTCTTGTGCCTAAGGTATTATGACATTGTTCCTTGACCAAAAAGGATTTGCATTTCAACAACATTAGGATAGATAGGGGTCTAACTTCTGTCCTCCTCAGGCATTTGAAAATGGCAGTTGATCTCGTGAACACACTGGATGGGGCAAATCTTTGGTGTATTTCATCCACATCTTTTAAATGCTTATGCTTTATTTAATTTTTACACACAATATCATCAAACAGCACATCTAAGTATAAAGTTAATTAGAGCAATGATGATCCAGGGTCATCAGTGAGGTTGTCTTAACTGACTCACAAAACGTCACTTTTTTAATGGGATGCATCCATATTTCTCATCTTGGCCATGTTTTAATAGAATCTGAGGCTTGGTTTCTTTCTGTGTTTTGTTTTTTGTTTTTTTTTTTCTTTTTGAGACGGAGTCTCACTCTGTCACCCAGGCTGGAGTACAGTGACGTGATCTCAGCTCACTGCAAGCTCCGCCTCCTGGGTTCACGCCATTCTCCTGCCTCAGCCTCCCGAGTGGCTGGGACTATAGGCGCCCGCCACCAGGCCCGGCTAATTTTTTGTATTTTTAGTAAAGACGGGGTTTCACCATGTTAGCCAGGATGGTCTCGATCTCCTGACCTTGTGATCCGCCCGCCTCGGCCTCCCAAAGTGCTGGGATTACAGGCATGAGCCACTGCGCCCGGCCTCGGCTTGGTTTCTAATATGTCCCTAGCTGGTTGGTTTAACTGTCATGGAGCTAATAAGTGACTAAGGAAAAAAGAGACAGGAAGGCATTCCTTATTCAAGGATAGGAAAAGCAGGCAATATGAAAGTCACACACGTCAGTGGACAGAGACTCAAAGAGACACAGCTGTTCTCAAATCGTGGGTATTATGTCATGCATACCTATTAAAATGACAGCCTGTGCCATGGTGCTAAGTGTAAAATGGGCTGGAGGTACAAGAGCCTGCTTCCTTAAAAGAAATCTGGTCAACCAGACACCAGCTAAAAGAGACGAAAATATGAGCTAATGGGGCT
Source organism: Pongo pygmaeus (assembly GCF_028885625.2). Taxonomy (NCBI): domain Eukaryota; kingdom Metazoa; phylum Chordata; class Mammalia; order Primates; family Hominidae; genus Pongo; species Pongo pygmaeus. Next base: position 30,568,080 of record NC_072381.2, on the reverse strand, counting down.
TCATCTCCCGTATCTTGTAATTTAAACTTCAGTAGTGGAATGAACAGATTGCGGAGGAGACCTACACCGCATGGGTGCTGGACAGTCCTTGTAATAGTAGCATATTCTATGTTGTGAAAAATAGAGATGATAACAGCGGAGTATCCTGCTCTCCCTTTAATAAAATTCCCCCGTGTTGCTATGGATAGGTATTTAAGTAGGTTAATGGGACATGTTTAAAAGAAAAATTGTCACAGAAGCAGGGGGCATTCTCTTCTTAGAAGCAGAGGAAGGGGGGTGGCGGCACAAACAATCAGTCCTAAAGAACGAGCACTGTTTCAGGGGAGACAAAGAGAGTTGGAAAAAAATCCAAAAGGTGTTTCTCACTGTTAGAAAGTTAAAATCAAAATGCAGAAAATGAAGTGGATAGCACTAACTTTAGTATCTATGGAGAGATGCCTCCCTACTGAAACATAGGCTCTTACTTTTGGTTGAGCTCTAGTGAGACACCAAGGCCTGCAGAGGTTGCCCCTGCAGACACCCCTTTGTCCCTGAGGAAGTTGGGGTTGGGGGGTCACTGAAGAGGAAGGGCAGGATCCAGCATCCGAGAGCTCCATGCTTTTGGGGTCACCGGTCATGTGCATTAGTAATGGGCCCTACCAGTCTCCCTGCTGGGGGGCCTCTGAGTCAGAAGAAGCGGAGAGGAGAGGAGAGTCTGGACCCTCACAGGTGCTTGTGTTTCATCAGCATCAGATGAGCCGAAAAAGGTGCTCACTGATGAACCATCCTGAATTTTACAAGCACGTCTTACTTGTGTTTTCATTGATGATCGGTGCCCTCGGGTAGAGAAAGTTCAGGAAAGAAACATGATTTTTTTTAAAGAAAGAAACTCGATTTCACATGTTGATTTGAGGGGTCTTGCATTAATCACAGCTTGTGGCACTGCCTTGAGCCAGAGCCACACTTTCCAGCCCAGTCTGCCTGCTCCTGCTCCTCCTGTCTGCTCAGCTGATTTCTCAGAAGCCCCCAGTCATTTAGCGGGAGCAGGGGAGAGAGGCAGCAGAGACAGGACCAGAGGGTGATGACAGCCGTGTGGACTCAGTAATAAATGTTTACCCGGAAGCTGCAGATTCTAAAATCGATATTTTATAAACACGTGCAATTACGCCAGTTTTTCACACAGGTATGCAAGGTGAGCAAAGGTACTAAAGAATGATGTGTTCCAAATTATGCCCTGACCAAAGATGAAAGAAGGAAAGAAAGGAAGAAAGGAAAGGAAGGAGGGTGATAAGGAAGGGAGGGAGGAGGGGCTTATGACTGATGTTATTGACCGTATGTTCTTATAGTTATTCTCAATGTTTGTAATGATTTTGCCCCTGGCCATCACATCAACTTTGCATAAAAGGTACACAAAAAATACTTCAGGGTGAATTGTAGTATTCATTTGAAGTGTTTTGTAGTAATCATTCATTCATTCGACATATTTTAATTTTTTTTAAGATTTTTTAATTCTATCATTTAATTTTTTTAACAGACAGGGTCTCACTCTGTCTCCCAGGCTGGAGTACAGTGAAATGATCATAGCTCACTGCAACCTCAAACTCCTAGGCTCAATGGATCCTGCCGTGTCAGCCTCCTGAGTAGCTGGGACTACAGGCTTGTGCCACTGTGCCTGGCTAATTTTCCTATTTTTTTTTTAGAGATGGGATCTTGCTATGTTGCCCACGCTGGTCTCAAACTCCTGGGTTCAAACAATCCTCCTGCCTCAGCCCCCACAAAGTGCTGGGGTTAACGAGGGGTGTAATATACTTTGGGTGATGGTCACGATGGGCAGTGGGTTTAGGTGCTCTGCCCTGAGGACATGACCAGTCAACTGAGGCCCAGACCAGAAGCGAGACGAAGCCACACGATCGCAGGAGGCTGGAGAGGAGAGAGCTTAGGGGGAGGAAACAGCACATCGAGTGAACCACGTTAAGAAGCATCAGAGACTTTCCTCTTAGAGCTTTGGTTTTCTTTGGTTTCTGACCTGCCATCAAAAGGCTGCACTTCACGTGGGTGCTGGGACTATTTGTAATGTGTTTCGAGAAAATAAGTGCCTGTGAAGCCAGGGAGTGTCCGGTGACGACTTGTAAAGCTCACTCTGTAAATTCAGCAGAGTATTTAACTCAGGGACACTTTCTTGCTTTTCATTAGCGGCTCCATTGAGCTTTCTGAGAAACAGAAAGAAAGAGGAAAACGAAGACACACAGATGTTTATTTTTGAAAATAAGATATAGCATTTGTACCCCAAGGCAAGTGGCCCGAAAAGCTGAATATTTCAGGGATTGCATTATTTCACTTTAATGTAGAATTTTTTTCCTGAAAAGATTTTAGTTTCCCAAAGAAAGCATAGAGCTTTGTCAAGATGTTTAAATTAGCAATTAAATAATCAATGAAAATAACATGCCATTCCTTAAGTGGGGTACATTTCTGCCATTATTTAAATTTTTTAGGTTTCTACATTGAAAGGAGTAGTTACTGCCTTCCAATTCAGTGTCTAGAAGTCGGTGCTAATTCTAAGTTTCTGACTAGGCAGGTGTCCCAGGCTCTTCCAGCCAATCTGGAGTGTGGCTTATGATGCCTAATTATTCTCAAGACTTTTCATTAAATAATGTGAACACACTTACCTATGGAATATGAGCTTTGCTACATTGCATATGGAAAGACGAAGATTTCAGATGGGCTTGGTTCTAGGAGGGCGGGATGGTGGCCGTGCTTCGGACTGTGTGGAAGTTCTTTCCCTGTAGTTTATACAGGGTGTGGAGGTTATCAACTGTCCCACTCACACAGTATGCACAGCGGCTTCCTCGCTCTCTTCCTTGGCCTCTATGGAAATGCACCTGTACAGGGAAAAGGTCAGCTTCACAGTGAGTCTTTTTCAAGCCCATCTTTTCCCCCTCTGGAGGTCACACTGACCTTGAGGAACAGCAGTTCACTGTTTCCACAGGTTTGTTTTCTTCCTTCGAGGCAGCAGCACCCTCTGCCCTGCCCACTCCAGGCACATCAAAGACCATGGAGTTGGGTACACAGCAGTCTTGGGGTGACTGTGGCTAGTATGAAACTAGGAGACGGATTTGAATCTCATCTCCTCTTCCTGTCAAATATGAGTCTTTGGGCGAGTCACGTAACAATTTCCGGATCTGTAAACCGAGGATGGTACTAGTTCCAGTGTTGTGCTGCAGCCAGACGTGTGTGCCTCTCTCCCGACTTTGAGTTTAGTGAGTCCTGTGGGAGCCTGAGATCCGCCATGGAGGGAGTGTTGACATCACCGGTCAATATTACAAAGCAGGTGCTTTTTGCAGGGCCAGGTGGAGGGCCTGGGTGGGCGGGGCAAGAGGGCAGGGCCATTTGTACCTTTATAACCACACCACGGAGTAGTTCATACCTCTTAGGGTCTTGGGGAGATAATTAAGGAGATAGCTGGGGTGTGCTTAACATGGGGGAAAGTCCACAGTAAGGGGTCACTTCCTTTATTATTCTCCTCTTTCATTTCCTCTTTTATTCCAACACGAGTCTTCATGAGGCTTTCCAAACTTTTGACCATGCTTTGATGCCTTGGTTGTTTGAAGGCATCTGTTACTTTAATATAATTTTAACACTGGAGGACAGCGTGTAGATCACCTAGACAAGTTGTTGATTTTCTGAAGAAGAAATTGTAGCACAGAGAGGTTGAGTAATTAATGCAAGCTTGCACAGCTATTCTTAGGTCAAGAAGAGGTAGTCAGTCTGAGTTAAAGCTCATAACTCCCAGTTCAGCAATGTTTTCACACATCACACCACGCCACCCGCCAATCCTGCTGTAATTACTTAGTTGCACAAAAAATCACAATATTTACAGAAATATAAATAAATGAAAAAAGTTACCAATTTACTCCCCAATATAAAACATTTTACCTGCGATATGTATACATATTTAATGATGTGTAACAATATCATAATTTTTATGTTCTGCATTTTTTCACTTACATATCTTTATTTAAATGGACTTAACTTTACTAATGGAGTAATTTTTAGCTTTCAGAAGGAGTTCTCCCTCGAAGATAAAGAACAGCTCACTAACCACAAAAGAGGAATCGATGCTCAGCTTTTAGTTGCACTTCCTAAAGGTAAGGCTGTTCCTAAGTGACCAACCATGTCTAGGTGGATGCGTATTGTGTTGTCTGAATTTCCTCGAGCAGAACTCTCTCCCTAACCTCCAGCTTACAGTCTCCTTTGCGGCCCTTCCTGCGTCCTCCCAGAATTAGCTTCAATTCCCTTCCCTCTCTCTCCATGCATCCATGCATTTTTAATCCTCACCTTTCTACTCCTCCTTGCCCTTTAATTTTAGGCATCCTCAGGTTTTCGCCAGAGGCTGGATGTGGCGGGTGAGACAGGAAACATAAAATCAACCTGCCCTCATCTCTTTCTCCGTTTAACCTTCTCCAAGGGCAGTGAGTTCTGACCATACCCCCATTTCTTCTCTGTCCACCCACTCCTGCTGCCTCTGGAGGCTGCCCCAGGCCTTAGGGCTCTTTTTTTTTTTTTTTTTTTTTTGAGACAGAGTCTCGCTCTGTCGCCCAGGGTGGTGTGCAGTGGCGCGATCTCGGCTCACCGCAACCTCCGCCTCCCAGGTTCAAGTGATTCTCCTTCCTCAGCCTCCCGAATAGCTGGGACTACAGGCGCCCACCACCGCGCCCGGCTAATTTTTTGTATTTTTAGTAGAGACAGGGTTTCGCTATGTTGGCCAGGCTGGTTTCGACTCCTGACCTTAGGTGATCCGCCCGCCTCCGCCTTCCAAAGTGCTGCGATTACAGGCGTGAGTCACCGCGCCTGGCCAGGGCTTTTACATTTAACATCTTGCAGCTTCCTGCTGGGCTGAGAACAGCCCGTGCAGACTTATCATGACCATTTTTCTTCTTCCCCAAGTGGGCACTCACACGTGTTTGGTGAATTACTATTTCCACTGGTCAAGGCGCACATGTGGTAAAATATCTGCACCAACTATAAACCAATTCCCCCTAGTGTTACCTGTGAAATGACGTAAACATTGCTTGGTCTTTGTAACTAACCCTAGCACAAGAAATGATCATTAGTCTCAGCTCACAGAATATCTTCATCCTGACTGAGCTGTGGAAACCTTCCAGTGGAAGAAACAGATTTGATGGAAGGGCAGATTTTTTCTACTCTGAAAGAAAAAGCAAAAATCATGCCCCAAAGAAATTAGAACAAAAAACGTATTCTTTTAATAGAAAGTAAATCCAGTAAAAAAAAGTCCCGCTGACGAATTGGAATATATCCTGAGGAACTGAACGGATGATAGGCTGTGACATAGTCTGATGAGGGTGGATGTCTGAAAGACTCAGGGGATTTGGCCTGGTGAAGGAAACCCAGACAGAGACATGTGGCAATTTTCAAGAACTGACAACACTGTCAGCTGGAATACAGGTTTATTCTATGTTGCTCCAGAGGCCGAAAGTAAGAATAACGTGTAGAATTACAAGGAGGCAGATGAGATTTCATATCAACAAGAAAATTAATCGTTCATGGTACCTGGAAATGAGGTGGTCCACACTGTGCTCGCATCGGCTCTCCCCCAGAGTTTTCAAGGGCAAGTCAGTGGTCTCGTGTCCAGTTAGGACGGGTACAGATGGGGCATGGAACGGCTGTCAAATGGAATGGCTCTGCCAATGTTTAGGACTCTCTGTGAAAGACAAAAAAAAAAAAAAAATTTCCTCTGAGCCAAACTAAAGTGCTTAATACCTATGCAGATGATCAAAACAAAGTATAAGAACGAACAAATCCATATTAGCAATAGCTGAGAAAAGTTGATTAGGCAAAGTTCTACATAGCAGAGGTTGTTTCCACCAGTCAGAAGGGTCCCTCTTTCCCTTTCTGTATCCCAGTTCCTTTATTTGATGCATAATACCGCAGACAATATTATGAGCAGAAAAATCAAAAACAGGATGAAATGCTGGGTTCCTTAAGGTTCAACAAATGGTAACTTCATCTGTAATAAACTTTTAGAACACCTAAGCTTATTAGCCAGTTGTATTAAAAAATTGTCATAAATGATTATAAAAAATAAGTTTTACAAATCAAAGATGACGATTTTATGTATTCACCAGATTGATGTTTCTAAATTAACATGGTCCCTAAATCCTTAAAACATGCTTTAAAAGTGCCAGTGCCCCGGCCGGGCATGGTGGCTCACATCTGTAATCCCAGCACTTTGGGAGGCCAAGGCAGGTGGATTACGAGGTCAGGAGATCGAGACCATCCTGGCTAACACGGTGAAACCCCGTCTCTACTAAAAATACAAAAAAATTAGCTGGGCAAGTCCCATCTACTCGGGAGGCTGAGGCAGGAGAATCACTTGAACCCGGGAGGCAGAGGTTGCCATGAGCCAAGATCACGCCACTGCACTCCAGCCTGGGCAACAGAGCGAGACTCCGTCTAAAAAAAAAAACAGTGCCAGTGCCCCATGTCCCCTGAATTTCACCTAAATTCTCTACAGTCTTATTTCACGTATCTTTGCTTTTTATGAAAAAAATAGGCGGATTTGGAAAGACCAGCAATTTCGTTGTTTCTCTGATTTAACACATGTATTAATGATTTTATGTGTCAGCTCTTAGCAATATTATGTTAAAAAAGATTTGGTTATAATTTTATTTTAATGACATCAAGTTTTATGTGTGAGAAGTTTATAGAAGTCTCTTTCTGTTCATTTCCTGTGAAACTGGGCATTAAAGTGGTTGTTACTTTTTCTCTACGGGACTTCCTCTAAGTGTGTATCACAAACAAGTAATCAAGGGATTAAAAATCTTTACCTATGTAACGTTTATAATCTTAAAAAAGATTTTTTATTTAGGAATTATAAAGTGGACCAAATGTATTACTCCACTTTCTTTAGCAGCTTTATTAAGATACAACACATATACCATGCAATCCTATCATTTGAAGTTTGCGATTAGGTCGGTTCTGGCAATTCAGAGTTCTGCCTCCATCGGCACAGCCAGTTTTAGAACATTTTCGTGACTCCAAAAAGAAACCCTACACCCTTTAGCCGTCACCCCTCCCCCTTATTCCTCTAGTTTGTAATTGCTTGGTTTATGAGCTGCTTGTCTTTATATTAGTGGCTGCCATCCAAGAGTAAAAGTTAAAGGACTTTACTCCTGTGGGAAGTAAGATCAGAATATTCCAAATTTGGCCTGGGCTCTTGGGCTGTCGTGTGAAGCAGAGAAGTGTTCTTGGCGGTACCCCTGCCACTTATATTTCTTTGGAAGATTCTACTGTACTCAAGTGTTGGAGGACTGAACTCAACAATGTCTTAACCAGAAACCTTCTGTTTCTTAGAGCTAATGGAAGAAACTATGTTTCCCAAGAAAAGCACCCTGCAGACCAAATTGTCTAGAATATTGGTGTTATGTAGTCTTATTGCAAAGCCTATTAGGTGGTTGTAAATAACTTATGAAGTATTATAGCTCTGCTATCAAGTTTCCTTAAATCGCCTTACTTGAAAACTAACGTCCAGCTCCCATCAGAAATAACTAAAGAAATAGACTCACAGAGTCCCTATCGCCACAGTAGTACCACTCCAAATTACTCAAAGAAGAGGAACAGACCAACACAGCAGGTAAAATAAGGGACACGTGGATGTGTTTGGAAGTCCTAATGTATTTGAAAGCAAAGTAGAAAATGTCTCATTACAATGGAAATTAGACCATCGATGCTTATTTATATCTGGATTACATAATAACTACTATTACTAAACATGAACCATATATGAATTATAATTATGACACAGCATATAATCAATTGAATTACGGCTGGTAAACCTAATTTTAAAAAGCATTCTTATTCTTTTTTGTTAAGAAACACGCACTGAAGAATTTAGAGATAAAGGGGCCTCATGCTGCAATTGACTCAAATGATTCAGAAAAAAATACTATGTAAATATGTATGTGTATGTATGTACATAGACACATATGCACATATAAATATACTTAAAGAAAAAAGAATAAAAATAAACCCAATGTAGTAAAACGTTAACATATTATGAAGGATATCTCTTACATTTTCTGTACGTCTGATATTACAAAAAATTTTTTTGAAATTTTAAAAGAACACAAACCTTCAAGATTTTCAACCAGAAGGTAACTTTGGTAGAACTGTAGGTATGCTTTATAAATAAAACAACAGAGTTACAACATAGATTTCCACAGCAATGGTGACTTTCATGCATGATGTTTTTAGTATTGGCTTTATGCTAATAATAGTACAAAAACATGTTTTATATGATTAATAATAATATAAAATAATATAAAACATGGTTTATATAATAATATAATATATATAATATAAACCTTATTCTATATACATATATATATATATTTCAAGGCAGAATCACACTCTGTCACTCAGGCTGGAGTGCAGTGGCACAGTCTTGGCTCACTGCAACCTCCGTCTCCCGGGTTCAAGCAATTCTCCTGCCTCAGCCTCCTGAGTAGCTGGGATTACAGACACATGCTACCAGGCCTGGCTAATTTTTGTATTTTTAGTTTGTATTTTGTATTTTAGTTTTGTATTTTTAGTTAAGACGGGATTTCATCATGTTAGCCACACTAGTCTCAAACTCCTGACCTCAAGTGATCCACACACCTCAGCTTCCTTGCTGGGATTACAGGCATGAGCCACCATGCCTGGCTATTATTATTAATAATAATATAAAACAGATATGTAATATAATACACATTAATTATATTACATGTTAGTACAGACATGGGGAAAATAGGCAAAACTCAAAATGTCTCTCCGTTGCTTCTTTTTGTCTTGTACATCATTTCTTATAATCCTGTTTCTGTAGGAATGAGGCATATCTTGATAATTAAAAATATATTTGCTAGAAAGAATAGACTGAGAGGTCATCATTTGTTTGCTGGAGAGACTTTTTTATTTTCCTTTTAAAATTCACTATAGATTTTCACTAAGAATTAGTAAGCTCACCAATACATTTAAAGGACAATTTAATTTATAAGCTCATTTAATTCCTCAGTGAAATGATCAGAGAGGACTCTAAGGTGTCCCTTCAAGTACCCACTATGTTGATGGATTCTAGCTTCCAGGAGCAATAGGTTTGGCATAGCTTTGCGTAGAATCTGGGCTTAACTGAAAAGAGTGCAGTGCTGGGCTAGTGGCGTCTGTACTGTGTAACCTAGGGCGTGGGAGTCTAAGGCACAGGCTGTGTATTTGAAATTCTAGTACCGGGGAATCAGTGATTCTCAATGGTTCTCAATTTAGGGCAGTCCCTAAGGGGCTTTAGAAATATATGAGGATATTTTTGTGTCGCAGCAACTGGGGGTGATTTAGCATCACTAGCAGAACCTGGGACATTCAACATCCTGTGGTACACAGCTCACAGCAAAGCCACTTCCCATTCAGAAGCCATTAGCGCCCCCATAGTGATCTGGGAGCTCTCCAGAGCCAGCCTCCTGAGCCCATGACCCTGATGAGGTCCATCCGTGTGTCTGCTAGATCCTATCGTGAGAACTTCTCGTCTTATGCCCAGAAGTGGATGGCTATCAGAGGGCAGTGTTCACTGGAAGGGCAATAGGAAAGTCTACCTTTCCTGTGGATGGGAGGCTTGCACAGTCTCCCAGCTAGATCTTTCCTTCTGGAATATGGGAAATAGAGAATAGCAGGAAGCAACATGTTGCTTTGCTTTTCCATGCACTGTTGTAATCTTTTTTTAAAATGGCTTTAGTTGCATTTCTATAGAAAAATTTTAAAACTAATTAAAATTTGGATGAAATGAAAGTGATTTTCAGCAGTCTCTAATTAGAACCAAGAAAAGTCTATCTTAACTTTTTCCAGTGGAAGTTACATGATACTCTGTATATTAACGGTTTTGATACTTACCCAGTTGAAATAATGTGGGGTGAGAAAAGGGATATGTTAGGCCAGGCGCGGTGGCTCACGCCTGCAATCCCAGCAGTTTGGGAGGCCAAGGCGGGCAGATCCCTTGAGCCTAGGAGTTCAAGACCATCCTGGATAACATAGCGAAACCCTGTCTCCACAAAAAACAACCAAAAGCTAGCCAGGCGTGGTGGCACATGCCTGTAATCTCACCTACTCGTGAGGCTGAGTTGGGAGGATCACTTGAGTCTGGGAGGTTGAGGCTGCAGTGAGTCGAGATCGTGCCTCTACACTCCAGCCTGGGTGACAGAATGAGACCCTGTCTCAAAAAGAAAGGGAGCAGGGAGAAAAGAAAAGAAAGGGAAGGGGAAGGGAAGGGAGGGGAGGGGATGCTATTATGCTACTCAGGACCCGATTAATATTTTCTATTTCTCAGTTAGGGTTTGAGGCATGGGTTCAAGTTGTACCTTTTAGGCGCCCTTGGAATTTGGTTTTGATAGCTTCTTGAGTGGTCTTTTGAAAAATAGGGCTCCACTCTCCTCTTTGGGGTTTAAATAATTAAAACCCTTTGCTTTTGTCATCCTTGAAAATATTTTCAAAATATGTCCTACCAGCCATTAAAGTTTTGTCATCACAATCCCACTAGGGCTAATTTGTTGACAGAGAAGCTGTTGTTATTGACCAAGCCTCCTCTCCCAAGGCCGCATGGCAGGGTGCACCATTCTCATTATACCCCTGTCTTCTAAATAGGAACATAATTAGAACGAGGACTTCTCTGCCTCCAGCTACTCTGATTCCTGGGGAGGCCAACTGGGAGACCTTTTTGAAGTCAGAGGGAGAGAGGTTTTGTTTTTTCGAAGCCAGCTATCTCAACAAAAGCCAATTCAACTGAAGTTTTAAGGTGGCTGTCACTTAAAAATAAATGAAGAAAAACAAGGCTTCTATCCCTGAACACAAAGGGCAATATAAAACTTTGTGTGTGTATGCGTGCGTGTGTGTGTGTGTAGTTTTGACTCATTACTAAAAATTACCACTTAGAGAAAAGAAAACGGAAATTGAAGCCGTCGAACATCAGATTCCTTTGAGTTTCTCCTGTGACTCAGCCTTTCAAAACTTTTCATTGGCCCTGGCCCCGGGCTGTCCAGCCACCCCTCTCACTTTCTCCCACCCCATTTTGAGTCCTTCATAGAGTCACTCAGATGCGCCCTTATGAATTTAAGCTATTGAGGAGGAGGCAAAAAGAGAGACCTTTATTCTCCATGAACTTTGGCCATTTCTCCAAAGAAACAGTTGTCTGGCATCTCAGTAATATCCTTGTAGTCAGTATCATGTGAGAACCTCCCAACCTCAGCACAGCGTTTGCTCTGTTTCTCCAGTGCTGCCAGAAACATTGGGGTAATTACCTTACCCATCATCCACCTAAATTATAGCAAGGAAACCATTGTTAACATTTGCTTCCAGTGAAAGCCTGTACAGGGAGGCGGAGGACCTGTGTTCATCTAAACTGTAGCTAATTGAAGCGGCCACTTTAGGCACTGTTGGAAACACAATCAGATAGTTACAGCCATTGACAGATTCCGTGACAGGGTGGAGGAGAAGCGGCTGTGAGTTCATGCTTGTAGCTTGCCGACGGCCCTGTGGGGTTCACACTCCTAGTCTATACTTCTGTAAATGATTTCCATAATAGAAGCTTAGAATACTTTGTTAAATCAAACAAAAGTTAGAAACAGTTGCTGAGATTTCTGCCTAAAATACTTTCTTAGAGAGAGCTTGCTCGTCAGGTCTCCCTTGATTCCCCTAGATGAAATAAAACCTTCTCCCTTACCCTGTAAGGTTTTACTTCTTAGCCAACCTATATATGTGACATTTACATGAGTCACATAGCTAGGTGTTGCAATATATATACAACAAAACATTCTATTTAAATTATTTTAATGTATGTGATTTTAAATAGATTACATATGTATTTCATATTAAACAGTATGTTGAGTGAGCATGTCTTAGTTTTGCCTTGATAACTCTGTCATTTTTATGGGCATCAAATATTCAGCTTGACCTTAGAAGAGGATGATGCATCCTGGGGGTGTGTGTGTATGTGTGTGTGTGTGTGTTTGTGTGTTTGTGTCTGCACACTCTTATTCATTTGGCATCTGCCTCCCCTACTAGGAAACAGTTTCCAAGAAAGCAGGAACTTGGTCAGTTTTGCATGTCACTGTTACATAGGAACCAAGAACTGAAATTTGCAGTTCAATAAACACATTGCATGAATGAATAAAATGAGCGCATGACTACTAAATACTATATTTTGTCCTTTTTTGGTTTTCTTCTAGTTGCAGAATTAAGACAAATCTTTGAACCAAAGAAAAAAGAATTCTTAGAAATGAAAAGGTAAGATCTTTATAGTGGGAGTTAGGAAGTAGAAGAGAGCTTGGCAAAGCAGTATTCCATTTTCCTTTAGACTCAATCGCTGTTGCTCACTCCGCCTCTTGTGGTGTATTTCACAGAAAAGAAAGAATTGCCAGGCGCCTGGAAGGGATTGAAAATGACACTCAGCCCATCCTCTTGCAGAGCTGCACAGGGTTGGTGACTCATCGCCTGCTGGAGGAAGACACCCCTCGATACATGAGAGCCAGCGACCCTGCCAGCCCCCACATCGGTGAGCGTGGAGCTGGGTGGCCCATTTTCCAGCAGGCTGCCTGGCTGGTTACAAGTTGCCCTTTCCACCCAGTGGTATCAGAACATGAGATATTCCACAGAAGTGAATTGTGTGGATATAATTTTTTTAACACAAGGTTTCACTCTCTCACACAGGCTGGAATGCAGGAGTATGATCATAGCTCGCTGCAGCCTTGACTCCTGGGCTCAAGCTCAAGGGTTCTCCCGCCCCAGCCTCCTGAGTTGCTGGGACTACAAGCTTACACCACCACATCTGGCTAATTTTTTTTTAAACATTTTTGTAGAGACAGAGTCTCACTATGTTGCCCAGGCTGGTCTCAAACTTCTGGCTTTTAGTGATCCTCCCACCTTGGCCTTCCAAAGTGCTGAAAATACAAGCGTGAGCCAGTGGACTTGGCCTAATTTTTTGTTAAATGTATTTGTTTTTTGTTTATTTTTATTTTTATTTTTTTTAGAGACAGAGTCTCACTCTGTCACCTAGGCTGTAGTGCAGTGACCTGATCAAAGCTCACTGAAGCCTCAACCTCCCAGGCTCAAGTGATCCTCCCACCTCAGCCTCCCGAGTACCTGGGACTACCAGCGTGTGCCACCATGCCCGGCTATTAAATAGATTTGCTAAAAACAGCAACAACATGTATGTCATCTCTGCCCCGCCTCACGGATCTGGCCTTCCATGTCACAGCAGTATGAAACGATTCCCCTCGCACATTGTTGGGTAACTGAGAGCCAGTCATTTTCCTCCCTAGACTGGGGCCCTCAAAGGCAGTAACTGTGTCTTTCTTCACCCTCAGGGCCCAGCACTGGATCTGTGCTCTAAGATAGGGGCCTCTCAAGGTTCTCCCCTAGTACAGGGAGCGGCTGCTCTCAGCAGGGAGCCTTAGAGTCAAAGCTGCACCTTGAATGAGTATGGTTGTTACTTTAGAGATGCAAGAAAACTTTCTATTTAAGTTATCTTAATGTAGATAATTTTAAATACGTTGCATATTTATTTCATATTAAACAGTATGTTGAGTGCGCATGACTCAGCTTTTCCCTAATCATTCAGTCATTGTTGTCATCAGATATTCAACTTGACCTTAGGAGAGGAGGATGCACGCAGGGCTGCTCTTCCCACCACAGTCCCTGGCTCTGAGGCGCTGTGCTGCTGCTTTTTATTTTTTATTTAATTGTATTTTATTTTTGGAGATGAAGTTTTGCTCTTGTTGCCCAGGCTGGAGTGCAATGGCGAGATCTTGGCTCACTGCAGCCTCCATCTCCCAGGTTTAAGCGATTCTCCTGCCTCAGCCTCCGGAGTAGCTGGGATTACAGGTGCCCGCCACCATACCGGGCTAATTTTTTTGTATTTTTAGTAGAGATGAGGTTTCACCATGTTGGCGAGGCTGGTCTCGAACTCCTGACCCCAGGTGATCTGCCTGCCTTGGCCACCCAAAGTGCTGTGATTACAGGCGTGAGCCACTGTGCCCGGCCATGCTGCTGCTTTTTATAGCCAGTGTTTTCTAGTTTCTAGCTCAGAGACAGCTATTGATCTCATTTTATGATGTTATCAGTTTACTTGTCTCTACGGTTTCCAATTTCCTGTGGCCAGAAAGCTAGAAAACTAAGATATTTTAAAATCACATGCAATTATTAAAAAAAAAAAAAAAAAAAGGCTGGGCTTGGTGGCTCACACCAGTAATTCCAGCACTTTGGGAGGCTGAGGCAGGAGAATAGCTGGAGCTCAGGAGTGCAAGATTAGCCTGGACAACACAGCCAGACTCCATCTCTTAAAAAGTAATTACACGCTTGAAATATCAATACACAGATCAGAGTCCCAAAATTTATAGCCAGAAATAAACCGTAGTGTACCTGAAATGGTAATCTGTGTGGTATATGATAGTTTAAGCTTCACATAGTAGTGAGAAAAGGAAGAATTATTTAATAAAATCATAATGAAAAAAATGGATTTGCCAGAGGGTGGGAAGAGGCATATCCCTCTTCTCAATTCATACCAAACTCCAAAATTAGTTTCAGTTACTCACCTGTTTAATTTAAAGAAAATAATGGAAAAGATACGTGAATATTTAATTCAGGTGGAATGAAAAAGGCCATGTGGTTAAGGTAATAATGGAATGCCTGTTACATAGACTGTTAGGACCCTTTAATGATGTCTTCAAAATAGATTTCCAAATATGGGAATTTTTTTTTTTTTAAGACAGAGTCTCACTTTGTTGCCCAGGCTGGAGTGCAGTGGCATGATCTCGGCTCACTGCAACCTCCGCCTCCCGGGTTCAAGCGATTCTCCTGCCTCAGCCTCCTGAGTAGCTGGGATTACAAGCACGTACCACCATGCCTGGCTAATTTTTGCATTTTTAGTAGAGACGGGGTTTCACCGTGTTGGTCAGGCTGGTCTCGAACTCCTGACCTCGTGATCTGCCTGCTTCGTGATCCGCCTGTCTCAGCCTCCCAAAGTGCTAGGATTACAGTTGTGAGCCAGCTGGGAAAACATTTTTATAGAATGCGGAAAATATTTTTATAGAACATTAATAACATTAAATATTTTATAAAGAAAAAATTATATGAAAAACTAGAAGGAATATATAAAAATGTTATTAGTTTGTAGGGTGATGATTGGTAGTTTTTTTTTTTTTTTTTTTTTGAGAGAAGGTCTTGCTCTCTTGCTCAGGTTAAAGTTTAGTGGCACGATCGATCATAGCTTACTGCAGCCCTGAACTCCTGGGCTGAAGCTACCTGCCCACCTCAGCCTCTTGAGTAGCTGGCACCATGGACATATGCCATCATGCCCAGCTAATTTTTAAAATAATTTTTGTAGAGGCAGGGTCTCACTATGTTACCCAGGCTGGTCTCGAACTCCTGGCCTCCAGCCACCCTCCCACCTCAGTTTCCCAAAGCGCTGGGATTACAGGTGTGAGCCACTATGCCAGGCTCATATTAGATATTTCCTATATCAGGCATGTGTGTTATAATTGGGAAAAAAAACACTTCTGTAAAAAAGAAAAGCCTGGTGAATAATGATATGGGCCATATTGTTATGGTTACTCTCAGATCCCCGGAAACCAGCATCCATCACTTGTCCAATGACAGCAGCTCACTTGTCTGCTGTCTTTCCCAGAGGACTCAACTCATCCTATGGCCTCCCACGTGAAATACTGAACTCCACAAAAAAGGGTAAATCAGTAAGGGGAAATAAGCACTGAACAAAGACTGAGGCACTCTGGGGAGTGAAGGGGCTGAGCTTAAGTTAAAGCCACACCTTACGGGGCTTGCAGAACGTGCACCATTCACAGCCTTTGTAGATTTCACTGCAGATCTCAGACTTCTTCAGCAGCCCAGGTAAATAATCACTTTAGGCAAACACACCTCGGTGAGAAACTGGTCCTTCACAGCATGGGCACCCAGATGTGTACTGTGTGCAGTAGAGGGTGTCATTCTGTGTGTAAATACATGTCTTTACTTGAAATCTGCACCTCTCATCCATGTGACCTTATTGTAGGCCGATCAAATGAAGAGGAGGAAACTTCTGATTCTTCTCTAGAAAAGCAAACTCGATCCAAATACTGCACAGAAACCTCCGGTGTCCACAGTGACTCGCCCTATGGTTCGGGTACCATGGACACCCACAGTCTGGAGTCCAAAGCTGAAAGAATCGCAAGGTACAAAGCAGAAAGAAGGCGACAGCTGGCAGAGAAGTATGGGCTGACTCTGGATCCCGAGGCCGACTCCGAGTATTCATCCCGCTATACCAAGTCCAGGAAGGAGCCTGGTGCTGTCGAGAAGCGGGGAGGAAAAAGTGACAAACAGGAAGAGTCAAGCAGAGATGCGAGTTCTCTGTACCCCGGGACCGAGACGATGGGGCTCAGGACCTGTGCCGGTGAATCCAAGGACTATGCCCTCCATGGAGGTGACGGTGCTTCCGACCCAGAGGTGCTGCTGAACATAGAAAACCAAAGACAAGGTCAAGAGCTGAGTGCCACCCGGCAGGCCCATGACCTGTCCCCAGCAGCTGAGAGTTCCTCGACCTTCTCTTTCTCTGGGCGAGACTCCTCCTTCACTGAAGTGCCACGGTCCCCCAAGCACGTGCACAGCTCCTCCCTGCAGCAGGCGGCCTCCCGGAGCTCTTCCTTTGGTGACCCACAGCTACCCCCTGAGGCCCGACCCAGGTAAGCATCCAGCCCACGTTAAGCATCCTGAACGCAGGAGAATACCTTCTTTTTGCCTGTCTGTGTGATAGGGTTTGGTATTCTTAGCATCTTGTGGAGGTCAAGGCTCATTGGAGAAATATCATGGTATATGATTCTTTTTTTTTTTTTTTTTTTTTTCTGAAGACAGGGTTCCACTCTGTTGCCCAGGCTGGAGGGCAGTGGCACTATCATAGCTCACTGCAGCCTGGAACTCCTGGGCTCAAGCAATCCTCCCGCCTCAGCCTCATAAGTAGCTGGAACCACAGCACATGCCACCACGTCCGGCTAATTTTTACGTTGTTTTTTTTTTTTTTGCAGAGACAGGGTCTCGCTATGTTGCCCAGGCTGATCACAAATTCCTGGCCACAAGAGATTCTCTTGTTTGACCTCCCAGTGCACTGGGATTACAGACATGAGCCACTGTACCTGGCCTAAGATTCTTACATTTCGGCCATATCAAAACAGGTTCTACCAAAGCAGGAAGCCTTGTGTTCTTTTTCTTTGTGTGTTTCTTATGTTCTTTTTAAAAACAAACTGAACAGGTGTCACGGGGACACTTTCATGGACTCCTCACTTCAGGACCCTCTTACTGGGTTTCCCACCCCCCTTTCATAGTTTATCTTTTCGCCGCTTTTCTGTAATCATATCAGAGACTGATGATTTTTGGTGATTGCTTTTGTTGCTGTGATTAGAATCACAGAGCAGAAGCAGCACCACTAACCAGTGGAAGCATCTCAGCGAAGAGCACAGGAGTATGACTGCAATATACACGAAATAGAACTAGAATGCCTAGTTCTGTAAGTATATCACACACTAGGACACAGGTATGTGCGAGAACCCCGCATTATGAATATCAGCTGTTAAAGAAACCACTGTGTGAAAAGATCCCCTCAAGATAAGAGCAGCTCCCATTTGGAGAAATTGAAAAAGGTATAAAATCAGAAAGGTGACAGAAGAGAATATATGTTTACTTCCAAATTTAAATTTTAAAAGTGTGATGACTATATTAAAAGTGCAATTTACTTAACTGTCCCGCTTAAAGGTTTGGGGTAATTGTCTAGGTGGATCTTAAGTGTATTTTTCAGTTCAAGCGAGCAATAGTTTCCCAGGTTAATTGAGAAGGGATGAGAACCTAAGGTCAGGGAGATTCATTCTGAAAGAAAAAGATTCATATGTGGGAAACACCCCTATTTGTTTCCCACTGGGACAGACGGGTGCACATCTGGTCATCTCTAAGTGGCAGTAACACATATGAAGCAGACCCTTGTGGTACTGAAATGTATTAACCCAAAGACCTGTCACCACATACTCGAGCATCCAGACTGAAATATTTAGAGAGATCAGCTTCCAACAGAATTAAAAGGTAGATCCCAAGGATCCATTTTGAGCACGTTTTTTCAGCCTCTAGCTTTAACTACTGGAAATGTAGGGACTGTGAGTTACTGTCTCATATTTTGAAATGAAGGTCTTTTGTTTGGGGAATTCGCATTTCATCATAGAAACCATGTTCTTGGTTTAGTTACTTTCTACCAAAGGAAGTTCTTCATGTGTTTTGCAAGTAGGATGAAGAACCTAACAGACTCCAATTTAAAAAGAATATTAGAGATATATAATTACACTGGTTTAAAAGAAATGGGGAATCTAATTTCAGATTGCCACATGATGACAGCTGTTGAAGTCGTTATCATGGTATCTGAGTTAGTCACCTAGATCACATATAATAGATTCTCAAATAGATTTTAAATCAGTTATAATAGTAATTAAGACTTTGTTGAGCATCCCAAGTAAAGACAGGATACTTCGTATTTCGTATGAGTTAAAATCTTAATATTAAAAAAATGTGTATAACTGGTCTTAAGACCTAGAAAAAAGCATTGTTGACATATTTAGGCCTGTAACAAAATAAAGCCACTTCTTTATAGGTTATTTTGAAGATGCATATTACCTAGAAGTTTCCATAAGCCAAACCTTAGCTTCACAGCACTTTACTTTCATGAAAAAGATTTAAAAGAATTAAGAAATTGTAAGGACTTCTAGAAGAGGTGCATGCCTTATTTTCTAAGCCATTTAAGGTGTACAATTCTATGATTCATAGGCAAAGAAACCCAAATTAGTTTATATATTTATTAGGAAAATACCTGGGACATATTTACATAAAGAGGGATGGAAAATGTGTGACAAATTTGACATTTAAAAACATTAAGATTTACATTGTAATGACAGCAGTGATTCAGCTTGTAAAAATTGATTTACAGTGGATTAAAATTCTGCTTAGCTAGTCTTTATCTAGAACCAGGAAATTCAAGTTTCAGAAAGTCATTTTCTGATTCCTATTTAGGGAGAAGTAAGATGAACCAAAAAAATATGTTGTAACTCAAAACAGTAACAAAAGAAACCTCCTTGGTGACCTAAATAACTGTATATGAAAATAATAATGTCATCTGATATGGAAACATGTAACCGAAAACTTTAACAAGTGAAGACAAATAGTACCCATGAATAATGTTTAATGCTGTGGTTTTTTGTGGATTTTTTTCTGTCACTAAAATGGAATATTTTTCTCACTGCTGCACTCTCTTATCATCTAGCTCTGCCAAATTTTTTGGCTGTTAAATCTCTGAATCAACTCATTCCCATTTAATCATTTTGTTCTATGCTTGCTAGCAAGAGGCTGTCTTATTATTTAAATATGAATACAATGACACTCATGAATATATCATCAAAAGACCACCAATAGTGTCCTAAATATTCAAATGTGAGCACCATATCCAATGCTCAGTTTTTGAATGTGCTCATGTACATTAGCACCTGTACACACCTGTGTATATATACAGAATAATCATTAATTCTTATACTTCACTATACTGTACTCATTAAGCATTATAGGCAAAATAACAGTCTTTAGGACAATATTTACCTGAATAATACATTTATTTTACAATTTTTTAGTATTCAGTTTATATGATAAAGAAGATTTTTTAAAAAATAGTTAATTGATTAGTTGATATTACAGGATCTTTAACTCAGAAATACTGTTAGATGCCCAGGAATTCAGATGGACACATTGCTCCGAAGAAGACTAAGAATACACATAGTAACGAAATAGGTGAAGTAGAAAATAATAAGATACTTCCAGCCCCACCTCTCTAACTGTTACAAACTTGGAATTTCAGAAATACTGTTATTTGCTGGAGAGGCAGTGTTACTGATTATGAACTATTCTTTATTAATTCCACCACTGTGAACTTTAGAATAAAATTAAAAGGGATTTAGGTCCTATGGATTATTCAGATTTTTATACATCTGAGCTTGAGCTTCCGCTACTACTAGAAATTCCGAATCCAAAGCTCTTGTTGAATTTGTTACTTTATGCATCTCACGTATCTATATAAAGAAAATGTGCTGTATTTTTTACTTTTATGAGTGGAGAAACTCACTGTCTTCAGTCCTGCTGTTGCCTTTGCTGAGCATCCAGCCATCACTCTCTGTTCTCAGGGAACTATATGACTGGCAAAGGGAATGAAATGGAAGGTAGACCTCATTTTCTTTCTTTCTTTCTTTTTTTCTTTTTCTTTTCTTTTCTTTTTTTTTTTTTTTTTTTTTTTTGTGAGACAGAGTCTCACTCTGACACCAAGCTGGAGTGCAGTGGTGCAATCTTGGCTCACTGTAACCTCCACCTCCTGGGTTCAAGCAATTCTGCCTCAGCCTCCCAAGTAGCTGGGACTACAGGCATGCGCCACCAAACCCAGCTAATTTTTGTATTTTTAGTAGCGACGGAGTTTCACCGTGTTGGCCAGGATGGTCTTGATCCCTTGACCTCATGATACGCCTACCTCGGCATCCCAAAATGCTGGGATTACAGGCATGAGCCACTGCGCCTGGCCAGTAGGCCTCATTTTCTAGTGGTATCCACTCTAGAAAACCCTCGTTTATTAGTTTTGTTTGTCATTACTGTACTGCAGCCCCTCACCACTCCTTTCTCTTTAGTAAATTGTATCCTTAGTAGTAAGAACATGATATGGAGGTTTCATGCAGAGCTGAGGCTGACATTGGACCCCTGGGAGAGTTGCCATTGGTGGATGATGGTCTGGGCAGGGCTCCCCATGGATGCCAGAGAGCCACTGATCAGCTCAGGAAATAGACCAGGGCACCCTCTGGAATGCGGCTTCTGCAACACCTTGACACGGTGCAGACTGAGCCACTAAGAAAGGAAGGGGCTTGTGCTAGGCACTTGGAGTTTATTTCTGATGGCATTTGCTCATCTCCCAATGAGAGCTTTTAGTCTAAAAACTGTCTCCAGAGCCTCAAGCTCTCTTGGTTCAGTGGTCTGTTTCCATGCACTGAGAGAGGTGTCTGCAGGAGAGCATCGTGCTTCACCTTCCATGCTCCCGTGTCCACTAGCAGGCAGGTTTTCTGACACAGGCTGCGGGATTCAGGACAGCGCATCATGGAGAAACATACATCTTGGGGGCCACTCTCTAAAGAACAGACATCTGGGTCCTCCTCACAGCTTGTTCTATTACTGGAATGGAACTGGCTTCACCTTTCAGTCCCTGTACCCCCAAACACCTGTGCTTCCTGCCATACTCTAGAATCCCAACTGTTAAAATAGATGGGTAAGTCATTCCCTCTTTTTTTTTCATTTCATCCTGTTCTTATTGTCAAGTGACAATTCTCATTCTTTTTTTTTTTTTTTTTTTTTTAGAATAGGTCTCGCTCTGTTGCCCAGGCTGGAGTGCAGTGGTACAATCTCACTGCAGCCTTGACTTTCTGGGCTCAAGCGTTCCTCCTGCCTCAGCCTCCTGAGTAGTTGGGACTTAACAGGTGCACGCCACTATGCCTGGCTAATTTTTGTATTTTTTGGAAGAGATGGAGTTTCACAATGTTGCCCAGGCTGGTCTGGAACTCCTGGTGTTAAGCGATCCACCCGCCTTGGCCTCCCAAAGTGCTGGGACTACACGCGTGAGCCACCAGGCCTGGCAGACTATTCCTATTCATTGGACTAAATGTAAATATATCTCCCCAAACCCTAGTTACTATGTACACTAGCTAAAAACTCAAAGGCGTGTGAGATTTTTAAATGCAAAATTTTGTCCTTGAGCCTGTGTCCTTGGAGATTTTGTACCTGTACATATCTGCAGAACGGTCATTAGCAGTTTTTCCAAACAAGCGACTTTTAGCAAATTAACTGTTAATTTTAATGAGATTCAGAAGTTAATAGCCATTCTTAACATTTTATAATTAGAAGCTGTTATATAATTAGAGCTGGACACCCACATGGAGAAACTAATTTGACTGTGCTGGATTTGACTTCACTTTGGTAACAGGAAGCACTTTTTGTCTGCAGACCCTTGGGAGTTTTAGGGAGTTAATGATCATTATATACTATTATATACTTAGGGATACAACCCAAGGGCAACCCCTGGCCTTTATGAAAACTTGGAGTGAGTTATTATTTCCTGGTAATATAATTCTCTGCCAGCCAGTTGCTGTATCAAAACAGTTTGGATACACACACCTAAAGTCACCACTTCTCTGTTCTGGTCCCCAGTAACCCTATAAGCCTCTCCCTCTGTAGGTGACCTCTGCCCTGTGAAGGGTTGGCTCACCCCAAGATTCCACAAAATAAATTGTCTGTTTATGAGAACAAGGCTTTTTAAGTACCATAGGTAATGCATGCATATAAATGCATGTATTTAGATCAGATTTCTGGAGGAAGGATTGTAAGTTTGATGAGTAAAAGGGAAGTAGAGAGAGATAGAGGAGGAAGAGAGGTAAGAAGGAGTGGGAGAGAGAGCAAGAGAACAGGATCATGTAGGCAAGAGAGCATGTGTACCTGGAACAATGGTTAGAAACTAACAAGGTGAAATTTAATAAAGTCCTGAATTTAGATGGAAAAAAAAATCAGTGCACAAGTTCAAGATTGTGGAAACCTGATTTAACAGCAGTTCGTGGGAAACAGACCTAAGGGTTTTAGTTGACAGCAAGTTCTTTATATGACTGCCAAAGTGATTAGTCCAATCTTGGGGGACATTAATGAAAGTGAGTCGCCAATAGCACAGGTAGGCAATGGTCCCCCTGCGTCCTGCAGTGGTCAGGTTACATCTGGGTATCTCTTTCTAATAGGGCCACTGACAAATGTGTCCAGAGAAGAGTCCACCTTCCCATCTGTCCTGCTTTCTTGACCTTTCCAGGTTGTTTTGTTGTTTTTTGGTAACTTCTCTCTCTCTTAACCCATGTACGCCTGAGGTTGCAATTTTTTGAATTTTTGCAATCAGACCTTGGTGATGTCCTTGAGCAGTAGAATATAAATAACTCCCACATGCTTAGCGTTCCAATAATGGAACACTAGGCATAAATGGGCTAATAGGAACTGGGACCATTTTTGGAGTCACTTCCACTTTCTGTGGTGTTTAGACTCTCGCACCAGTCTGCTCTCATTATCGTATCGTGAGTTTCCCAGGGACAGAGCTGGAGCTTGGCTCAGCTTGGCAAACGGAGCCCTGATGTTATTAGTTTGGCTTCTGGGTTGCTGATGATTGTACTGGAAGGGAAAAGAGGAGAAACAGGTCATGAGCCAAATGAGGAGTCCCACAGATGCCGCTTCACAGGCACCCTATGTCGTAGGAAGGATATTCAAATGTCCAGCACCTAATGGGTACAAAAAATAGTTGGAAAGAATGAATAAGACCTGCTTTGTATTAGCACAACAGGGCGACTATAGTCTAATAATTGTGCATTTTAAAATAACTAAAAGTATAATTCAATTGTTTGTGACACAAAGAATAAATACTTAAGGGGATGGATACCCCATTCTCCGTGATGTGATTATTACGCATTGCATGCCTGCATCAAAACATCTCAGGTACCCCATAAATACATACACTTACTATGTACCCACAGAAATTAAAAATTTAAAAAAAAGACAACAAATGGTAATACGCACCCTAGATCATGGCTGTCATACCCGGAAGAGGATTTTAGCAATTTCATAAGGATTTTTTCCAGACACGGCACTGTGGGTTTGGTATTAAGCTCTTCTGTAAGTCTGGTAAGGATGATTGCAGTGATAGCATTACTTTAGTAGAAGCTTTAAGAGATGAGTAGATACCTTGCTCTAGTCATTTTCATATCTCCTTCACTGCAACTGGGATATCCAACTATTTCAAGTGACCTAGAAAATCACTTTTGAATGAATGTTCTGCTGTTTTCTGTGTTTGCTTAAAGTGTCACCAAACTATAGCAGTGCTGTTTGAAATAGCCAATCTGCAAACTGTTTATCAGCACACAACCTGTGAGACACTTGCTCCTGAATGTAAATTATGTATGGTTTCCTTCATTGAGAAAATCATGCTGTGAAGAAAATGTCAGCTGAACTACACAGCAGGCTTAGCGATGTTGTTAATTTCCCTTCTGGTGAGAGCCTTTTGTCTAATCATGGAGCAGGGACACCAATAAGCAGAACACACTGTGAGCAGCACTTGTTTATACAACAAAGCTCTTTCTACTTTGTCTGGGATTGGGGTTCTTGTATGTGGTCTTGAGTCAGGCTACTTATAAATATTATTAAACAGTAAATGGGAGTCATGATAAGTGAGCAGAAAATCATCAGCCACTTGTGGAGCATCGTGAACTGAGTCCACAGCCCCAAATGGCTGATTCTAGTCTAGTCTCATGATGAAAGCTGTCAAGTCCCCGATTACCTTATTCTAGGAGTGGTGGTTCCAATTAGGAGATGAGGGGATGCCAATCCAGCCTCGCACCTTCCTCAGATGCCAGCATTTTCTGACAATTGTGCTATCTGCACATACCTCCTCCCTCCCTCCTTTCTGGGCTGCGGTTACAGCATTCGGGCCTTCATTGAGATTAGCCCAAAGGGAGATTGGAAGAAATTGGTTATCTCACATGTTTATCCTGCTTCTGCCCCCAGAAAATGCTACATTTTCAGTACTCAAGAAGTCCTTACTCTGTAACCCAACGATGACATATTTTTTAAATGAGGTATAATTTACATCAAATACACAGATTTTAAGGATGCAGCTTGGTGAGTTTGGGTAAATGTATAATCATCATCCCAGTCAGGATAGGAAACATTTCCATCATCCCTTGTGCCTCTGTCCACCAGAATTGATTCTTGACTCCATGCGCAAAGACTGGTATAGCCTCACAGTAAGTATTCTGTGTTCAACTCATTATGTTGTATAAAGCAAATCTCCCACTGTTAATTTCTTAACCAAACCTTATTTATCAAAAATAATTAAGCGTAACATTTAGGAAGACTTCATGAAATAATGTCATACAAGATTAAAAGACATGAAGAGAAAATAAAAGAGAAAAATAACCACCATACAGATGTGATCTCTCTTTTTGTTCATGTTTTTTAAAAAATCTCACCTGCTATTTTACTATCTCTCCAAAAAGAATGCCCTGTGGGCCCCCGAAGTAAATTTTGTACTTTGATGGAATGATATATTTTAAAATCTGAGTTGGACATCTCTTTGCCAACCCCTCAGTATTATGATCAGGCTGTGCTGCTCCAAAGTGGAAAGCTCAGTCCACAACCTTCCACTGCCTGACTCCTTTGATTTGATATTATTCATTGGAGAAACAAAGGAAGAAGGTAATTGGGTTCTGCAGAATTCATAGGTAATCGGGTAACTCTGCTGATGGTGGAAACAGCACTAGAGAGAGATCCACATCCGGTCAGGGTTGTGGCTGTGACCGGGAAGTTCTCGGTGTCTTCGTTGCTTAACCTTAGAGTCAATGAACACTGGCATCCCAACCTCATTCTTACCCATTCAAGCCAAGGAAGCAGCCGTTTTCCAGAATGTGGAAGCTTGTCGCTCTGGAAGGCTGGAAGGTGCAGGCTGGGGGGTCCTGCTGCACTGGGTCCAAGCCCCATCCTTTTATTACCAGTCGTGTGATCGTGGGTAGTTAATGTCTTTCCCTTGCACCTCACCATCTGCATCTATAAAATGGA
The DNA here is from genome assembly GCF_028885625.2 of Pongo pygmaeus. NCBI lineage: Eukaryota > Metazoa > Chordata > Mammalia > Primates > Hominidae > Pongo > Pongo pygmaeus. The sequence goes on along the minus strand of NC_072381.2, from coordinate 30,542,337 downwards.
GACGAGAAGACCTCTTAAAGTTGCTGTGGAGATGAGAAGACCTCATAGAGTTGCTGTGGAGATTATCATTCATCAGTTAATCATTCCACGAGCATCTGAGACCTACTGTTCACCACACATAGTTCCGAGTGCTGAAGAGATGTGAACAAAGTCTCTCTCTCCAGAGGCTGTCACATCCTAGTGAAGAGAGAGGGCTGTAGCGGAAGGGGCAGGTGGTAGGGATGATGTTAGTGAGACCACAGATCGGGGAGGGCCTTAGAACCACCGCAAGGGCTTTGGGGTTTGCGCTAATTGATATGTTGAGCCCTAGGAGGGTTTGAACAAGAGGAATGACTCATCTGCCTTACATTTCAAAGCATTATGCTGGCTGCTAAGCGGAAGATAGACTTTAGTGGGGCCAGGATGAAAACAGGTAGAATAATGAGGAGGTCGTCTTGGTAACGCATGTGAGAGGCGGTGGTGGCTTGAACTAGAATGATGGCAGCACAGGTGGTAGAAAGAGGTTATATTTTGAAGGTACCCAGGAGAACTTGCTGATAAGGTAGGGGTGGGGTTTGAAAGAAACAGAGGAGTAAAAAGCGAGTCTCAATTTTTTGGCCAAGGCAACTCGAAGCAGGGATTTGGCATAGGGAAGACTCCAGTACAAGTTGGGACAGAGGGAAGTTAAGAGTTCATTTTCTGGGCATGTAAATTTAAGACGTCTATTAAATATCCAAGTTGAAATGTCAAGAGCACCTTGGGGCTCTGTATCTTGGGGGTGAGGAGGAGAACTCAGCTAAGAAGTCTGATAGGGGAGATGGGAGACGGAAGAGGGGAGTGTCGAAAGTGTAGATGCTGCTGCACAACTCAGAAGCGGCTGCCTTCTGTGAGATCATTGCTACGCAGCGCCCAGGACAGCCTGTGCACTGTTGGTGTCTGATTTAGGCCTCTCCTCATCCCTCTCATTTTCATTTCAGATGGCAGATAACCTCACCCAAATACGTGTCATAGCCAACCTCAGGGATCCTGAAACCCTTACTTGGAGAAATGCTTTTCTAGATCACTCCGCTTTACATGTACTAAAGACAAACTCAGGCCCTCCTGGTGAGGCTGGACTCACCCTGCTGAAAATCACATGACTTCTGAATTGGGTCTCCATAAGTATTATGTCTTCAAAACATAAAAAGAGAAATTCATAAACTTTCATTACTGTGTTGACTATGAAGAAGGAAGAAGATAAGAAAAGCATTTAAAAGGCTTATTATGTCCTAGGCATGATGCCTTCACATACTTTATTTATTTATTTACTTATTTATTTATTTATTTATTAGAGGCCGAGTCTCACTCTGTCTCCCAGGCTGGAGTGCAGTGGTGCAATCATAGCTCACTGCAGCCTCAAACTCCTGGGCTCAAAGGATCCTCCTGCCTCAGCCTCCTGAGTAGCTAGGTCTACAAACACATGCCACCATGATTCACTAACTTTTTAATTTTTTAAATACAAACAGAGTCTTGCTATGTTGCTCAGGCTGGCTCGAACTCCTGGCCTCAAGGGATCCTCCTACCTCAGCCTCCTAAAGGGCTGGGATTACAGGAGGCATGAGCCACCACACCTGGCCTCTTTGTTTCTTATTACATACATTTGTATTTATTTTACAGATGTTCCTCAACTTACGATGGGGTCTCATCCCAATAAATCCATCATAACTTGAAAATATTGCAAGTCAGAAAAACAAAGGAAACATTAAGTCAAAAATGCACTTAATACACCCAACCTACCTTAGATATGCTCAGAACACTCACATTAGCTTGGATTGGACAAAACCGTCTGGCCATGCAGCACACTGTGGAGATGAGTCGTTCCCCTCATGGTTGTGTGGCTGGTGGCGATCTGGGAGCGGCGGCTCACTGCCTCTGCCCAGCATCGCAGGGGAGCATCGCACCACACACCACCAGCCCAGGAAAAGAACAGAATTCACAATTCCAAGCACAGGCTCTCCTGAATGCCTATCATTTCCGCAACATCTTAAAGTCAATAAATCTTACATTGAACCATTTTAAGTCGGAGACTGTCCATATACTCAGACTTTGAGTATTCACCACCCTGGCGGTAGTCCTTTGGTTTTTGGCTGATTTCATATCCCAGGTGTAATAAGCAAATAGAGCCCAGTAAGTCCCCTGTGTCTGTGTGGGATTTCCATTTTATAAATGCTAACCCAACATTCTTACACAAGCCCTTGATGGAGTTTGATGGTGATGCTGACCAAGTTTTAGTCTTGTCGGTGAAGGTCATGTTCAAAAAGTTGTATTGCACTTGGTTTACAAAGCCCTCTATTACATAGAAAGCATTCAGCCTAAACATAACCCTGTGAAGGCGGCAGATTCGTTATAGGAACTTGATGTCATTTCCAACAGCAGGCGTCCGCTGTCCCCTCTTCCCCTCTGCACACTGGACTGAGTTGCGCTGCCTTCGTTCCTGGCTGCAGGCGATGAGCCAAACTCTTCCTATCAAATAAAAGTTGATAAATTGGACCCTTTATATTTTTAATGAAATGACTTTACATACATCTTAACTTTTTATTTGCTGTGGGCAAAATTGATGTGATGCAGAGGATTGGGAGGTGGGGTGATAGTTTTAGGAGTAGCAAGGCTGGAGGATCTTACTGGAGAAACAGATCAGTCCAAGCCTAAACTGAGATAGAGGTCAGTGGTTACAGCAAGATGTACAATAGTGGTGCCAGGTACCTGCCTGTCCCCTCCAACCAAAACTCAAACCAAAATGATTTTAGAAAATTAAGTTGATTAAAACTTTTATTTTCTTTTAGAAATTGCTTTTTGAGCTGCAATATGTTTCCAGCCTGGTGTTGAAAAATTCTTGCAGATAGGCTCATAAAGTTTTGAGCTGGTAAACATTGTAACTAGCCTGTAGAATTTCCTTTTTTTCTTTCTACATGGTAAGAGGAGACAGGGCAGTAATCTGAGTGTTCCTCATGTGACTTGCTTTACATTGTTAAAACAAGGTTGTCCTTACCCATGATGTTTCTCTAAAATACCTTCAGCCTGGTGTAATTACTCGTTCACATTCTGCTTGGCATCATACTCAATCGTGTGTTGAGGAATGAATGTGTGGATTATATATTACCTAGCCTACCTGCGGTTTAAGGTTTTTAATGGCTATGTTGATTTATGATTCATTTTCGTCATTCCTTAGCTCATTACTTGCACATACTAGGAGCTCAATAAATATCAGCAGAATGGACCTGAATTAGTACTTGTAACTCTTGTGTTGGTCGCATTATTCAGTGATAATTATAAAAGGAACATGTGTAATAGCAACTAAAAATGTGATCCCATTGATTTATTTTATTTTTATTTATTTTAATTATCTTCTTTATTTGAAATGTGTTGTTTTACATGGATGCTATTTTTATATTAGGCTATTTACCAATGTGTCACTGCAAAACTTATGGAAATTAGATTACCTTTTACTTTTAGTCAGCTGCTTACAAGAGAATTGCCTGGTATTTGTGGGCAGAGTGTGACTATAACAGACTCCATTCTTTTTTTTTTTTTTTTTTTTTTTGTTTGAGACAGAGTCCTGCTGTTGTCGCCCGGGCTGGAGTGCAATGGCATGATCTCGGCTCACTGCAACCTCCACCTCCCAGGTTCCAGCAATTCTCCTGCCTCAGCCTCCCAAGTAGCTGAGATTACTGGTGCCCACTACCACACCCGGCTAATTTTTTGTATTTTTAGTAGAGACAGGGTTTCACCATGTTGGCCAGGCTGGTCTTGGACTCCTAACCTCAGATCATCCACCCACCCGGCCTCCCAAAGTGCTGGGATTACAGGCGTGAGCCACTGCACCCAGCCAACAGACTCCTTTCTAATAATTTAAAATTACTTGGGAAAACACATGATTTGATGGCCTTAGATACATTTATTTTTACCTCTTGATTTTAGTAGTGAGCCACATGTCCTGGAAACTCCATGAAGTGAATATAAACTCTATAGCAAAATGTGCTTATACATTTTCAACAGCCAGAATTATTCTTTTTTTTCCTACAATATTCCTATTTGTTTATTTTTTTAAGTTTTAATTTAGGTTCAGGGGTACATGTGCAGATTTGTTATATAGGTAAATTGTCACAAGGCTTTGGTGTATGAAATATTTTGTCACCCAGGTAATAAGCATAGCAGCCAACAGGTTGTGTTTCGATCCCCGCCCTCCTGCCTCTCTCCTCCCTCAGGTGGGCCTCATGTCTGCTGCTCCCTCTTTGTGACCATGTGTACTCCATGTTTAACTCCCACTTATAAGTGAGGATTATTTTTAATAAAAATCAGCCTTTAGGTTTTAAGTTATGGTAAAGTCTGTGTATATGTTGACATTTTAATAGAGATTATCTGGTTTTGTTTTTTGTACACAATAGTACAGGGAAACCCAAACATGAGTGGTTTCTCCAGAAAGATTCCGAAGGGGACACACCTTCACTTATCAACTGGCCGTCCAGGTACCCGCACGCCGGCCCTCTGGGGCTTGTGTGCATGAGTGTTGCTTCTTCCTGCCTGACCGCACATCAGCTAACACCCACTCTCCTCTTGCCTTCTTTAATACCAGTGCACTTGAAAATCATGTGGAAGTTACTTTCTAATCATTTGCTTTTCTCCTCCACATGCCCTAATCCATGCTAATAGTATCTCTCCTTCCCCCTCTTTTTCAATCTTTGTCAATCTTTCTTGATTGACAAACCTTTTACTTCACCTCTTGCTTTTCCCTTCTCACCAGCTCACATAGGATTGGCCAGTGAGGGGCAGTAGTGAGCACCCAGCCAGGCCCTGGGCTCCTCTCCGGAGCTGGACTCACTAGCCCGCGTCCCATCTGCTCAGCTCCCCACTGCTCCCAACCCTTCCAGCCTCCTTGCTTTCATATCTCCTCATCTCTAAACCAGAAGTTAATTTTCAACAGTTAAATTTAGGGCATGTGGTTTTTAAAGCAAACAAAACCCCCTATCATTTCATTTTTAAGACTGGGGGCAGGGAGAGGCGGAAGGAGTCAGAATGAGTAAGTCATGGAAGGACAAAGCTCCCCACACAGAGCTTCTGACAGTCACTTTGTTCTTGGCTGAGGACAACATTCAGATTGTCTCTGATCAGAAGCACGCATTCCACAGGAGAACTGGAACCGCGCTTCAGTCTCTTTTTGATTAACAAACGTTTTAAGTATGAAAACCTCCAACACTGGCTCATCTCTGGGAAAAATAACAACCCAGAATGTTTTCTTTTCCTGAGTTGTTCATAGTCACCACCTCTATGTGCGTCTGTGTGGATTGTCCTTTAATGACGCTTATATAGATACCCTGCCTCTTATGTTAAAAAAATATATGGGAGTTTTTATCAAATTTAGCAGGGTGCACTTATCATTAAATAAACTATTCTTTTCCATACAGTGCACATCATAAATAATTACTTTTGCCAATTAAGCTTAAGTAAAGGGTCTACATTCCTCTCCCTGCAAGAAATCCCTTTTCCCACTCCAAAAGCCCTCTTTACTTTTTAAAGCTGAGCCCTAATCAGTTTTCCATTCTCAAGTAGTTGAAATTGTGTCTCCTTTCCCACTACATGGTACTTCAAAAAGCAAAAATAAGAACTAGATAACACTATTAAACATTTACTCTTTGCTAAGCGCTAAGCCATGTGCTTTGCAAATGTCACACTACATTATGTCACTATTATTTCCATTTAAAAGGTAAAGCAACTGAGGCTTACTAAGGGCAGGTGAGTTGCCCAACACTACACAGCTCGACCTGACTGAGCCAGGATCTGAGCAGAGGTCTCTTCTGACCCCACAGCCAGAGCTCTTGGTTTCTTTGTTTTGCAGTAATGGAAAAAGGTATGTAGCTTTTGAAAAGGATGTCAGTTTTGCTCTCAGATATTGAATAACTTTAGAAACAACTGGAGCAATCTCCTTGTTTTTTATTTTATTTTTGTTTTTTAGGGACAGAGCCTCTCTCTGTTGCCTATGCTGGAGTGTAGCTGTACAATCATAGCTCACTGCAGCCTCAAACTCCTGGATTCAAGTGGGCCTCCTGCCTCAGCCTCCTAAGTAGCTGGGACTACAGGCACACGCCACTGCACCTAGCTATTGTTTTTTTACTTTTGTAGAGACAAGATCTCACTATGTTGCCCAAACTGATCTCAAACTCCTGGCCTCAAATGATCCTCCTGCCCAGGCCTCCCAAAAGGTTGCGATTACAGGCATTGAGCCCCAGGGCCTGGCCTCTCTTTTGGGATTCATTTTTAACTAAGAGCATAACAGCAGGATAGGGGGATGGTGGTGGGAAATGTTCACTTCATTAGTTCTCTCAGCAACTATCTTTTCTCTAACATTCTTTTGGTGCTAGAATTATTCATAATGATGCCCAAACTGGCCACGTGCCTTCTGAATGAATGAATATACTCTGCATTGCATGAAAAAGCTTGTGAATGTCTAGTTGAGTGCTTTAAAAGAGAGGCGATTGTTGTATCTGAAACTAAATAAAAAGCATAAATAATCGTGAGTGCTCTTACATTTTCAGGCGACAATGAAATTACAACATTTGATCAATAGGTGTCTGTAGGCCAGGAACCTTCCCCCACACTCCGTGTTCTGGACCTCTGCATCCGTGCATGAGGAAAGCTTACTGATTCAAGGCACCAGACTCACCATGCCCTAATGCATGCTGGTGGTGGATATTAATGCATTTTTTCTGTGGCTTCTGGGTATTTATTTAGTCAGAAGGGACCCATTCTCCCCCAGGATAGCATCTGACCCCTGCCGGTTTTTACAAGGGGTAGAGTTAGTTTTGCACCTCCCGGGCATACATATGCAAATTGGAAACTCAACTCAGGATCATCTCACAAGTAGTTGACATTAGACACCAAAATGCTTTTTCACAAGTTATTCTCTCTTGGGTCAGTTTCCATTCACTGGTAATCTGTGATCTACGCATGCTTTCCTCCTGTGAGGCTGTTACTGCACTTTGCAACTTAAATCCTTTTTCTTTCTTAAAGAGTTAAAGTTAGAGAAAAATTGGTGAAAGAGGAAAGTGCTCGAAACAGCCCTGAACTCGCCTCAGAGTCCGTAACTCAGAGGAGACACCAGCCAGCGCCAGTCCATTACGTGTCATTTCATTCTGAGCACTCGGCCTTTGATAGGGTCCCCAGCAAGGCAGCAGGCTCTACACGACAGCCAATTCGTGGCTATGTCCAACCTGCAGATACCGGTCACACCGCCAAGCTGGTGACGCCAGAAACCCCAGAAAATGTATCTGAGTGTAGCTGGGTAGCATCAGCCACCCAGAATGTCCCCAAACCTCCCACCTTGATGGTTCTAGAAGGTGACGGAAGGGATAGCCCAGTTCTCCATATCTGTGAGTCAAAAGCAGAAGAAGAAGAAGAAGAAGGAGAAGGAGAAGAAAAAGAAGAAGATGTGCTCTTCACTGAAGCTCTTGAGCAAAGCAAGAAAACCCTACTGGCTTTGGAGGGTGATGGGCTTGTGAGAAGCCCAGAAGATCCCTCTAGAAATGAGGACTTTGGTAAGCCTGCTGTGAGCACAGTCACCTTAGAGCATCAGAAGGAACTGGAAAACGTGGCACACCCCCCTCAAGCTCAGCACCAGCCCACTGAGAGGACAGGCAGGAGCGAGATGGTTCTCTACATTCAAAGTGAGCCTGTGTCCCAAGACACCAAACCAACTGGTCACAACAAGGAAGCCTCGAAAAAGCGCAAGGTCCGCACCCGCTCTCTGTCAGATTTCACAGGCCCCCCTCAGCTCCAGGCCTTGAAGTATAAGGACCCAGCTTCCAGGAGAGAGCTGGAGCTGCCCAGCTCCAAGACCGAAGGGCCCTATGGGGAGATCAGCATGCTGGACACAAAGGTCTCTGTCGCCCAGCTCCGAAGTGCGTTCCTGGCATCTGCCAACGCCTGCAGGAGACCTGAACTGTAGGTGATGCTTCACACACCCTCCAGCTGTGTCACTTGCACGTCCCTGGCAGAATGATTCACTCCTCGACCTGTGTTGTGTTCTGCATTGAATCATATTAGCTTAGCTCACAAGTGTGTGCAGGGCGACTATGCGGAAAATGGCTCAAAAACTACTACTCTGCTTCTGCCTACTAATGGGGAACTAAGCAGACTGGGTTTCTGGAATGTCTCCTTCCTTACGTGCATGGTAGAGGCATGAAGAGGGGTTTGGTGGTGTCTGTGCCTTGACTCACAGAGATGCATAATCCTTTGCCGTCTTCTCTTTCTCTGTCTTCGTTTGCCTTCCTTATACTCTCTGCCCTTTGATTCTCAAAGCAAATCACGGGTGGAGAGGTCGGCCGAAGGACCTGGCTTGCCCACCAGTGTGGAACGGGAGAGAGGGTCCCGGAAACCAAGACGCTATTTTTCTCCTGGTGAAAGTAGAAAAACTTCCGAGAGATTTAGAACCCAACCTATAACTTCAGCAGAACGAAAGGAATCGGATAGGTAGGCATGCGTATGTGCAGTTTCCTGGTCCAGGAACGTGGCAATGACACAGGAGTTTTACCACACTGACGGTCTTGATGCTATTTATATAGGATGTTGGCGATTCCGTAATTCTTCCATCTAACCTATAAGCGTTATTTATTTGGCTTATTTAAAAGTCTTTTTAAAGAATGTTAGCCTTTACAGTGGTATTATGATACATACACAATTTTACATTGCATTCAGATGATAAGAAGTAAGAAATATTGTTTTTCGTTTAATGTTTTTAATACTTTTTACCTTCTTGTTAAATTAGATCCCAGATTGCATATTCACCAGATTTTACAGGGAAAATAACTGAGGAATTTTATGTTCATTTTCTAAATGTTCATCTACTTATTGTATTTGAGTTTTATACTATAGAAATAGTAGAAATGGCATATAGAAATGGCAAGATTTGTCTAGCAAATTGTCATCAGTGGTGTTTAACAAGTTGTTCTTGTGCCTGATCTCTCTCCACGGGGTGTGTACTTGGCTGGGATTGTGTGCACACACGCTCCACAGTGTCACTTCACAACTGTATGTGTGTTTTCACAACTAGAATTGCTACCAGGAGGTTACTTCTTAAAAGAATTTAATTGCATTTTTATTTTTACTTTCAATATGATGTTTTATTTCGATCTTCTGCTCCCGCCTGCTAATGTATTATTATTATTTGCTAATGTCTTTCCTAGGTGCGCTTCACATTCAGAAACGCCAACTGTCGATGGCAAGTACCTGTTTCCCTTTTTTTTCTTCTTTATTATCTCATCTAGACAGGATTTAATAATAAGATTTTTGGCTTTTTGAGAGAGTAAGATGATGAAGCATATCAATGTCTCCCTTTGCTGCAGGTTTTCGTTCTGTGAATATAATAAAATCTAGTTGAAATTTTCAGACGAGCTTTCCCTTCTTTTTGAGAGCAGTTAGAGAATCATACAGTGACCAATGTGAAAACAACTAATTCAAACCAAAGGAGCAGGTTCTTCTTGTTGTGCTGCTGCTACTATTTAAAACTAAAAAAAATTCCCCCCATAAAATATATTCATGAAATCTCGATCGGACAAACGTTAGAGTAGAAATCCCTGGACAGAGTTTGCTTTGGTTTGGCTGGGTTGAATTGCAAGGGAAATTAGTACCTTTTCACTGAGCAGAAAGAATGGGCTCCCTGCAAGGGGAAACTACCACCAATTATTATTTTAGTGCACCTATTGTTGTATTCAAAGATTTCCAGGTCAGCCCTGAAAGACATTTTGGAGACCGAACTTAACCTTTTCTAATGATGTCCAGTTTTTAATTTGTGGCTTTTTGCAGATGAAGAAAAGGTGGATGAACGAGCCAAGCTGAGCGTCGCCGCCAAGAGGTTGCTTTTCAGGGTAAGCCGTGCTGACGTGCTTGAATAGAGATCCCTACTGGGTGCAGTAATCCCAGCTACTTGAGAGGCCAAGGCAGGAGGATCACTTGAGGCCAGGAGTTTGAGACCAGCCTGGGCAACATAGTGAGACCCCCATCTCAAAAAAAATAAAAATTGTAAGCCTTAGGGAGGGAGAATCTTGTGGACCCAGCCTACTTCATGCACCTCTGGGCATGCTAAGGCCCTCCTGCCTCTGGCCCACCTGTTGTTCTCTTCCTAATCTTTGGCTGGTTGTGGCCACCTCATGGACACAGCATGAGTGTACACTTGTGACAACGATACGAGGTGCTCATTGGTGACCCCTCCTGTAAGTCCTGTAGGAGAACAAAGTAAAGAATTTTTACTGCCCCCATTTCCTTTCCTTGAATTTCTTTGTTATTTTTAATTTTTTTTAGAGATAGGGTCTCACTCTCTCACTCAGGGTTGAGTGCAGCAATGCGATCATGGCTCACTGCAGCCTCAACCTCCCAGGCTCAAGTGATGTTCCCACCTCAGCCTCCCAAGTAGCTGGGACTACAGGCCTGTGCCAGCATGCCTGGCTAATTTATGCATTTTTTGTAGAGATGGGGGGGTCTCACTTTGTTGCCCAGGCTGGTCTTGAACTCTTGGCCTCCAGCAATCTTCCCTCCTTAGCCTCCCAAAGTGCTGGGATTACAGGCGTGAGCCACCATGCCCAGCTCTTTCCTTGAATTTATAAGGGTTCCACAATATTTCTAATCTTAGGAGATGGAAAAATCTTTTGATGAACAAAGTGTTCCAAAGCGACGCTCGAGAAACACAGCTGTGGAGCAGAGGCTACGCCGTTTGCAGGACAGGTCCCTCACCCAGCCCATCACCACTGAAGAGGTGGTCATCGCAGCCACGTAAGTGCCCACAGGACTTCTCAGCCTTGGCTATAATGTCTTTTTTTAAAAAAATACATTTAAAGAGTGTTCAATGAAAATGAGGCATTGGGGAGGAGGTGGTTTAGCTAGAAGCCACAGAGAAGTTAGCACTAAGGGATTTTGTTTACTGTGGTATCTCTAAACTTTGTAATGGGATGTGTATCTTCTAGAAAAACTTGAAAGGAGTTTTTGTTCTATTTTGTTTCTGTCTCTGCATATTGATATTTTAAAGATCTCTTTGACAACGGAAAATAGAAACGTGAAACTTGGTGGATTGCTGTGATGAAACCCCAGCTTCCACGGTCATCCGCTTCTGGCCCCCTCCTGGCCGGTGATGCTCAGCCCATGTCCCATTCATTTCCCGTTTCCTCCTGCGCTATTTTCAGACAAACACTAGAGGTCTTACCATTTCATCCATAAATATCCCAGTACGCCCCTCTAAAAGATAAGGGTTTGTTTTGTTCTTAATTGCCAGAAATCTCTTTTCTTTTTTCTTTTTTTTTTTTTTTTTTTTGAGACAGAGTCTTGCTCTGTCACCCAGAATGGAGTGCAGTGGCATGATCTCGGCTCACTGCAACCTCCACCTCCTGGGTTCAAGCGATTCTCCTGCCTCCACCTCCTGAGTAGTTGGGATTACAGGCGTGTGCCACCACATTCAGCTAATTTTTATATTTTTAGTAGAGACGGGGTTTCACCATGTTGGCCAGGCTGGTCTCAAACTCCTGACCTCAGGTGATCCACCTGCCTCAGCCTCCCAAAGTGCTGGGATTCATTGCCAGAAATTTCTAAAAATTAAATTGCAGTTTGATAACTTTCCAAACAATTGGAAGTTCGTTTTGAATAATATGTTTCAATATATTCAGAATTAATTTCCCAGAGTAGTTCATTCAGAGATCATTGCTTCAATCAAGTGAAAAATTTTATTATTTTTGCAGGGGGCGTTGTTTGTTTTTTTGAGGCAGTGTCTCACTCTGTTACTCAGGCTGGAATGCAGTGCGCCATCTTGGCTCACTACAGCCTCAACCTCCTGGGCTCAATTGACCCTCCAACCTCAGCCTCCCAAGTAGTTGGGACTATAGGCCCAACCACCACACCTGGCTAACTTTTGTATTTTTTGTGGAGATGGGGTTTTGCCATGTTGCCCAGCCTGATCTTAAACTCCTGGGCTCAAGCAATCCTCCCACCTCAGCCTCCCAAAGTGCTGGAACTACAGGCGTGAGCCACTGTACCCAGCCTAGTTTTGTTGTTGATGTTGTTAATTGGTTTTGTGCTTGCCTCGGACACACAGACACCCTTCCTGGAAAAAAAAAAAAAAAAAAAAAAGTTCATCCCATTAGGTTACTGACATCCCAAAAGGCCTTTATGTCAGTGCCCCGTTCTGTGGACCTACTGTTAGATCAGCTGCCTGCAGTTCCTCCCCCAGTTGTTCCTCAGTTTCTTGGTGCATTTGTAGCTAAGTATATCCTTGCACTCATTAGGAACTCTTTGCAAATCAGTTTGTTTTTTAAAAAAGAAATATTTGAATGGCTGGTGTAAAATAACAGGCAGACACCCATGGGAGCAAAACGGTAAATATAAGAAAAATGAATCCCGTTTTAAGGCGCAATAAATCTACCTTGATGTGCCTATAGATTGTATAAGAACACTGATACTTTTAAAAAGTAGATTGAGGCCGGGCACAGTGGCTCACACCTGTAATCCCAGCACTTTGGGAGGCAGAGGTGGGTGGATCACCTGAGGTCAGGAGTTCAAGACCAGCCTGGCCAACATGGTGAAACCCCATCCCTACTAAAAATTACAAAAATATTGGCCGGGCATGGTGGCGCACGCCTGTAATCCCAGCTACTCGGGAGGCTGAGGCAGGAGAACTGCTTGAACCCAGGAGGTGGAGGCTGCAGTGAGCCGAGATGGTGCCACTGCATTCCAGCCTGGGCAACAGAGTGAGACTCTGTCAAAAAAAAAAAAAAAAAAAGGCCGGGCGCAGTGGCTTATGCCTGTTATCCCAGCACTTTGGGAGGCTGAGACGGGTGGATCACAAGGTCAAGAGATCAAGACCATCCTGGCTAACACGGTGAAACCTCATCGCTAACAAAAATACAAAAATTAACTGGGCATGGTGGCGCGCGCCTGTAATCCTAGCTACTCGGGAGGCTGAGGCAGGAGAAACGCTTGACCCCGGGAGGTGGAGGTTGCAGTGAGCCAAGATCATGCCACTGCACTCCAGCCTGGTGACAGAGCCAGACTCCATCTCCAAAAAAAAAAAAAAAAGAAAGAAAAAAATTAGATTGAAAACAATATTCTAAAACACAGACATAATCTACTGATTTTTGGATAGCTAATATTTGCTTCTTTGAATTATTATTTTTTTTTACACCAAGACATGTATTCTCAAGACAGAGTAAACCCTCCCAGCTCTGAACATCTATTCTTACCCCATTTGCTTTGGGTAGCCACTATCTCTTATTTCCTGAGTTTGTATTTGCTTTTCAAGTTCTTTCGTGATTTTTCTCCCCAAAAATAATTAGCAAAATATTCTGTTAAAATTTTTGATTTAACGTTTCTGAATTTAAAACTATGCTGTCCTTAATGCTTCTTTTCTTCTCTCTCCTTATGAATGTTTCCTCTTTGGCAATTGCTTTTAAAGTGAACCTATCCCCGCTTCGTGTTCTGGGGGCACCCACCCTGTAATGGCGAGACTTCCTAGCCCCACTGTAGCTAGGAGCGCTGTGCAGCCTGCCAGGTACTGGACAGATACAGATGCATGCGGCACCCGGTGCAAAGGTGCTGAACAGCAGATGCATCCTAAAGTCTTGAATGTCTGTCGTTTGTTTGACAAACAAGTCAGTGCCGTGAGTTGTTCCAGAATGTGTGGCATTTTGTTTTGTCATAGCGCAAGGTGCTGATAACCACATGCTGGCATGCGTGGGAAAACATTTCGTCTCTCTGCATATGTTATGTGTTAGAACTAGGATCACACTAACTCACGTATCCAGTTGCTTTGTTTGTTTTTCGTAATAATAGTCATCCCTCAAAAATTTTGTTCTTTATCTAAATACTGTTATAGCATTTAATAAAGATTAATAGAAAAATGGGACATTGGTTGGGCATGGTGGCTCACGCCTGTAATCCCAGCGCTTTGAGAGGCCAAGGCGGGTGGATCACGAGGTCAAGAGATGGAGACCATCCTGGCCAACATGGTGAAATCCCGTCTCTACTAAAAATACAAAAATTAGCTGGGCATGGTGGCATGTGCCAGTAATCCTAGCTACTTGGGAGGCTGAGGCAGGAGAATCGCTTGAACCTGGGAGGCGGAGGTTACAGTGACCCGAGACTGAGCCACTGCACTCCAGCCTGGTGACAGAGCAAGATTCTGTCTCAAAAAAAAAAGAAAAAAGAAAGAAAGAAACAGAAAAAAAGAAAGAAAAAAAAAGAAAAATGGGACATTAACCTGAATGTTGAAATGCTGATAAGACCCAGTCTTTTTCAAACACCTGTAGACACAAATACAAGCTGAAAACAATCCTCCCTCTTTCTGATTTATAGAGAGACAATGCCATTATATTTTGTGACTGGGAAAATAACAATTTATAGTGTCTAAACGTAGATGTTTTACTATCGTGTTTCAGATTGTGGTGCTTTAAAATTATGTCCTTACATCAGGTCATATCCCTTCATTTTACTGTTATATGAGCCAAACCACAAAAGCTAAAAATAATGGCAGTGCCGGGATAAAGCTGGTACACCCACAGCAGGGCCCTCCCGGAGAAGTGGGTTTCCCTGCCCTCCTGGTTACTGCACTAGGTCCACGCAGGGCTCTGAGGCTCAGGTGGCTTTTTTGTCACTGGCCTCACTATACACCTGGAATATGGAGGCTGGCTACTCTTTGGCCTGGGACAGCCTGTGCATTGGGGATTCACTGGAATCAAGGCAGAATATCTCCTTTACTAGATCTGAGAATTGGATCGGTCAGGGGCAGAAGATATAGTGCATTAAAAACCTCTAGAGATTCATATTGACTGTGAAGACTTCAGGCTTTCCTTCTTTTCTAGCTGGAAATTGGAGGGAGCTCTTTATTTATTCACTGATTTATGTATTCATTCATTTATTTTTGAGACACAGTCTTGCTCTGTTGCCCAGGCTTGATCACTGCTGACTGCAGCCTCAACCTCACAGGCTCAAGCAATCCTCCCACCTCAGCCTCCCAAGTAGCTGGGATCACAGGTGCACACCACCAAGCCTGGCTAATTTTTATATTTTTTGTAGAGATGGGGTTTCACAATGTTGCCCAGGCTAGTCTCCAACTCCTAAATTCAAGTGATCCTCTTGCCTTGGCCTTCCATAGATATGGGCCACCAGACCTGGCCAGTTGGAGGGATTTATAATCACCTGAAATTTTCTTTACTCCTCTGGTTACTGGAAATTGCAGATTTAAGTACCTTTTAGAAAACTGGTAGGAACCTATGACAGTAAATGCTAAGCTGAAGCAGTGACTCTTTAAAAATTAAGCCATTTGTCTTTAGCAAGTGAAAATCAAGACCTTCTGTTATTATGTTGTTGACAGATGACTGTATCGTTTCCTAATTATTTAAAATGAAAGAGCACCTTCTGAACCACATCTTTAGATGAGGTCTAAATACACCATAGGTAATACTTTGTGACTCCCTTTCATTCTACTTATTATGATACTAACAATGCCACCTCCCAGTCTAAGATAAGGTATAGCCAAGCTGACTTCAATGTCTTAAACAGGAAATTCGTTTTGTAGAAATAATTCGGAGCTCAAAGTCTGCTCTTTGTAGAAGTGATGATGCTAAGTGTCCTGTGCCGACTCTGCTTGTTGAGTAGCTGAACAGCTGCCTGCCTCTGTCCTAGATGTGCTTAGGGAAAAAGAAGCCCTTTGCAAAATGATGTGACACTTGGCAGAAACTTAACATAGAAACTTAGTGGTGGGCTTTTGTTTGTTGGTATATGTGTTGCTGACATTTTATTTTTTTCAGATTGCAGGCCTCTGCTCACCAAAAGGCTTTAGCCAAGGACCAGACAAATGAGGGCAAAGAGCTTGCTGAGCAAGGAGAACCTGATTCCTCCACTCTAAGCTTGGCCGAAAAGTTGGCCTTGTTTAACAAATTGTCCCAGCCAGTCTCGAAAGCGATTTCTACCCGGAACAGAATAGACACGAGACAGAGGAGAATGAACGCTCGCTATCAAACTCAGCCAGTCACGCTGGGAGAGGTGGAGCAGGTGGGTGTGCTATAGTCCGATTGCCGTTTGTGTGTGTGTGTTCTTAAATTATCGCACTGCAGTATTCCTCTGAGGTCAATGATGTAATTAAGGTGCTCTACCAGGAAACTGCTACCTGTAGGTGATTTGGTAATAGCTTTCTTCCTGAAAAATGATAATTCTACCAAGTAGGTTGCTCTTTTTTTGTTTTCATACCTTGCTTGCTGAAATATCTAGAATGAGTCCATTTTGGAGAGAAAAAAATAGTATGCACAACTGCGTTTCACCCAGAGGATTTTGTTTAATGAGACGTATTATATAACTATGTCCAGGAATGGTTTTCCACTAAGAGAAACAGTGAAACTGCATCAAATCGAGTATTTCAGCTTCTGTCAATTCATAAACCAGGATTTTTATAGAAGATATTTTTCAAGCAGCTTTTTTACTTTTTAAATGTGTCCTTCCAGGTGCAGAGTGGAAAGCTCATTCCTTTCTCACCTGCCGTGAACACATCGGTGTCTACCGTAGCATCCACAGTTGCTCCAATGTATGCCGGGGATCTTCGCACGAAGCCACCTCTTGACCACAATGCAAGTGCCACTGACTATAAGTTTTCTTCTTCAATAGAAAATTCAGACTCTCCAGTTAGAAGCATTCTGAAATCGCAAGCTTGGCAGCCCTTGGTAGAGAGTAGCGGGAACAAGGGAATGTTGAGAGAATATGGAGAGACAGAAAGCAAGAGAGCTTTGACAGGTCGAGACAGTGGGATGGAGAAGTATGGGTCTTTTGAGGAAGCAGAAGTGTCCCACCCCATCCTGAACAGAGCCAGGGAAGGTGACAGCTATAAGGAACCTAAATATGCCGTTCCCAGAAAAGGAAGCCTGGAACGGGCAAATCCTCCCATCACCCTCCTTGGGGATGAACCGAAGGAATTTTCCATGGCTAAAACGAATGCACAAGGAAACTTGGACTTGAGGGACAGGCTGCCCTTTGAAGACAAGGTGGAGGTGGAGAATGTTATGAAAAGGAAGTTTTCACTAAGAGGTAAATGACCAGTGCCCCTAAAGCTTTAGAAAGCCACTGGGTTTTAGTTTCTGCTTGATTTGTCCTGTGTATCTATGATGGCTTTTAACAAAGTTCTATAGGCAGTTTACAGCTAGTATTGGTTAAAAGTTCAGCAGGAATCCTATTCTTCCCTGGATCTGACTAGAGGATACATCAGGTTTTCAGCAATAAAACTACTGGAAGCGCTTTCATGCATCTTCATGGAGTTTCTGTTGACTTTGGTCACTCACACAATGGCCTTCTGAGCTGCTTAGTTCTGGTGGCCCCTTTTAGAAATTGATGACCCCAAAGGTCCAGGCTGGGTAAGCACAAGGAATTAAGGAAAGACTTGACACCAGTCTCTGAATTGCTAGAGTGTTTCTTCCTGCACGCCTGTTTTGCAGGCTAGCAAGCCACACTGCGTGGGCCCTTCATCCTCTTTCCCTGTTTGCATGAAACAGTACAGTGTAAGTTATGACAGGGGTTCGCGTTTGTGAGTATAGCACATTTGAATGTTAAAGTATTATTTTGGAGAATAGAACCATTCTGGAGTAAATAGTTAAAGCTGACTTCCTGTGTCTCACACACAGGAGAGAAACCAATTGCCACGAAGCATTTTGCTGTGTGGGTAACCCTCCGGGAAGTTTGGTTTTCTCACAGAGTGTAGCGTGCTGCAGATTTGCATAAATCCCAGTGGATTGGGTCACCCACCGTGTGCCCACGGATTGAACCCTGAGAGCTGCACTGTTGAGGGTGAATCGCTGGAAGAATGTTCGCCTGAGGAGTCCAGTGCTGATGTTGCTCTTTTCCTTCCCAGCGGCAGAGTTCGGGGAGCCCACTTCCGAGCAGACGGGGACAGCTGCTGGGAAAACTGTTGCTCAAACCGCAGCCCCCGTGTCCTGGAAGCCCCAGGATTCTTCGGAACAGCCACAGGAGAAGCTCTGCAAGAATCCATGTGCGATGTTTGCCGCTGGAGAGATCAAAACGCCAACAGGGGAGGGCCTTCTTGACTCACCCAGCAAAACCATGTCTATTAAAGAAAGGTAATGAGATTCGGTGAGCGAAAAGTAATTCTCTCGGGGAGGAGCTTACAGCTTGCTTTTAGAAAACGATCTGGGTGATGGGCAAAGAGATGGACTCACACATTCAGCTTCTAACGGGGCTGTGCTGTTGTCCTGGAGTAATTCTAGGAAGCTGAGGTGTTTGAGAGTGAACCGCCTTTGCTCGTGAGCCTGGTTAATAATGAGCCTGGTTTGGACAGGGCTGGTTCCAGGCTCAGATGAGAAAACAAACAGAAACAGACTTCTGTTTTATTTATTTGCTTCCACTGTCCCAATGTCTTTTATAATATTAAATTCTTGGACTATCTAGTGACAGGAGCTGAGATCTTGGCTCTTCCCCTTTTGGATACACAGGGTTCATACTGAATGCACAAACCACTTGTGACTTTGTATAAAATATGTGTAGAGGAAGTGAAGATAAATTTACATACAGGGCATACATCTTTGGGCTTAGAATCCAAGTTTTGTTTCTTTTACAGATTGTAAAATGGATGACTTTTCTGAACTGCATTTAGAAATTGTATGTCAGGTAATAGCTTGAAAGATTGTATTTCAGCATCAAATAACACAGTAGCCTAATTTCTTTCAAAAGAATGATGTAGGGTGCAGAGGAATATATTTAAATGAGACAGATACAGAGAATTGGAAGTAAATTACCTTGGGGATGTGTTTTCCTTGTTAACCCTTAACCACAGATGAATTAAGCAGCAAAAGATGCAATAGGGGGAATAAATTCAGGGTTTGATAGCAGAATAGGGTGACTAAATAAAAACGTATTGTACTCAGATGATGGACATTCTAAATAGAGACTTGATCACTATGCATTTTATATGTGTAACAAAATTTCTCATGCACCACATAAATTTGTACAAAAAAAAAGGAGAAAGTCTTCAGTAGGAAAAAAACATGATGGAATAGTGATAGGAAAACTGGGTGAAGAAAAGTCTTGTCAACTCCATATTAGGAGAATCATTTCCATTGCCTGTTCCCACAGTTCTGCCAACCTCCACCCTCCCTCAGCACCTCCCACTGCACAGAAGTCTGCATGCTTTGTTAGGCACTGACCACTCTTATTTTTCTAGATACATTTCAAACTGCCTAAGACTATACCAATGAAAAGTCTTCTTTCTTTCTTTTCCTTCTTTCTTTTTTTTTTCGAGACCAAGTCTTGTTCTGTCACCCAGGCTGGAGTGCAATGGGGCGATCTTGGCTTACTGCAACCTCTGCCTCCCAGGTTCAAGCGATTCTCCTGCCTCAGCCTCCCAAGTGGCTGGGACTACAGGCGCACACCACCACACCCAGCTAATTTTTTGTATTTTTAGTAGAGTCGGGGCTTCACCGTGTTAGCTAGGATGATCTCGATCTCCTGACGTCCTGATCCACCTGCCTCGGCCTCCCAAATTGCTGGGATTACAGGCTTGAGCCACCGTGCCTGGCCCCTTCTTTCTTTTTTTTTAGAGGAATGGTCTTCCTCTGTTGCCCAGACTAGAGTGCAATGGTGCTGTCACAGCTCCACTGCAGCCTTGAACTCCTGGGCACAAGTGATCCTCCTGCCTCGGACTCCCCAGTAGCTGGGACTGCAGACACGTACCATCATGCCTGGCTAATTTTTTCAAAAAGATTTTTTGTAGAGTTGGCAGGTCTCACCATGTTGCCCAGGCTGGTCTCCAACTCCTGGCCTCAAACAGTCCTCCCACCTCAGCCTTCCAAAATGCAGGGATTACAGACATGCACCACCATGCCTGGCCCTTCTTTCTAGTTTTAAGCCAAGCTTCTTGAACATTATTTATAAAATAATAGATGCCATCTTTTTCAACTGACAAATTAATAAGATTGTTAAATCTGACTTACTTTCTCCTTTACTTACTTAAAATTCATGATAAGTTAGACCTGGCAGGCTGAGGGGCATAGGGAAGGGGCAGAGGGGACAGTGCAATGAGGAGAGGGATGTCTTCAATCGGGGAAGCAGTTGGGCCTATTGAGGCTTGAAGTTCTCTTCCACGAAAATGGGGCTCAAAGAGAGTTTCATCCTAGAAACCCAAATATTGGTAACTGGTTAGGTGAGGAAGAAGAGAAATCATTTAAGGAAATTAACAATAAATATCACTTATACACAAGTTCTGATGTTTTACACATGAGAAAATATCCCTGGGGTATTCCCCAGTGGGAAATACTAATATTATGCCCCATTCTTTCAAAGGCTTTTAAAGGAGCCTTCCCATCTTTGGGATATTCTGTCCATCTGGACTTAGGACTTTTGATGAAGAAGTCCTGTGTCTATCCACTAAGCAATAATTCCTGATTTACTTGCTTGTTTTTTGGTAAATTTTAGTTGATCTGTATTTTTCTGAAAGCTTTAATCCTACTGTAAAATTCTCATTTTTAAAAGTGAGATACTGGAAAGATGCAGCTTCTTAGCTTGGGCTTTGTGGACATCTAAGGCGTTCAAGGATGGCTGTAAAGTTTCTGTGAACAGCCAGGAAGTGTATTCAGAATTGAATGCGT
Source organism: Pongo pygmaeus (assembly GCF_028885625.2). Classification (NCBI taxonomy): domain Eukaryota; kingdom Metazoa; phylum Chordata; class Mammalia; order Primates; family Hominidae; genus Pongo; species Pongo pygmaeus. Next base: position 30,521,710 of record NC_072381.2, on the reverse strand, counting down.
GAGCACGCACACCTGCTGGCTAACAGAAGCCATAACTTATCATGGTCTCCAAGAGATCCCTGAGCCCAGTCTGTTCAGAATCATGATAGAAAGGAATGCTTAATTGATATTCAGCTATTCAGTTTGTTAAAATATGTTTAAGAAAGGACAGGGGACACTTTATTTAGCAGCTATATTTGTAATAAATTACACTAATGCAAAATATGTTGCCAGTGATCTTTTCCCCCTTACCTTGACAGTACTTTTATTTGTACTTTGCTGAAAATAACTAAATTACATATATTTACAATTCATCCATGATAGCTTTTCCGTGAGACTTTAATCCCTCCCTTTTGTGAAAATGAAATAATGAAGCTTAAACTATTTAAAATAAGAATGTTATTTCTATATTTATTTGGGCTTTACTTTTCTTTCTTGAGAAAGAAATACATAAAATCATAGGACTTCCAAACTTTATTCTAACCATCTCTGACTGCCTCATTTTACCAAAGGAGGGATTCAGCTCCGGTAGCCTCCAGGGCCACGTAGTGAGTAGAACTGACCAAGGTGCCACGTCTCCAACTCTCCCCTGGTCCATGGCGAGACCGTGGTGTGCTCAGATTAGTGTTAGAGCAGCCAACCCCGTGTGCTCTAACCAGGAGAATACGGTAAGAGGACAGAAATTCCAGCTGGACGGCAGCGTTAGAAAGACACACCCTCTTTCTTCATGAATTTTCTCAGTTCACATGCTCTTAACAGAGCTTATTTCAAATTACACATCCACGTTCACATTTCAGAGTCTCAGAAATAGAGTCTGGAATTTACAGATTTCCTTCATCGTTTTTTTATAAATGCCTGTCCCCACTAAGGAGGGCAGGTCTGTCTTCTTCAGCCTTGTTGCGTCAGTCTCTCCCCTATCCGGGGCCTGACTATATTAAGTTCTCAATGCTCAGTGCTACCCAGCATCACAGACTGCCTTCCACATTTTGTGCATGATCTCTCATTTAATTTTTGTTTGTTTGTTTTTTGAGACGGAGTCTCGCTCTGTCACCCAGGCTAGAGTGCAGAGGCACCATCGCGGCTCACTACAACCTCCGCCTCCCAGGTTCAAGCGATTCTCCTGCCTCACCCTCCTGAGTAGCTGGGATCACAGGAGCCCACCACCATAACCAGCTAATTTTTGCATTTTTAGTAGAGGCAGGGCTTCGCCATGTTGGCCACGCTGGTGTCGAATGCCTGACCTCAGGTGATCTGCCTGCCTCAGCCACCCAAAGTGTTGGGATTACAGGCGTGAGCCACCGCGCCCGGCTTTCATTTAATATTGAAGACAGCCTTTAGAAGAAAGCAATATTATCCCCATTTGTAGACAAAAAGCGTAGAAACTAAGAAATTATAGGAAAACCTCCATACGCTCCTATTTTAGAATATGTTTGATGCTCAAGGAAATATATTAAAAAGTTATTGTTATATTTATTTATTTATTTATTTTCTGAGACAGAGTCTCACTCTGTCGCCCAGACTGGAGTGCAGTGACACGATCTTGGCTCACTGCAGCCTCCCCCTCCTGGGTTCAAGCGATTCTCCTGCCTCAGCCTCCCAAGTAGCTGGAATTACAAGCACCTACTACCATGCCTGGCTAATTTTCATATTTTTAGTAGAGACAAGGTTTCACCATATTGGCCAGGCTGGTCTCAAACTCCTGACCTCCAGTGATCCACCCGTCTCGGCCTCCCAACGTGCTGGGATTGCAGACGTGAGTCACCACACCCAGCCTTAAAAAAATTTTTTTTCATCTTTTCTGACATTGTGAATGTCAAATTTGAACCATAACCAGCAAAAAACTTAGGATGCAATCAACTTTTCCCACTGGATTAGTAAAATCGCTATTTTCTGACTGTCCAAATGATGTGTGTTTAAATTGTCCCTGTTTGGAACTTCTTTGAGAAACATTGTGAATTAAATAATTCTTATGTTATTTAGGGATAAAACCTTTGCTATTGCTTAAAGAGTATGTTAGGCCTTTAGAAATCTTATTTCCACAATGTCGGAAACAGTGGCATCTGAGCTTTCTTATTTGGGGAAAAAGACTATTGAAAAGAAAAAAAGAGCCATCCTTTCACTTTGGCAAATTGGTGGCGAGTAAGGACTTAGTGGAACTCCCTGAACTGTTGCAGAATCCACCTCATGCCTCTATGGAGTTCTGCCCTAGAGGGGCCAGCTGGAGGCTCCTGTGTTTCCTGCCTGCTGGGACCCGCCCCAACCATCCACCCTTCGGTATCCCACCCAGCCAGAGGCTGTCTCCCTGTCTCCACAAACTCCAGGTTCTTACCCTGTAGCTGGGAGATTTCAGCCACTAGCGGGCCCCAGATTTATGTAGGAATAAGAATAGAGCGGCAGTTCCCCTTTGCTCCCTCCTTTTCTTTTTCTTTTTTTCTTTTTCTAGACAGGGTCTTGTGCTGTTGTCCAGGCTGGAGTGCAGTGGTGCGATCATAGCTCACTGTAGCCTCCACCTCCTGGGACTCAAATGATCCTCCCACTTCAGCCTCCCAAGTAGCTGGGACTACAGGCACACACCACCATGCTCAGCTGACTTTTTATTTTCTATTTTTTATTTTTGTAGAGACGGGGTCTTGCTCTATGACCCAGGCTGGTCTCCCACCTCCTGGTCTCAAGCGATCCTCCCACCTCAGCCTTCCAAAGTGCTGGGATTACAGGTGTGAGCCACCACGCCTGGCCCTCCTTTTCCAATGTGTGATTTGTCTCATTTAAAAGACACTTTAGTTCATTCACTTCTCCAACTTGAACGAGCCAAGACCAAGATCTAATATAAGTACTTATGTGTGCTGTTCAGCCCTATCTGAGATCTATGGGGTGCCTGTAATTCTCTAAAATGAAGGGAAAATTCTGAAAAAGAGAGAGAAAAAGCATACCTTATTTAATATTAGGGGGCACATGGTTGTCGTGTCTCCTGTTTGACCCAGCTCTGACTGCTCTGAGCCTGAAGTCCTTGTTCTCACCAAGCAGGGTTCTCAGGCCAGCATTCCCTGCTGGAACAGTGTGGGCTATGGAAGAGGAGGCACCGTTTCCCCGGGTGTCCTGGCAGGCACCTGTCATGGTGGCCCTGGGCCAGGCGTCGGGTGAGCGGGCCAGTGTCGTGCCTCTCCCTGGGTTCACACAGCCCAGGCCAAGCCGCTGCCCAGGCTCCCAGCATCACAGTCCTGCAAACAGCACTTCGGCTTGGCAGTTGTTAGAAGCGCTGACAGTTGTTTGAATTGCACCGGCAGGAATTTATGTCCTGCATAGACCCAGACGTCGGCTCCTGGACCCTCTCAGAGCCTGGCGGTCTGCGGTGAGCCGGAGGGCTGTGAGCTCACAGGAGGAAGGAACACATTTGGGAAGATCTCCCTCCCTCCTCAGCGTGGTGGACACCAATGAGGAAATCTAAAGGGACAGGAAGAATACACTCAAGTTTTAGTGAGTGTTATTTTCGAGTTATTCATCATGTGCTCCGTAGGCTGGAGGTGAGGGCTGGTTCCAAGTGCAAGGTGGGCTCCTTGGAAGCACAGTTTCTTCCAGATTATTCTGGTTACTCTGTAGTCTTCGGAAGTCCCCAATGGTAACCCTGCCAGCACATGTAGAAGCAAAATTTCAGGGTTTTGGAATGGAGGAATTCTTTGGAGGCCATCCCATGGTGGGAAAAACCTTGTAAGAAAGCCAGAATCCTATGCCAGTCCTAAAACGGTGTGGCAAAAATGTGTCTGGTCAGCTAATGTTCTACCGCAGTGAAACAAGCTACGCACAGGCAGGCAAGGGCTGCAGTCACGTCTCTCTGCCCACTAACATCCAGTGTGACCTCAGTCAATGGAATTCTTGACCCGGATGTACCCACGTTCCTTGTCTGTCAGAATGGGAATAACAATTCCCAGTGTCTTAGGGGTCGCCGTGCAGATCAGCAGAGTATAAGATGGACGAGGCGGTGATCTCAGATGCCACAGCTTGTGTTTTTCCAAGTCAGTTTTAGATGCCACAAAGCAACCACCAGGGAAACCGTCCGATGACATAGGTGCTGGTGTCCTTGCCCCAGACTTTTGAGAGCTTCTTTTTGAGAAGGTCTTCAGAGACCGGAGCTCATGACTTTTAATGAACTCAACTCAGGAAGATGAATTTGATTTTTTAAAAATTCATCATTTGGATCCAATCTGATTAACAAGGTGGATGTTCAGGAGGAGTAGCTGCTGGCCTGGGTCGAAGGTGAAGTGAGAGAAGCTGGCTCTGAGGCCGATTTGTGGGGAGAATATCAGTGAGATGAGTGCCTGGCTCCACAAGATGATGAACTGGAAGGACTTCTCATTTGGGTATTAAAGTGCTGGCATGCTTAATTTTTGAAAGTCTCATTTATTGATACTTTGAAAGCTCAAATGCAGCATGCAAATATGAATTTCTTTTAATGATTTCATTTTGTGAGATTATTTTATTAGAATAAAACTGACTCATTCAAAATAATTGGAGAAAAGATGAATCATAGTCATTATATGGTATGAAATGATGCGGATTAAAACTCTTGAAGGAATTTAGACTTAGTCCAAGCCCATGAACTAGCTCTTGTAGCATGCAGAGTGTTGTTAAACATTCGAGAGTTACAGGAGTTAGGACTAAATGAGATCTTGACCCAAAGGGATCTGCATGAGATTGATAAGGCAGCTTTACCCCAGTTCTAGAGAATGAGCACTTGAGATCTTATCTGCTGCCACTTAGCAGAAAGAGGAAAACAGAAAGGAAGCGGGGAGAAGGAAGAGATTGAGGAAGGGGACAGATCCAGAGTTCGAAGCTCCTGCCTCCTTTGGGGAATTCCTTTCTTCATGTCTTTACTTTCCATTATTTGACTGAGTGAATAGACAAGTACAAGGTGTGATTATGTACACATAGGTAGATGTCGCCAGATTCTTAAGTACTACAAAATTTGTTTTCTTATTAGCGTAACAAAACTTTTATCATAGGATATATCTCATCCCATCTCCAAAACAAATATTTAATCGGAATTGGGAAGCTTGGAAGAAGGACCCTTAGAGATCATCTGGTCCAGTTCCTGATGTGACAGATACAGGAGGGAGAACCAAGATACTCAAAGGGAGTTAGTAGCTAAATTGGGACCAAAGCTGATGTGCTGCTTAAAAATACACTGTTGTCCAGGCGAGGTGTCTAATGCCTGTAATCCCAGCACTTTGGGAGGCTGAGGCAGGGGGATCGCTTGAGGCCAGGAGTTCAAAACTGGCCTGGGCAACATAGCAAGAGCCTGTCTTTACCAAATAAAAATTTTAAAAATTAGCCTAGTGTAGTGGTGCACAACGGTAGTCCTAGCTACTCTGGAGGCTGACATGGAAGAATTGCTTGAGCCCAGGAGTTCAAAACCAGCCTGGGCAACATAGCAAGACCTTGTCTCTACAAAATAAAAATTTTAAAAATTAACCAGGCACAGTGATGCACACCTGTCGTCCTAGCTACTCTGGAGGCCGAGGCAGGATTGTCGCTTGAGCCCAGGAATTCGAGGCTGCCGTGAACTGTGATTGTGCCGCTGCACTCCAGACCTGGTGACAAAGGAAGACCTTGTCTCTAAAACAAATGTATAACAATAAAAAATATTTATGGATTTAATATTTATGGATAAAAAATTATGGATTTTAAATATTTATGGATAAAAATATTTATACCATTTGTGGATTATGCATTAGTGATATCAGTAAGACCTGGCCCATCAGGTCCAGCACAGAGGGAAAAGGATCTAGTTATTTGGTTTTTTTTCCCTACTCTTTAAATTGTTTGAGCATTGGCTCAAATGAGTTTAATGATCACCACCTTTTTTTTTTTTTTTTTACCTTTTATCTTTCCCATGTTTGTTTGTCCAACGTAAATACCTAAGATTTCTTCATTCATGCAATACAGTTAGCTGAAACAGCCACATGTTTGTGAAAAATAACCTTTCAGGATTCCAGTATTCAAGCAGCTTCCTATCAAGTCACACCACCATTGAGTTAAGTAGGTTAGTTAACAATATCAGTTAATTAGATTCTTTTTTTGTATATATCCTTCCCCTGAGGAAAGTTGAAGTGATAATTTTAAAAAATGGGTTTGTAGAAAATAGTTTCTGTCTGAAGAAGATGGATAAGAATGATCAAATTCATTTGTAGGAAAAGAACAGGGCTTAGAACACCTGAGGAGAAACAGTCATAAACATCAAATTTTACCTCTAATTGAAGGGGATGATATTAAGAGACTGTAAGTGCTTCATGGCTTTATGTTTTTTGTTTGTTTGTTTGTTTTTAGAGACGGAGTCTCACTGTGTCACCCAGGCTGGAGTGCAGTGGCGCAATCTCGGCTCACTGCAACCTCCGCCTCCCAGGTTCAAGCGATTCTTGTGCCTCAGCCTCCCGCTGGCTAATTTTTGTATTTTTAGTAAAGACGGGGTTTCACCGTATTGGCCAGGCTGGTCTCGAACTCTTGACCTCGTGATCCACCCACCTCGGCCTCCCAAAGTGCTAGGATTAACAGGCGGAAGCCACCGCACCTGGCCAGCTTTATGTTTTTAAGTCCGGGTCTGCATCATTTTCTGTAACACAGCTTTAGTCCTTTAATGTTATTTCACCAAGTGACCAGAAGGCGTCGCTAGAAGACACTTTTCTCTGGGGACGGTTCTCTTGCTTTCAGCCCAACGCCAGGGAACAGACATTCCTTGGCTGGAATGATGGTCCATCTTTTATCTAGCAAGTCAGATTTCGGCTCTGTGTTTCAGTCAACTGTAAAATCTTCGGGGCCATCTTAGAAAAGGGACTTTATTATTTTTCCAGACATGCTGTCTTCGGAATAAATGAAATTCAAAATGTTAAAACGAGGTGGCTGTGGTCATGTCTTGGCCAAAATCTTCTTACTTACCTAGATTATGGTTCCATCACAAGGAAGAGTTTGGTGCTGAACTCTTTGTGCCGGGCATGTTTTCCTCCTAGATTGGCACTGTTGAAGAAAAGCGGGGAGGAAGATTGGAGAAACAGACTCAGCAGGAGGCAGGAGGGCGGCAAGGCGCCGGCCAGCAGCCTGCACACCCAGGAAGCGGGGCGGTCCCTCATCAAGAAGGTAATGTTCCCCGTGTTAGGAAAAGCATTCAGACTAACATCACTCTTGGAAGTACATCAAAGAGACAAGCATGTGCCACTTAATTCCTACTCTGTGAGGCATTTGTGCGTTTTTGCCCTTAGGGTACACACTGAGAGTCTGTCACAGAGCAGCTAAAATTGGGCAGAAGGCTGTGCCTGGAGATGTTTTAAAACCAAGATCAGCAACACACACACACTGTGTCAGCAAGCAAGTGCCTGAATTTTAAAGTGTGGACTTTTTCTTCAGTTTAAAAACCTTCTTCAGTGAAGTCTGGCTTTAGTGTGTTATTAAAGCCTTTATAATGAAAAAATATTGAATTCACCACTAATATCTTTAAGTTGCATGTAAAATACGGACTTGTGTTTCCTACACAGAGATTTTAAACCTAAGTATAAAAAATAAGGACATAATTGTGGTTTATGAGTATTTAGTTCATCATTTAAGCGTGTTTCATGAGTAGCTATGCCTCTTACTGAGAATGTACAGTAATGTATAAGTTGAAACAAAATTAGGTAATGCATGGTGATCGATACTAGCAAGCATTTATATGCGAAAGTATTGATGAATTGCTAAATCACAGATGTGATGATGACCAGCTTTTGACCAGGTAGTGCACACTTTCGAAACTGATGGTGACTTACTTGCTGGCTGGCCCTACAATTGCAAATGCACCTTCTGGCTGGAGGCGAAATGATGCACCGGTGACGCACTCCCTAGTCACTTTCTAGGATCAGAAGTCTTCAAGTAGAAAAGAAAAAGAATGCTTTCAACCAGATGATCCTCAGGCCCCTTCTAGCTCTAAAATAAGTTAAGCATCTGTGGAAGGGAGAGATGAGTGTGACTTTCAATCATTAAGAAACTTACATAAAAATGAGATGTGCACATAGAAGTGTGAGTCAGGAGTTCTGACACTATTTCCTCTGATACTTCTGTGTCTTCTTAGGTTACACTGGAATGGCAATTTGAATTCTCTTCTTTGAGACATACATGGTGTTAAAGATAATATAACTAAAGACATTTAACCCTCAGCCATTTGTAAAGTTCTCAAACATAACTAGATATTTAGAAAGTATACGCATGAGCATATTTTTCACACACGGTGTGAAATTCAGATTTCAAAAATGAGATCCTGAAGTGAAAGAAAACTGGATCTGTCAAATAATGTATCCCCGCTACCCACAAACTTTATTTAAAAGAATCTTGAAATCATTGATTCAAAAATGACTTTAACACATTCCTCATTAGCAAACCTGCCAACTACTATGTCCTGGCACCAAGCAGCGCCTGGCCCCTTCTCCATCATTTTGGAAGGTGCAGAGACTCCCCGGCCCTTCAGGAACTGGGAGTCCCAGAGAGCCGGTGGAAATTTAAATGAAGCCAAAAAGCACGAAGCAGGAGAGGTTCCTGGTGAATAGTGAAATATGTGTGCTGCCCGCTTAGAAGAATGGAGGATCACCTTAGGTGTGGAAGCCAGAAGGCTTTGGGTGGAGGATGAGATCCAAACCGCCTGAACACTGGCTAAGGTTTTTAGAAGGCAAGAGAGGCCAGTTGACTGCAGTTGCCCTTGGGGTCGAAAACCCAGTGACCTGAAGCCCCGGGGCTTCCAAGCAGGCTGGGGCTGGAATGGGAAATGCTGCCTCTGGGCGCATGGAGGCTGCTGTTTCTGCAGACAGCGGACTCTCCTGCTCTTCCTCAGTGGCCTGCTTCCCTTTGGCTGGAGACAATAAGCTCTTTGAAGTTAAAATAAGTGGATCTATTTTAGGCCTTTGTAGCCCACATTGGGCAATCTCAGGTTCTGTTGAGGTCAGGTGTTTCTCAGACGGCCTCTGACAACCCCTCAGTTCACTCCTTCCTGAGGGCTGGCACTGTTTTCAGTCACCCGCTGGCTGTGCTCAGATGTGGTCGGTGAGGCGCCTTAAACCTGTTTTATCTTAAGGGAGTCCCCAAATAGCTGAGGAGGCTTGACATGCCCACTGCTTGCGAGGTGTCTGAATGCTGCCTTGGAGAAGGACGGACAGTCATGACACATGGGCCTGAACAGGGGCGCTTGCTGCACGGAGTAGTAGCTCTAGCCTTGCTGCTGGAGACATACCCAGGAGAGCAGGTGCCAGAACCTTCCATCTTTGGCACCAAGGGCAGAAAGGAGCCGGCGTTATGGTCAGCTCATCACGCCCTTCACGGTTCCTTCGTTCCTTTTGTTTGCTGAGAGCCTGCTGCCGTGAGTGTGCAGTCTGTGGAAATGTAGAAGAGGCAGGAAAGAGAGGGGACTCTAGAAGTTCCTTCCATTGCTCCTGTGGAAATACATGCAGCATGGACGTCAGCATCATCCTGTAAAAATAGAATGTGTGCCACGTAGGTCATTTTGAAATTTTCTCGGAGTCACATTAAAAAAATACATGAAAGGATGTCTTGAAAAATCTGTAACTGTTTTGTTTCTGTCAATGGATTGGTCTCAAAAGAAAACATATTTGAGGGGCTCCAGCCAGCATCTCATTTTGGGTCTTTTATTATGTTAAGATTTACTTTGGAGCCAAGCGCAATGGCAGTGCCTGTAGTCCCAACAGTGGGAGGCCAAGGCAGGAGGATTACTTGAGCCCAGGAGTTTGAGACCAGCCTGGGCAATGTGGTAAAACCCCATGTTTACAAAAATTAATTGGGTGTGGTAGCGCATGACTGTGATCCCAGCTACTTGGGAGGCTGATGCAGGAGGATCGCTTGAGCCTGGCAAGTTGAGGCTGCAATGAGCAGTATTTGTGCCACTGGACTCCAGCCGGTGTGGCAAAGCAAGACCCTGTCTCAAACAAAAACAAAAAAAAATTTGGGCCCGTGAATAGATACTAAGCTGGAGTTTTCATTCCTTTTTTTTTTTTTTTTTGAGACAAAGTTTCACTCTCGTTGCCCAGGCTGGAGTGCAATGGCACGATCTCGGCTCACCACAACCTCCACCTCCCGGGTTCAAGCGATTCTCCTGCCTCAGCCTCCCGAGTAGCTGGGATTACAGGCATGCGCCACCATGCCTGGCTAATTTTTTGTATTTTTAGTAGAGACGGGGTTTCTCCGTGTTGGTCAGGCTGGTCTCGAACTCCCGACCTCAGGTGATCCACCTGCCTCGGCCTCCCAAAGTGCTAGAATTACAGGCGTGAGCTACCGTGCCCAGCCTGGAGTTTTCATTTCTATACTAAAAGATCAAGCACATCTCACGAAATGGGAAACTTACCAGCAGTTCCTTCTTTCCCCATTTTACCCTCCCCACCTCCAAAATGAGGATTGATGATCAACAGCTTAAGAGCACTAATTGTTTACCTAGCTAGTTCTGTCATTTCCTGTGAAAAACTGTTTGGGTATTCTCTCTCTCTCTCTCTCTCTGTCTCTCTCTCTCTCTCTCTCTCCCCGCCCCCCTTTCTCTCTCCCCCTCTTTCTCTTTCTTTCTCTTCCTTGCTGTCCTTCTTATCTTTCTCCTGTTCTTGGTATAGTCTAGGCCAGGCTAACCTGACTTAAACATGTGTGAGTCTCCTAGCATATATACTTGGTCTAAAGATGGTAAAGCTGTCTGTTTTGTGGATTTGGTCTGGTCTGCACAGTGTGGTTTATGTGCACTTGAGCATGGCTTGTGTACACTTTCCTCCAGAGTAACTCATTCCACCAGAGAGAAATCAAACGAAGCAAAGTCTCAAAGAAGTGGTTTGGCAGGAGTCTCTGTTACAACTAACTTTCAGTTATGTATTTATTTTCACCAAATAGTTATTTTCAATTCCAACCCTATTTCGGTTTATTCAACGTTAAGGCACACACGGTGGCTCCCACGTCTTTTGTGAAGATAGTTTTCCAGCGAATCAGACATTTTCCAAGAAGTGAAAACCCTTTATAGACTTGGCCATTAAAACCCTGTGTCTGTTTCTGAGTTCCAGAGGGAATTCGATACCCCACTGTGCTTCAGCAGCTGTGAGGTCAGTGTATCCAGCTCAGTTCTATGACAGCCCCAGAACAAGTGCCTGAAATTTCAAGAAAGGTGAATCTGGCACATTTATATTCTCGGTGTCTGCTGCCATTGAAATTCCAGATCATAGTTCAGGAGAATGAAGTTACTTTAAAGTGCGAGGATGGGAGGGAGAGAAAGGCTGATGGAACGCTCTCTAAACTCCAGATGATCATTCTGCGGTCACGGAATGAGTTGGCCTGAGGTTCACATCACCCTATTGTGTGAGCACATGCATGCTGCTGTTTGAACCCAGGCATGAAATACTTGAAGGTGATTGCAATGCCCTGACCAGGCTCTTCTCTTCCAATACTCTGCCATGTTCCCTGTTTGTTTTAACCTGTAGGAAGAAGGAGGAGTTGCGGATGATAGTGCCATTTCTAATCTGCTTTGGGTAAGCCTGACTCTAACACAGGTGTCCTCTCGATGGTGGCCAGAATTACACTTCGCGTGGGTAGCTCTGATCCTGGGTGGTTCCTTCGTGCACCCTCCCTGGTGCTTTTCTTATCTCCAGATCAGACAGCCTTTGTCCGGAGTGGAGAGCTGAGCCCGTGCCCTTAAACTATTTTTTTAATCATGTAATGAAGATACTTTAAAGAAGATGATATTTTCTGTTAAATGTTAAAACTGTCAATGAAATTAATGGTTTCCCTCTCTGTAACTGACAATCTTCTATAAATTAACTCATTTAATTACTGCACAAAGCTGACTCAGGTGTATTTACCGCGCTCGTGTGGATTTACTTTAGCATTAGCCTTACAAGGGAGGACTCTCTTGAAAAGAGAACTGAAATTGCAATGAGTAAATTAACATTCTGTTAGAAAAATAATTGTTTTGTCTCTCCCTCCCCCACATCCCTGCCCGGCCCCGCTCTGATAAATCTCTTTTCACCTTAAACCCTCTTGCTTTGCTCTGTAGGAACCCGTATATGCTTCTACTTATTCTCCTGCTATTCCTGCTGCCCATAAATACCTGTCTTTTGTGTCGATTAATCAGGTGAGGAAAAGCCACTCATCTGAAGCCTCACTGCAATTTCTGAGCAATAGGAAAAGAACTTCTGTTTTAATTTTGGGAAATAACTTATTTGGTGCATTTCACTTTGAAAGAGAGGTGTGTGTGTGTGTGTATGTGTGTGGCAGTACAATTTTGGGTGTGTCCATGACAGTGTGTGTGTATCTATGAGTGTGTTTCTGAGTGTGTATCTGTGAGAGTGTGTCTGTTTGAGTGTCTGTGTCTATAAGAGTCTGTGTGTGTGTCTTTAAGTGTGTGCGTATGTGTGTGTTTAATTGGTTCTTCATATGTTTAGGGTCAGTCACACACACATGGATCCTTGGCTCAGATTTTCAGGTGGACTTGACGGCATTAATTCACCTCGTAGTCATGAAACTGGTTTAAGAGGAGAGTGTCCCCTTTCAGCCTCCGAGCTTCGATCCTGAGTCAGGATCCCAGGAGATGCGGCCGTGTTCTTTGCTCCGGCTCAGTGAGGATGTTGTCCTGCTCAGTTCATAGAGGAGGAGGATGTAGTGGAGGCGGTTTGGGGTGTGGAGGGACAGGGAGGAAGACTCAGCGAGGGGAGGCCCCTCCAGTGACCCTATTAAAGAACCAGGAGGAGCTGGTTCCAATGGCCCTATTAAAACTAGAGACCATGGGCCCCCTGCCCTTTCCCTCCATCCTCACTGAAGCCTCTCTGAACCCCACCCCAGAGGGCAGATCGCAGCCTGGGCTGAGCCACTGTGTGGGTGAATAACATGAAAAATAGGAATGGCTGGTTTTTTTTTATTTCACCGTGGAATGTCCTTGGTGTCAGAACAGCTCTGCAAAGTGGCACCATCCACTTTTCCATGAATGCCAGGCTCCCATCTCCTCCCTGCCGGGCTTTGCCCCATCACTTCCCTCCTAGGGCCTCTGTCCCTTCCCTGCAGGCCCTCTGTCCCCTCCCTCATAGGGCCTCTGTCCTTTCCCTTTAGGGCCTCTGTCCCCTCCCTCTTAGGCCCTCTGTCTCCTCCCTCGTAGGATCTCTGTCCCCTCCCTCTAGGGTCTCTGTCCCCTCCCTCATAGGGCCTCTATCCCCTCCCTCTCAGGTCCTCTGTCCCCTCCCTCGTAGGGCCTCTGTCCCCTCTCTCTAGGGTCTCTGTCCCCTCCCTCTAGGGCCTCTATCCCCTCCCTCGTAGGCCCTCTGTCCCCTCCCTCTTAGGCCCTCTGTCTCCTTCCTCTTAGGCCCTCTGTCCCCTCCCTCTTAGGGCCTCTGTCCCCTCCCTCTAGGGCCTCTGTCCCCTCCCTCGTAGGCCCTCTGTCCCCTCCCTCATAGGGTCTCTGTCCCCTCCCTCTTAGGCCCTCTGTCTCCTCCCTCATAGGGCCTCTGTCCCCTCCCTCGTAGGCCCTCTGTCCCCTCCCTCTTAGACCCTCTGTCTCCTTCCTCTTAGGCCCTCTGTCCCCTCCCTCTTAGGGTCTCTGTCCCCTCCCTCTAGGGCCTCTGTCCCCTCCCTCGTAGGGCCTCTGACCCCTCCCTCTAGGGTCTCTGTCCCCTCCCTCGTAGGCCCTCTGTCCCCTCCCTCGTAGGCCCTCTGTCCCCTCCCTCTTAGACCCTCTGTCTCCTTCCTCTTAGGCCCTCTGTCCCCTCCCTCTTAGGGCCTCTGTCCCCTCCCTCTAGGGCCTCTGTCCCCTCCCTCTAGGGCCTCTGTCCCCTCCCTCATAGGGCCTCTGTCCCCTCCCTCTAGGGTCTCTGTCCCCTCCCTCTTAGGCCCTCTGTCTCCTCCCTCATAGGGCCTCTGTCCCCTCCCTCTAGGGCCTCTGTCCCCTCCCTCTAGGGCCTCTGTCCCCTCCCTCTAGGGCCTCGTCTCCCCAGCAGGACTGGGGCTTTCTTAGCTCTCAGGTGGCCTCTGACAGTGCCGCGATGGGCCTGCTCCAGCAGCACCAGCAGTTGTTGAATGAGCGGCTCAGGGTTTCATATGCGAAGCTGACAGAGAAGGTGTCTGGGGTCCTCCCATTGTCATCTCGCCTCTTCACAAATGGAAACTCCCCACTTCTTCTCCCTGGGGTGGCTTTTCCCGCATTCTCCTGGTTCCTTTCCCCGAAGCTGGAAATGCTGGTTGTAAGAGCCCAGGCCCCATGTACCCAGCCAGTGTCCACCCCAAGAAAGAGGCTGAAATGTGGAGGAAACTTCCTATCCCATCACGAATGGGGAAATGAGCTTGTGTTTCTTTGAAATAAGTCAATATTAAACTTTAAAGGAGAAGATATATTATTGAAGTCTTTAAGTGTATACAGTCGGCCCTTCATCTCTTCCAGTTCCGCATCCAAGTGTTCAACCAACTAGGGATACTTGGGAATAAAACCAATAAAAAAGAACAATACAACAGTTAAAAAATTAAAAACCAATACAGCAGAACAACTATTTACATATACCTTGTATTAGGTATTATAAGTAATCATGAAATGATTTAAAGTACATGGCGGGGATGTGCACAGGCTGTGTGCAAATCCTACCCCATTTTATATCAGGGACTTGAGCATCTGTGGATTTTGGTATCTGTAGGAGGTCCTTGAACCAGTCCCCCATAGACACTGAGGGACAACTAGATGTATTTTTCAGAAGAATTTATTTTTTTGGAGCAGTTGTAGGTTCACAGCAGAAAGTACAGAGTTCCTACCTCATCCCTGCCCTCCCACACACAGCCACCCCAATTATCAACATCCCCCTCCAGAGTGGCACATTTGCTACCATTGATGAACCTACGTTGACACGTCATTATCCCCAAATTTAATAGATTACGTTAAAATTTACTCTTGGTGTGGTCCATTCTCTCGGTTTTGACAAATACTTAATGACATATGTCCACCATTACACTATCATACAGAGTCGTTTCCCTGCCCTGAAGATCCCCTGTGCTCTGCCTGCTCATCACTCTCACCGCCCAGTCCTTGGCAACCGGTCATTTTTTACTGTCGCATAGTTTTGCCTTTTCCAGAATGTCATTGAATTGGAATCACACAGTATGTAGCCTTTTCAGATTGGCTTCTTTCATTTAGTAATATGCATTTAAGATTCCTCTATGTCTTTTTAAAATTGTATTTATTTTTAAATTATTATTATTATTATTATTTTGGAGATGGCGTTTCACTCTGTTACCCAGGCTGGAGTGCAATGGTGCAATCTTAGCTCACTGCAACCTCCAACTCCCGGGTTCAAGCGATTCTCCTGCCTCAGCCTCCTGAGTAGCTGGGATTGCAGGCGCCTGCCACCACACCCCAGGTAATTTTTTTGTATTTTTAGTAGAGACGGGGTTTCGCCACGTTGGCCAGGCTGGTCTCAAACTCCTAACCTCACGTGATCCGCCCACCTCAGCCTCTCAGAGTGTTGGGATTACAGGCGTGAGCCTCCACTGTGTCTTTTTATGGCTTGAAAGCTTTTTTCTTTGTATTGTCGAATAATATTTCATTATCTGAACGTGCCACAGTTTATTTATCTATTCATCTACTGGAGGACAGCTTGGTTGCTTCCAAGTCTTGGCAGTTATGAATAAAGTGCTAGAAGCATCCATGTGCAGGCTTTTATTTGGACGTAAGTTTTCAACTCATTTGAGTATCAAGGAGCATGATTGCTGTATCATACGGTAAGAGTATGTTTAGTTGTGTGAGAAACCTCCAAACTGTCTTCCAAGGTGACTGTACCATTTTGCATTTCCATCAGCACTGAATGAGAGTTCCTGTTGCTCCATATCCTTGCTAGCATTTGGTGTTGTCAGTGTTTGCATTTTTGCCATCCTAATTGATGTGTAATAATGTCACCTTGTTTTAATTTGCAAGTCTCTAATGATGAGATTTGCAGATATGATGTTGAGCATATTTCCATGTGCTTATTTTCTGTCTTATATCTTCTTTGGTGAGGTATCTATTCAGATGTTTTTCCCATCTGTTAATCTGGTTGTTCATTTTCATATTGTTGAGTTTTAACAGTTCTTTGTATATTTGGGGTAGTAGTCCTTTATCAGATATGTCTTTTGCAAATATTTTCTCCCATTCTGTAGTTTGTCTTCTCATTCTTTTAACAGTATCTTTTACAGAAGTCTTTAATTTCAGTGAAGTTCAGCTTATCAGTTATTTCTTCTGTGGATATTGCCTTTGGTGTTATATCTAAAAACTAATCACCAAATCCAAGATAATCTAAATTTCTTCCTATGTAATCTTCTAGGAGTTTTATAGTTTTAATTTTTACAGTTAGGCCTTTGTGATCCATTTTGAGTTAATTTTGGGGAATGGTGGAAAATTTGTATCTAGATTTTTTTTTTTACATGTGAGTGTCCAGTTATTCCAGCATCATTTGTTGAAAAATACTATCTTTTCTTCATTCTAATGTTTTTGCTCCTTTCTCAAAGATCCGTTGACTAAATTTATATGAATCTATTATTGAGCTCTCTATTCCATTGATCTATTTGACTGTTCTTTCATCAATACCACACAATCTTGATTACCGAGGCTTTATAGTAAGTCTTGAAGTTGACAAGTGTTGGTCCTCCAACTTTTTTCTTCCCCTTCAGTGTTGTGTTGGCTATTCTGGGTCTTTTGCCTCTCCATGTAAACTTTAAGATCAGTTTGTCAATATCTACAAAATCTCTTGCTGGGACTTTGGAACTGCATCGAATTTATAGATCAAGTTGGGAAAACCTGCCATCTTAACAAAATTGAGTCTTCTTATCCATGAACATGGAATATATCTCCATATATTGTTAAGTTTAAAGGAAATTAACATTTGCCAAAGGCATTTCTGTTTCATCACTTCAAAATTAAAATTTCAAAATATTATATATTTTTACCTCTGAACAATTTTTCCCAGCTAAATATAAATAGTTTATATACTGAGTATGTAGTACTAGCTCATCTGTGTTTTCAGAGGTCAAGTCACTCCTTTTCTTTCTTCCAGCAGTACTGGTATCTTAATATTTAATAATACAAAGGTTCAGAGAAGATAAAAAGCACACAGGCTCTGTCTAAATGGACTGTTTGTCTCTGTGTCAGGCTTCAACCTGAATTCTCTTCTTTCTCACATGCCTCAGGGCTGTACCAGAAGATTTCACTTTATTCCCTTCCTTTCATCTTAGGAGCTGGTAGATGGTGACAGGACTGGAAAACACTTACTTTGAGGTCGGAGCCTTGACCTGTGATCTTTTCTTCCTCTTTTATTCAGGGTACTTGAGGCTGTATGCAGTCACAAGGGACTGAAATTTCTCTTAAGGAAGGGGCAAAGCTAAATTTCTTTCATAGTGCGTAGAATTCGAAATGATCTTAGCATTTTTGAAAACTGAAAAGTACAGCTTTGTTCCTTTCACCTTATTTCTATTACTTAATATGTGCTCTTATAATTTCTTCCTTTACAGTTTAACTACATGTGAATAAGATAAAAAAAATTTTAAAAGCCAGGTCACAATATTTTATTTCGATAAAGCTCTCTGGTTGTGGAAGAGTTTGACCCTTAAATCCGCCCTAATCGTTATAATACATCTTAGTTCTATGCTCTGTGTTGGATCACATCCCTGCGTGAGAAACATTAAGTGAGATTTGCTATGATTTTTCAGTCAGTATACAGAGAGAAAGAAACCCATCAGCAACATCAGGCAACCTAAAAGCATTCATGCTGATTCGTCCTTTGCACAGTTTCAAGCTGTGACCTACCAAGTATCTGAACATCCCTAAGAAAAGAACCTCCTTTCTGCCTGTTTCACTACCTTATACACACACACACACACAGACACACACGTGCATACACATACACAAATACTCATTTTCTCCTCCACCCTCTCTCTCTGCCTTTCCCCACAACATTCATGGGATCTATCTTTGAAAGAATGAAGGATAGATGGGGTAGGTTTCTGTTTAGATTCTTCCTCAACTCTCTCTTACTATTCCAGCCAATCCCAAACATGTGTCAGCTAAACCTGGAAAAATGACACAATACTTATTACTATATATATTACATCCTTCTCTAAACAAGGAAAGAAAAATTTAGAAGGAAAAAAACAAGACAATATGAAGTTTTAAGCTTAAAAAAATCAAGTGAGCAAATATATATATATATCTTCTTTGTTCTCACATTTTGAGTTCTAAATTGTGATAAATATTTATTAGATTATTTAGAGAATAAACAAGCTGTATATGCTTTACACCCTTCTAGAGCCACGTAAAGTCGAATTGCAGCAATTAGGGGGTCCTAAGCCAACCCTACGAAGTAGCAAAGTTAAGTCAAAATTTCTAGAAAAACAAAAACATTTATGTTTAATATTATTATTTAGAAGGGAGTAAAAATTCTTTCTTCTTGCCCTAGGTCTGGCAAATGAATGGGAGCTTTAAATTCTAAAATGGTTGTATCATCCCAAAGTTTGTATCCATCATGTGCATAAAGGGCTCTGAGTGAATCCCAGTGCTTTGAAAAACGAAATTTTGGACTTGAAGATACCATTTTTCTGAGTCATTATCCACACCCACTACTCCACCCTGGACTGTCAAGATGCCTGAGAGAATTCACCACAGAGTTGACTAAGTGAATAGTGAATCACCATAGTGATGGCTGGACCTTTGGGGACGCCAACTTTCTTGGCACTTGATGTTTCTTGGAAATATTCGAAGCCAAGCGCCATATTGGTTTGATTAAAATTCACTCCTGAAACTTCATTTTCAAAGAAAACGTATTCTCTTTGTTGAATTTTGATGAGGTCTTTCGGGCAAGTGAACCTCATCATTTATTTAAAAAGGATACATGATTCAGAGAGTTACTTGGAATTAGGGGCTTCTTGCCGATCACAAGGGGAAATGTTAAGGTTTTTAGGAAAAAATTTTAGTAGCTTTTAATTTTGATAAAATGTTAAACTTACAGAAAAAATTCCATTATAGGCAGAGCACTTTCATACCCTTTACCAGAACCACTCATTGTTGACATTGGCCCCCTTCCTTCACTCTCCCTCCCTTCCTCCCTCCAGTCCTCACCCCACTTTCTTGCCTTCTCTTCCCCCACCTCATTTTTCCCACCCCAACCATGTGCCAGTAATTTGGAAACATTGTGGTCCTCTACCTTTCAATATTTGACTTTATTTCCTAAAGTCAAAGATATTTCCTTGCATAACCACAATATGGTGATCAAGATGAGGAAGTTAATGTTGATACAATATTTATCTGATCCACGTCCATCTTAAAATTGTGTCAGTTTCCTCCAATAATGCCCTTTGTAGCCCCCACCCCATCTAGGATTCAAGCCAGGATCATGTATTGCGTTTGGTTGTCATATCTCTTTAGGAAAAGGTTTTTAACCTAATTTAAATTGGCAGGGACCTCAAAATCACTTCTGGCTATGAGGGCTTTATAGAAGAATCCTGTGAAAGAAAGATTCATCACTTAGTGATGGAGAAGTCCACGTTCGTAGCTTAAACCAAATCTTCCCAGTGCAGACCTGGTTTTGTGCTGCTGGAAAGGAAGAGAAGGCGCCTTTCCTCTGTCAACTCCCATCATTCCAGGGGGTTAAGAAAATGAACTGTCCCCATCTCCACTCTCTTCCTGTCCCTCCTGAATCAGGAAGTTCTCTCTTATGGGTCAGTGAAGAGAAATGGTTTGCCATAGTGAGGAGGAACAGCATCGGGGAAGAGAATCTCTAGGATGGGCTTCACTCGGGGCTCTCCGAATCCTCCCCCTGTGTCAGCGTGAGGCCTTAGGATCACACCGATCCACAGTGACTTTTTAGCCCAGGAAAATGCCTTAGGAAGGCAGAAAAGCTGGGGTACCTGCTAGAAGAGTAGTGCTCAGAAGTAATTTGAAAGCGGATGCGCTAGCAGCAATCTGGGGAACCTGCTAGAAGAAGGTGTGGAGTGCTCAGATGTAGTTTGAAAGCGGATGCACTAGCAGCAACAGCCTTCCTCGGGTTCAAGTGACAGGGGAAAGCGAGAGGGCAAAGCCAGGAGGCCATCGCCGGCCTCCGGAGCCCCTTCCAGAAACCAGCAGGTGACAGCCAGGGATGTGCCTTCTGCTCTGGAGGGGGCACCTTTCCACTCTTCCTTCCTTGGCATTAGCTCCACAGCTCCTGTGCTTCTCCCCTGCTCCCCACCCAGCCCTGTGCCTCGCCATAAACAGGGGTCTTGTGGTGCAGGGAGGGTTGGCTTGAAGGCAGAGGGAAAGCAAACTCTGCCGGCCAGCGTTTGAGGACCTCCTGCCCTGGTATTGCCCGTGACTGCCACGTACACTCTTCTCCCCAATACACATCACTCAGTGGCATGAGCCCTGTCCTCTGCCTCCATCTCTGCTCCTCTCCCTCCCTCCTCAGCCCCATCTCCCCATCCCAGGCCTGTCCTGAGCCCGTCCTCCTTTCCTGATGCCCTTTGAGTCCCTTGTAGCTTCTTCCCCTTCCCCTCCTGCCACATCCCCAACCGCAAGCCTAATGAGCATCACCAAAGACTTGGAAATGGAAGAAGCATATCTCTCCAGAAACTTTCCAATTAGAAACTGCTGAAAGCATTTTAAGTAGAAATGTTATTGTGCGTGTAGGTTATGTCTTAGCATAGTTCATCCTCAACATCAGATATCTCATGGCTTAAAGCCACTTCCGTGGGCTCTCCTGGTTGCCTACCTGCCCACAGAACATCATGCCTGCAGGAAAAAGCAAGCAGAGTCCCAGAAAACCTTCTCATTCCCCTTATTCCTAACCAGCCTTCCCTGTCTCTAACTGGGCAAGTTCCTTGTGTGCTCACATGGATAAAGTTTTCTAGATCAATCATGTTCTTTGTGAGTATATAGGGATAAAAAATCTCCCAGTTAACTGAGTTTAACTAGATGGGATAAGACAGAGAAACTTCAATTCCCTGTAGAGTCCAGGGCATGAAAACAATCTATTTTTAATTGTTTGTGTTTACAAAGGATTGTTTTGGTGCTCCAGTGTCCCAAACCAGTAAGGCACAGGACAAAGGTATTCATCTAAAGTTACAGTATCGCCAATGGTGATCTCCAACCCAACCTGGATGTAAGGAAGCTGAGCCCATTTCAGATAAAACATTTTTGAACATCTTTGGACAATATACTCCTCTTTGTCTACCTGCTTTTTTCACTCATGAAATGCTGCAGGCTGAGATCCCCACCACTGTCATTTCTCTCTCCTGTTTTCTCTTCTGTACATTTATGAACAGCAGGTCACAGAAAGTCGAGAGAGCCAAATGACGATTGAGGAGAGGAAGCAGCTCATCACTGTGAGAGAGGAGGCCTGGAAGACGAGAGGCATAGGAGCAGCCAACGACTCGACCCAGTTCACTGTGGCTGGCAGGATGGTGAAGAAAGGTCAGCGTGTGTATGCACGTGTGTGTGTGTGTGTATGTGTGTGGTGTGTGCACAATGCACACACATGAGCACACTTACCCATGGAGGGCATGGTGGTACATGATAGCTCAATTTAAAAGAAGAAACCATGGTCTTTTTAAGTTTTTTCTAAGAGACAGGGTCTTGCTCTTTTGCCTAGGCTGGGGTGCAGTGGCTCAATCATGGCTCACTGCAGCCTCGAACTCATGGGTTGGGGCAATCTTCCCACCACAGTGTCTCTAGTAGCTGGGACTATAGGTGTGCAACACCATGCCTGGCTTTTTAAAAATTTTTATGTAGAAATGAGGTGTCGCTGTGTTGCCCAGGCTGGTCTTGAACTCTTGGGCTTAAGTGATCCTCCCACCTCCGCCACCTAAGTAGCTGGGACTACAGGCTTGAGACACCATGCCCAGCCTTCTTTTAAAATTTTTTAAACTTACTGACATTCTATAAATGTTTTTTTGTGTAGGTTCTGTGAGATATTTCTACTGAATATCTTTTCTTCATAAATAGTATCTTCTTTAAACTTTATATGATTCTTGGAAATATTTGAAGGTCATAAAACAGTGATGCATAATTCCATTTGTCACTGTTTCAAAACTTACCCATTTGGAATTGAGTGCAAGTGTAGGTTTCAAAAGCAGTTCAAATCTGCTAACGAATTTTGGTCCTTTCCCATAATTACATTTATTTATTTATTTAGACAGAGTTTCACTCTTGTTGCCCAGACTGGAGTGCAATGGTGTGATCTCGGCTCACTGCATCCTCCACCTCCCGGGTTCAAGCAATTCTCTTGCCTCAGCCCCCCGAGTAGCTGGGATTACAGGCGGCCACCACCACGCCTGGCTAATTTTTCATCTTTTTAGTAGAGACGGAGTTTCACCATGTGGGCCAGGTGGTCTCAAACTCCTGACCTCAGGTGATCCACCCGCTTCGACCTCCCAAAGTGCTGGGATTACAGGTGTGAACCATTGTTCCCAGCCCCCATAATTACTTTTTTCTTTTTCTTTTTTTTTTTTTTTTTTTTTTTGGTGGAAGGGACAGAATCTCACTCTGTCTCCCAGGCTGGAGTGCAGTGGCACAATCTCAGGTCACTGCAACCTCTGCCTCCCAGGTTCAAGCAATTTTCCTGCCTCAGACTCCCAAGTAGCTGGGATCACAGGCGCACGCCACCACGCTTGGCTAATTTTTGTATTTTTAGTAGAGACGGGGTTTCACCATGTTTGCCAGGCTGGTCTTGAACTCCTGACCTCAGGTGATTCACCCGCCTTGGACTCCCAAAGTGCTGGGATTACAGGCATGAGCCACCCCGCCGGCCCATAATTACTTTTAAATTGTTTCCATTTCCTTCTGACCTGGCAACCATATACCCTAAGTCGGCCTTTCACAATAAGGAAGTTTATCCCCTCTTCCTTTTAGGTTAATTCCTAGGTCCTTCTCCATTAAACCTGATTTCTCTGACTGACCAAAGCCAAATCCGGGTATGCTTTAATAGCTGTCTAAAAGATGTCCTCAGTTCCTAGGCAGTGGGATGTCCCTGCTGCAATCTTCTGCTGCTGAGCTCTTGGAACTGATTTGATGCCTGTATTCAAAAATTTATAAAACTGACTTACATATCACATGGTTAGTAAAGTTACTGGAGAGCTTTGAGGCTTCATAAGAGTGTTTGGGGCTTTATTTCATATCCTGCAGGAAATGATTGAAATTTGGGGTCCCTTTGTCATCTATATGCACATACCATCACTTTCTAAGCTATTATTTAAAAGCAGATTTCCCAACTTAGTGATATACGTTTTCACATTCACTTGTTCTTAACATCTTGTCATCAAATATAGAGGCTTAGCTTTTCTTTTTCTCAGAACCTTTAATCCACACTTTTATGAAGAGTACCTAACTCATTATAGGTACATAATGAATGTTTGTAGAAGGAAGGGAAGGAGCGAGGCATGGGAAATCCCTGAACTGTGATTAACTAAAATCTTAGTGGGGAATCCTTTCTAACAAATCTATTCTTACCTCATCTTGGAATTGTGAAAATATAATTTACTCTCACAGAATGAGATACCATTTGCCAATTTTCTGCATCAGATCACAGAACTGGATACTCATGTTTAAACTCCTTTAATGTGAGCCCCAACCCTTCTTTAACAGAAGCACATCGTTAGGTGCAGAGTGACTAAGTAGAACTGGAACTGAGAACTTGAACCAGACCTCAGGTTTTCCAGCTTCTAGCCCAGGCTTTTATCTTGATGACTTTCTGCTTTGGTGTTTTTTCTTTCTTCCATCTTAAAAACCCTAATTTATTTGTAAATGGGTTCTTACTACCAAATGCCACTGCCCTTGTCCACACTGACATCTGTGAAAATGTTCCCAAAGAGAGTAGGTGACTGGTTGTTGTATTTAGAATTCATTGAAAAGAGCTATGGAGGAGATCTTTTTTTTTGTTTTAACATTTTGTAATTTGCATCTCCCTGCCATGAGTCATTCATTCCCTAAGGATCCTTAGCTAGGTGGGGAGCACTTTTGCATAGTGCCACTGCCTGAACCGCCAGCAGGGGGAGCCATGGCAGCGGGGTTTGCCCGGCACCGGCCGGGACAGGGATGGATTTCTCCGGTTGCTTTGGAAACCAGCCTTCAGAGTCAGTCCTGTTAATTAGCTGCGGAGTTAAAGGCCTCTGTGCTAATGAGCTCCTCTGATGTCTCTTAAGCATCCTTCTAGTGAGTGATGATTTCCCTCCCCACCCTGTGATACCAGATTTTATTCATCTTTATCATCGTTCAAGAAAGTTTAATTTCTCATGGATATAAACCCTTTGCAGTTCTGGCAATTGAAACAAATTTTAAAACTTTTATTGACATCATCAATCAAATATATGTACATAATGAGAAGTACTTGTAGAATACTACTAAAACTTGAGTTTTAAACCATTTAATGGGTTTTTTAATTAAATTTTTTATGCTATAATACTTCTCCCGTTCACAGGAGGAAGGAGCAGAATCATTTATTCCCTTGGTTTTCCTTGTGATAGTGATTTGCATATCCTCTGGATGTTGTTCGTCCAGGGATGCATTGTCATCTAAGTAGCAATGTCATCTAAGGATTTCA
This sequence comes from Pongo pygmaeus, assembly GCF_028885625.2. Lineage (NCBI taxonomy): Eukaryota > Metazoa > Chordata > Mammalia > Primates > Hominidae > Pongo > Pongo pygmaeus. The sequence goes on along the minus strand of NC_072381.2, from coordinate 30,497,180 downwards.
CATTTATTACAAATGAGTACAGAGAACATTCACATCTCATTTTGTTTTTTTGTAAATGCACTAATCAGTTTTCTTTCCAATGCCTTCCACTTAGGTTAGGGAAGCAATACTCATCCTTCTCTTTACTAGGTTTTCTTCTTCCAGCTGGATACTTTCTCCATGCAGGAATTCCTCCCTTTCCCTTTCATATGTCTCTCACCACTTGCCCTTTTAAAGATTCCCCACCCTGCTTCTCGGTAAATATACGAGGAAAAGCATTTCCTGTTTCTGCCCACACAGGAGATGGACAGGACTTCCAACATGCACAGTCGGTCCAGACCTGCCCTGGTCTGTAATTTCTTCTGAAAGGTTGGCCCTCCTTGGGTTACTGTCTATGTCATGTCCCCAGGGCCACTGTCCCTCCCTCCCCTCAGCCTGGAGGAGAGCTCCAGTGTGGGGGGCCAGTTGCTGGCAAGTGTGACACAGCTCATTCTGCAGATGGCACCAATGCACTCTCAGCTGCCCCTGCCATCTCCAAAGGGCCTCAGAACTCACAGCTGCATTTGCCCAAGTTAACGTGTCATGGACATGTTTTCCCATGTCTTCACCATTCATTTTGGAATATCGGCTTGTCAGCCACTACAGTCCTTGGAAATAATAAAATCCAGTCTACGTTTGCAGTTGGTTGTCCCACAGTCGTGGTACGTGTGAAATGTGTGTGTGTGTGCCTGCATGTGTGTGTAAGTTCTTATATGTTGTGCTGTCTACCCTGGGACTCCTGGAGATCCGTCAGGGTCCCGGAGATTTCCAGAAGTGACCCTGAGATGCTCAGTAGCTTGTCTGTGTGTTCCGCAGGTTTGGCATCACCCACTGCCATAACCCCAGTAGCCTCACCCATTTGCAGTAAAACAAGAGGCACCACACCCGTTTCCAAACCCCTGGAAGGTAAGTCGCCAAGGCCCTGGCCACGCCAAGCCTGATCAGAAGAGGCCTGAGTGATGCGGTCTCACTGACAGTTTCTGCTTGCCTAGATATCGAAGCCAGACCAGGTATGCAGTTAGAATCGGACCTGAAGCTGGACAGGCTGGAAACCTTTCTAAGAAGGCTGAATAACAAAGGTACCTACTGGAAGCCAGAAGGCTTTGCTCTCAGAATCTCTAAATCCTGATTCTGATTGCTTTTCTTCCTCAGCTAAATTGTTTTCTATTATGGCTTTCCTAATTCATACTGTAATCATTATCTTTGTTGTTATCTTCAAAAAAATGAAGTTTTGGTCAAGACTGATTAGATTAACAAGCCCTAATTCACTTGATAACGTACTAAATTGGGGACTTCCAATAATACATTTTTTTTCTTGAATCTAAACCCTTGGGATGTAATCCAATTGGAATTGTGAACTAAGTGATTTTGCTTATAACTCCCAAAGCAGATTATTATATGTCGGCAAAATCAACGTGATCTTGGGCCTGGTGAACTTTAAATTGTATGTTATCAATTTCCAATAAGGTAAAAGCTAATATTATTTCGTATAATCACAAATGATTTCTAAAAGAAAATTATGACAAATGAATATTGAAGTAAATGTTTCAATATAAAAGTCAATGAGGTATACCAAATAAAAGAGCAATGTGCAAAAACAGCCTTTTATCTCTTGATTAAAATGTCCAATCCTGGAAACTTATCAAATACTAGGCGCTGGGAGTCCCTACTATTGACAGTGACCACTAAAAGGTTGAAAATAATACAACCACAACTGAACAGAAATATAAAAGTGTAATATAACTGAACTGGCTAGGCAGGGAATGCCAATCAGCAAAGCATTTATTACACACATGGAGCAGTGATCTAGCCCGTGGGTCAGCAAGTGATGGCCATTGCCAAATCCAGCTGCCCACCTTTTTTTTTTTCTTGTTTGTTTGTTTTTTAGAGACAGGGTCTTGCTCTGTCACCCAAGCTAAAGTGCAGTGGTGCCATCATAGCTCACTATAGCCTTGAACTCCTGGACTCAAGCAATCCTCCCACCTCAGCCTCCCAAGTAGGTGGGACTATGGGCGTGCACCACCAAGCCTGGCAAATTTTCTGTTTTTGTAGAGATGGGGTCCCACTATGTTGCTCAGGCTGAAGTCCTGGGCTCAAGCGATCCCCCAGCCTCAGCCTCCCAAAGTGCTGAGATTATAAGCGTGAGCCACCATGCCCAGCCCTGTTTTTGTAAATAAAGTTTTATTGAAACATACCCATGCCCATTTGTGAACTATTGTCAATAGCTTTTGCATTAAGACAGCAGAACTGAGTTGTTGCAACACAGGCCCCATGTCACCCCTCCCCATGCAAAGCCTAAAATGTTTACTGGCTGGCCCTTTTCGGAAGAAGTTTGCCAACCCTTCATGTAGAATGAGGCTGAGGCTGGTTCATCTACCCTCAACAGAAGCAAGTGCAGGTTCAGAAGTGTTCAGTGTGCTCGTGTGTGCAGTATGGTCAGCCTCCCTCTCTCCCATTTTACTACAGAAGATTTGTTCAGGTGGGAAGTCCTTACGTCAGAGATTAAGTAAGGGCCTGGGAAGCAACCACAGGACCCTGTATATCACAACCGTGTTTCTTCCACTTCTGGAACTTAGGAGGAAGTAGAATTTTTAAACTATTGTGAAGCATAATTGGAGTCCTTGTTTTTATAAAACTCTTATGTCTTTTGCTTATTTGTTGATAGTTGGCGGGATGCACGAAACGGTGCTCACTGTCACCGGCAAATCTGTGAAGGAGGTGATGAAGCCGGATGATGATGAAACCTTTGCCAAATTTTACCGCAGCGTGGATTATAATATGCCGAGAAGTCCTGTGGAGCTGGACGAGGACTTCGATGTCATTTTCGATCCTTATGCACCCAAGTGAGTTATTTGGGTCTCCGTCTTTCCTCCACTGAGAAGGGCTTCCTTCGCCTGCACAGGGCACATCCATGAGGCTCTTCCCCCAGTGCGGCTTCCTTCTCCTTCTCCTTCTAACTCCATCACGGCGGCGTTAGTATTCTAGAGCCAGGGCACCGTGTTGCAGGAGCCAGGGGCACAGAGCCTCGCAGCAGATAAAACATGCAGAGGGCAGACCAGATGCGCATGCAGGCAGACCGCGTGGGCCACAGATGCTGGTCCTGTGCCATAAAGAGGGCGTCACTGGATTTTTCACATAACGTGAATATTGTTTTGCAGTTTTTAGGTTTACATCACTTAGCAGAGAGTTCACGCCTGTCTTTCATTTGACATATTGGATTCTTGCTCATAATTTTGCAAAATATTTGGATGAGATGGGCTCAAACTAATACAGCTAACTAGAAAATCAGGCATGTTACTTAGCTTCCAATCATTTATAAAATCAATAGATCTGCAGGTTTTCTCATTGATGTCTAAGGGTTTCTCTTTCTAGGGGAACATGACTAAACCAACTAGGAAAAGTGATTATGGTATTAGGAGTCCGTCAATTTCAAGTGCCAAGAAAAAGATCCCAACTCAAACTGATTTCAGCAAAAAGAAAAGTGCGGAGGCGTTTACCGGCTCAGTCGCTGCACAAGTGCGGAGGGGTTTACTGGCTCAGGCGCTGCACAGTGCGGCGGGGTTTACTGGCTCTCTCTCTGCACAGTGCGGGGGGGTTTACTGGCTCAGTCGCTGCACAGTGCGGGGGGGTTTACTGGCTCTCTCTCTGCACAGTGCGGCGGGGTTTACTGGCTCTCTCTCTGCACAGTGCGGGGGGGTTTACTGGCTCTCTCTCTGCGCAGTGCGGCGGGGTTCACTGGCTCTCTCTCTGCGCAGTGCGGCGGGGTTCACTGGCTCTCTCTCTGCGCAGTGCGGGGGGGTTCACTGGCTCTCTCTCTGCGCAGTGCGGGGGGGTTCACTGGCTCTCTCTCTGCGCAGTGCGGCGGGGTTCACTGGCTCTCTCTCTGCGCAGTGCGGCGGGGTTCACTGGCTCTCTCTCTGCGCAGTGCGGCGGGGTTCACTGGCTCTCTCTCTGCGCAGTGCGGAGGGGTTCACTGGCTCTCTCTCTGCGCAGTGCGGAGGGGTTCACTGGCTCTCTCTCTGCGCAGTGCGGAGGGGTTCACTGGCTCTCTCTCTGCGCAGTGCGGAGGGGTTCACTGGCTCTCTCTCTGCGCAGTGCGGCGGGGTTCACTGGCTCTCTCTCTGCGCAGTGCGGCGGGGTTTACTGGCTCTCTCTCTGCGCAGTGCGGCGGGGTTTACTGGCTCTCTCTCTGCGCAGTGCGGCGGGGTTTACTGGCTCTCTCTCTGCGCAGTGCGGCGGGGTTTACTGGCTCTCTCTCTGCGCAGTGCGGCGGGGTTTACTGGCTCTCTCTCTGCGCAGTGCGGAGGGGTTTACTGGCTCTCTCTCTGCGCAGTGCGGCGGGGTTTACTGGCTCTCTCTCTGCGCAGTGCGGAGGGGTTTACTGGCTCTCTCTCTGCGCAGTGCGGAGGGGTTTTACTGGCTCTCTCTCTGCGCAGTGCGGCGGAGTTCACTGGCTCAGTCGCTGCACAGTGCCGAGGGGTTTGTCGGCTCAGTAGCTGCACAGTGCCGAGGGGTTTGTCGGCTCAGTAGCTGCACAGTGCCGAGGGGTTTGCTGGCTCGCTCGCTGAACAGTGCAGATGTGGTCTCCAGTTCTAAAAGCCCCTCAGAACACAGTCTGTCTTGGCTGTTTTCCTTTGGGCGGCCTTACTCTCCGTCAGGCAGTGGCCTGGCGGCAGATGGACACCCCAGCTCTGGAGTCACAAGGCTGCCTCCCTGGCCAGCCCAGCACGGGTAGCTTCTCTTCTCAGTAGTCTAAGCAGAAGTTCCAGGTTTGATTTTCTTGGCTTCAGCTTGAGCCCCTGTCCATCCCTAAACCAGTCACTGTGGCCAATGGGATAGAAGATGCTGACTGGGTAAAGGCGGGTCTCTGGGTCTCCTTTAGAGCCACGGGTGGGGGCGCAGGGAGGTGGTTTCCCCAAAGGAAAATCCAGATGCTATTACCAGACACAGAGGAAGACAGGCTAGACAGGCTCCACCCACGGCAATCCACCACATCCATCTGGTCTTAACTGCGAAATTGTCAGAGTGACGTATCATGTCATTTTCTACAAGCTGCTCCAGATAAATTCGTTGCGTATTCCAGTTTGCTCAATTTGTTTCAGTTTGCATGTTTTAATTTCCTAACTTAAAAAAATGAGCCCTTTGCCATTTTCCACTTCAAAATAGTATTTTGGATATTTGCATACATAACCGTTTAACCATTTCTCAGTCTTCCGCCCACACAATGTTACTGTTCAAATAGTCGTATATCATAATTTAAACATATTGACACACATATGACACCATGGTACGTAAAGACGCCTTTTGGGCACAGAGGCCTGCGCAGCTGGAGGTGGAGAGTGGCAGCAGGAGTCTGTTGGGAGATCGCTTCGCTCGGTTTGCTCACCTCCCCTAGTCTGGTTTTCCACCCCAAAGAGTTGTGAGAATGTGGGGTGGTCACAGATGGTTGCGGGCCTATTTTATTTCAGTATATTCTTCCAAAAAGTGGTTATTTTTCAGAGGTGGGCAGTGAGTTGAGTGGAAGCTAGTCATGGAGGGTCAGTAAGGGGACCGAAAGCTATTGCATAGGGAGAAAGATTAGTCTGAGCGAAGAGGATTACATCAAGGAGCCGTGGTCTGCAAATTCCCGAAGGGCTTGCCAGAGACAGACAAGTAGACATGGGTGTATGGTTCCAAAGCGAGAATTAGGACGTGTGCATGGGCGCGGTAAGGAGAGGGAAGAGCTGCCTAACCCCTAGAGCTGTCTAGCAGAGCCATGAGCTGCCCGGAAGTACTCCACACCCTCCCAGGAGGAGACCAAGGGCCATGAGTGAGTGGGGGCGTCCGGGCGTGGCTGAGATTTGAACTCAGTGGGCTTGCGTCCCTCTTCCATCTCCAAGATTCTACGACTCCATGTCAGGGGAGTGGCGGTGGGAGGAGGAGTTGCAAGATTTGTAACAAAATCAGGAAATACACTGGGGAGTCCAAGACCCGCACGTCATCCAGGTGTGGTGGTGTCGCAGACTGGGACCTTGGCTCTGCTTCCATCCGCAGATTGACGTCTTCTGTGGCCGAGCACAAGCGGGCAGTTAGGCCCAAGCGCCGGGTTCAGGCCTCCAAAAACCCCCTGAAAATGCTGGCGGCAAGAGAAGATCTCCTTCAGGAATACACTGAGCAGAGATTAAACGTTGCCTTCATGGAGTCAAAGCGGATGAAAGTAGAAAAGAGTGAGTATTTGAACCCCCACCCTGCTTCTGAGTTTGGGAATGGCTTCTTCCGATGTTTTACTCATTGCTTGGTTTTCTGCCTTGTGAAGGCCAATAATGGTGCTCAGAAGAGCCTCATGAAGTAAAAAGGAGTAAGTTTGGACATACATGTGCACGCTTACCTAGACTTTAAAGATTTTTCATAGAAATTCTCACAGTGTGTATCACCTGTTCAGTTAGTTAATTCAGATTATCCTGGGGTTTGGTTTTTTTTTTTTTTTTTTTTAAAGACTGGGGTCTTATCATATTGCCCAGGCTCATCTCAAACTCTCTGGCCTCAAACAGTCCTCCCACCTTGATCTCTTAAAGTGCTGGGATTACAGGCACAAGCCACCGCACCTGGTTACAAATTACCCTGTTTTATTGAGTTTTCTTTCTGGAAGTTAAAAGAGATGGATATTTCTGAGTATGGTAATTCAGCCATTTTCAGCTTTGTAGATCCTGAACACACAATCATTCTTCATTTAATCTTATTAGTCGTTTGATCTCTTATAGTAAAAGAGCCGTTTGGTCTCTTATAGTAAAACACTTCAAATCAGTGGAGTATCTAATCCTAGATTTTTATATTATTAATTAACACAAACGCCAGTGCTTTTCAGATCGTTCTTGGTAGGACCCTGAGCTTCTCGGAGTTGGGATGTGGGCTGGAGGGAGCAGGTGGAGCTGGCGGGGGTGATGAATGGAGGCGAGGAGATGGGCTCCAGACTCTCAGTCTCACTGTAGGCCTAGCCACACTGCTCTCATCTGCCCAATAATGTGGGGTTCCATCATTCTGAAACAGTGATTTTCTTGGTTTGAGGTGATAGCATGCATAATCTTGATTTTTGGAATAATCTTGCTGTAATTTTCATTTTCCCATAACACTCATAGACCTATTTCCTAATGTTTTTCTTAGAAATATAGTATTTAGATGAAGTGGTTGAGTCTTTTCGTTATAACTGGTTTACTAGGAAAGTATATTTCAGACTGGGTGTGGTGGTTCATGCCTGTAATCCCAGCGCTTCAGGAGGCAGAGGCAGGAGGATCACTTGAGCCCAGGGGTCTGAGACCAGCCTGGGAAACATAGCTAGACTTCATCTCTACAAAAAACAAAAAAATTAGCCAGGTGTGGTGGCATTCACCTGGGGTCCCAGCTACTCAGGAGGCTGAGGTGCGAGGCTCACTTAACCCCAGGAGATCAAGGCTGCAGTGAGCCATGATAGCACCACTGCACTCCAGGCTGGGCGACAGAGCCACACCCTTTCTCAACAACAACAAAAAAAGTGTATTTAAAAACCACAACACCATAACGAATTGACAAGTGGTGTTATATGTCTTCAAACTTAATCCCAGTGAAATAAATTTCTGAATTTCTCTCCAGCATATACATTTTTAAAACAATAAGTTGGAGAAATAAATGTTGGCACAGATTTTACGTATGTTTCCTCTGCCTCCACTTTTGGGGGCTCGGGTTGGATTAGTGATGACTGACCGGTCTATAGATGTTTGCTGTTTTGCAGTGAAAACCCATCTTATAACTACAGTCTTAACTCTAAGAGCAGAAGACCTCAAGATACCATCTGGCTGATCACTTTGCCTTCAGATAAAGATTAGAACCTAATCATCCCTTACAGATGTCTACTTTTTTTGTTTTCTTTATGTATAAAGGCTTTTGGTGAAAGCTGTCTAACAGTCATCTGGCATCCATACATTTGGGCATCTAAAAGTTGTTAGGATTTAGAACAGCTTTCAGTGGAATTGCAACAAGTGAATCCAGCTCCTGGTTTTGTACTAAATTAGCTGGTCCACATCATCACTCAGTTCTTGTCCCTCTGCACAGCGCAGTGTGACACTTGTCAACAAGCAGTTTATATTTTCAATGCTGTACTTAATTCTTAACATGGTGGTTAAGCATTGAATTGCACATTTAATCAAACTTGAGTATGTTTCCCCTCTCGGGATTAACGTGAAAAGACAAAGGTGTTGAGTCAGTTATGAATAATTTCTGACTGTAAATATTGTCACTGTAACTGAACCTCCTGTTTTGTGTTTCCTTATTCAACCTGCCCAGTGTCTTCCAACTCCAACTTCTCAGAAGTCACCCTGGCAGGTTTAGCTAGTAAAGAAAACTTCAGCAACGTCAGCCTGCGGAGCGTCAACCTGACAGAACAGAACTCTAACAACAGTGCTGTGCCCTACAAGAGGCTGATGCTGTTGCAGATTAAAGGTATTTCAGAGCAGCCTGGCACGGTCACTCAGGGCCCGTGTTTTCTGTCTGGTCCCATACGGAGTCCTGACTCTGTAATTCATTGCCTGTGCCGGGAAAGGAATGCATGCTTTTTGAGAACTTATTGTGTGTTCCTTGCTATGCAACCTCCTGTCTCTTAAGCTTCCCCAAATCCCATGACATAGGAAGTATTCTGCCCACCAGGGCTTCCAGAGGCAGGAACGTGTCTGGAGTCCCAGCAGCTACTGGGTGGCAGAGCTGGATTCGAACCCAGGTCCCCCCACTCCAGAATCCCAGCTTTTACTCCTGGTGCCCCCTGCCCCACGAAGCGGCCACACATCCATGCAGTTACCAGAGGTGCCCTACGTCATCAGAGGGGCTCTCTGCTCCCTGCCCAGTTCTCCCCAAGTCAGTACAGAACCGGAGAGGGAGACACAGCTTGGAGAAGGAATCAAGGGAAGGTCGACGCAGATGAAGCCCACCTGCATTCCGCTCCAGTGCCCTTCCTGTCTGTAGCAAGGGAGATTCCAAAGACGAACCGGGGGGGCTCTGGGCCATGAGGAGGAGACTCGGCTGCCTCCTGGTGGCCACTGTATAGATGAGTCCTTGAGATGAGAATGGAGGAAATATCCTCTCCCTCCAGGAGGGTTTCCCGCATGTTTCTGTGTAACCACTATCCTATTGTGTGTATTTAAAAAGGCTAGTGACAAGCTCAAATAACCAAATAGTCCTCAGTCTTAACCCAGAGACTACATGATCAGTTTAATTGTGGAAAGCTCAAAAATCAACAAATATTTAGGAAAAGGTGTTGAAAGCCACAGAAGGCGGTGGCTCCATCCTTCCTGTTGAGAGGCCCCTAGGGTTCATAGTGGAAACTCCCCAGGGGAAGATCCGACCCTTCCTGAAGGCGTGGCTTCCCTTGCCTGGGCCACAGGTGTAATTCGATGCAGGAGGTGGCCAGGGGAGAGAAAGGCCCCGGGAGAAGAGTGAAGGAGGGAAAAGGAGCCTGTGTGCTTATCTCCCTGGAAGGGGGAGCCTTCATTAACCCATGCACATGACACTGATAATGGTCCTGAGAAGCGGGTGACATGTGGGAAAGCACAAACCAGGGAAGCAGCTGCTAGTGCCATCGCGATGCCCTTTCTAAATTCCCCTGCTGCCACCCTGGGCCATGGGCACTCTTATTAGCAGACAAGACTCTAGAAGTGAAAGTGTCCGCAGCAGAGATGCTTCCGATGTGGGGTGTGTCCTATCCCCGTTCTGTCTGGAAAGATGGTGACTGTCTGCCTCATGTTCAGGAAGAAGACACGTGCAGACCAGGCTGGTGGAACCTCGAGCTTCGGCGCTCAACAGTGGGGACTGCTTCCTCCTGCTCTCTCCCCACTGCTGCTTCCTGTGGGTAGGAGAGTTTGCAAACGTCATAGAAAAGGCGAAGGTTGGTACCTGAAAAATAAAAGACGTAGCTTTAGCTAACGTCTCCTTTCCACACCGGTGGAGTGTTCTTCCCGGCATCAGTCACAAAGCTTCTAAACGCCAGGTGCTGCATTCAAGTGAGAAGGGATAGCTAGGATTCCTTTTCCTGAATGTCTCTCAAACAAGCCTTCATTACATGTTTAAATGGGATGCTTTAGGACTATGACCTACACCCCAGTGTTTAGGTCCTGGGTTCCTTCCTACTCCTGTGTAAAAAAGGAAGCGGCCCCACTTTAAAGTCCTTTATCCCAGGTAGCTATGAAGTTCTGCCATAGACCTATTGAATGAGACTGTCATGGGGTAAAGCCCAAAGAATAGTGTTTTTTAAAAGCATCACATGTGACCTATTGAAGATGGAGAACTATTGCTCTAAAGAATTGATACTCCCTGGTCTTTCAGTTATGTTTTCTTGAGGTCATTGAAAATACCCAGTAACCAGCATCCACCCACACCCGTGGTCACAAGGCTTTCCTTGCAGGCACACAGTTTCTCCCTCTGGTTTTGACATGTGCCACTCTGTCTAGCCAAGGGCTTTTCTACCCAGGTAATTGTGTTCCTTTCTTTTTTAGGCCTCAGAACTTGCAACTTTAATTCAGACAAAGAGGGAACTTGGTTGTAGAGCTACTTATATCCAAACCATTGAAGAAGGAATTAATACACACACCCATGCAGCCAAAGACTTCTGGAAGCTTCTGGGTGGCCAAACCAGTTACCAATGTAAGACTTCATTGTACTTCAGAGATTGACAAGACTTGAATCTCCTTTCTTCTCCCTTAGCTCATTCTTCTAAACCAGCTACTTTGCAATGTAAAATGTGATGCTCTCCTGTTGTTCTTATCCCCAAGCTGCTGGAGACCCAAAAGAAGATGAACTCTATGAAGCAGCCATAATAGAAACTAACTGCATTTACCGTCTCATGGATGATAAACTTGTTCCTGATGACGACTACTGGGGGAAAATTCCAAAGTGCTCCCTTCTGCAACCCAAAGAGGTACAGTCCGTGGGCTCTGCCCTTCAGTGAGAAAGCACACTGAAAGCACTCAGCACAGGCTGCCCAATAAATTAGATAGTAAGTGCCCAATAAAGGTTAGCCAGTGTCAGTACCCATTGTAGAACATTTACAGCTTTTTAAAGGATATTTGTGATTTCAAACCATTACTGGTATCTTAAATGCTAATATGGAATCCAGAATATAATTTAGAGGTGACATGGATCATTGAAGGTTTTTATATCTTAGGCAAAATACAAATACTTCTTAGCCCTATTTTTGCATTTTGCATAAACATTATAATAAAATATTTTTAAGTCCTTAAATTTGAGGAACACTAGATGCATGTATATATAATTTATGGATTTCTCAATTAATGTGCTGTTTTTGTCCTGTCACAGCAGTAAATATTTATTAATTACATACATTTCCAGTACCATTAAGCATGCTAAGTATTGAGAAAGTGGAAGACACACAGGCCCTTAAGTTTAATTGGGCAGAAGAGTATTAGAAGGAATGTAATCTGGAGCAAGGTTGACTGTGTGACATGTATGGGCATTTACATGAGGGGAAAGTCACAGAAAAATAAATCTTCAGGAATAATTTTACATAGAAAGTGAAATTGAGCCTAGTTTAGAGTTAAGCAAAATTTGAATTGCTGGAAGTGAAGGGAGAAATCATTCTAAGAGAAAGAATAAAATGAACCATGAAAATAAGAAATAGCATTACATTCATGTATTCATTCAGCAAACACTTAGTAATCAACCCCTCCTGTGCGTATTGCTGTGATCTGATCCCTGCCCTTAAGGATCTTGGAATTGTGTGCAGGAGAGAAGACACCATTGGACCACGAGTGCCTGGCATATATGAAGTGGCCTCTGTGTATATATTAAGTGAATGAATGAGCACATGAGAGGGGGAGGAATAGGGGACAGAGGGAGGAAGTCGACAGGAAGATGTACCTAAAGAACTCTTGTGAATCACAAGTTGTAAGCACGTTGAGAGTTAAGAGGAGGAAACATTATCCTGGCCACTTAGGACACTGGGAGGAGGAATCGTGCCCGAAGGGCAGAGGCTGGCTCGGTGGGGCAGTGCCAGCTGAGATCTCCTGGCCTTTTTGTGTCTGTGCTGGTCACCCCATTAGGATTTCTGTCTTCCTCCATTTGACTCACTGTCAACAGAGACCCTGTTGCACCTGATTCAACTGTTGCACGTTCTTGAAGTTAACAAATTCTTTTGTGCCATTTCTCCCAGGTACTGGTGTTTGATTTTGGTAGTGAAGTTTACGTATGGCATGGGAAAGAAGTCACATTAGCACAACGAAAAATAGCATTTCAGCTGGCAAAGCACTTATGGAATGGAACCTTTGACTATGAGAACTGTGACATCAATCCCCTGGATCCTGGAGAATGCAATCCGCTTATCCCCAGGTACTCCTGCTGCCGCCCAGGGACAGCTCTTCAAGCGAGCTGATTCCCTTCGATCCCTCTGTTCTCACCACAGTCCTCTACTCTCGCTCTTTATAGGATTCAGTTTTCATAAACGGTTATATGCAGTGGACTGTGAATATTCACAAAAGGAACAGTTCTTTAACTTTTATCTAACTATTGCAGAAATATGGATGTCGTAGTCTTCTGGAAGAGGTTTGTTATAGTTGATTTCTTGAAGTGAGCAAGAAATGCTGCAAGTTCCTCCCTGCGGCATTCCAGGTGCTGCTGTGGCAGATGAACAGCAATTGTTTAAACAAATTACATGCGCATCTGAAAGGCTTCCCCGGGTCTGGAATTCAGCCATTGATCTGAAGGTGCAAAGGCGGCATGCCTCCTTCTAATTTCATACCTTCCCAGCATCGCCTTCGAATTCCAGGATTTATTTGGCAGAAGATGATGTTTATGTCTTTATACCTTTTGGGAAGGGAAGAGGGGGAGGAGATGGTGTTAAAATAATGATTGCAATTGTAATATTCCCTGCATGTACTAGACTCTGTAGTCATTTTGGCAATTCAAGAGAATATGTGCAAAGTCACAAATTATGATTATGGAAAAAAGAATTCCTACATGCAAAGGATTGTTGTTGTTTTTTCAACTATCAGACCAAAAAAGAACTAGTGCTTTTTAACTATGGGTGCCGTTATAATAGATTAGAAACCAGTGAACCACCAAACAGCATAGAATATTGGGCATCACACATTTTAATGTTTTCCATTGAACTGGTCTATGAATTTCAACCTTCCTGCCTAGTTTCCTGCTTTAAAATCCAATTATTGATTTTCTTATTAATTATTATAGAAATCATTAAAATTATGTCAGTGTGGTAAGAAGTTTTAACGTCCTTGTTAAGCAAATGCACTAATGTTTAACCTCAGTATGGTAACAACCGTTGTTTTAAGGACTGGAACTACAGCTCAAAGATTTTATTTGGTATAGCAGAGGAAAAAAGAACAAGCTAAAGCATAAAATCTATGTAATGGCGAACTGTATTTAATAGTGGCATAATCACAGATCTGAAAGTAGATGACTGAGCTCCTAACCTACTGGTTTTCAACATCTCTGAGGCAGAATCACCTGAGGGGCCTTTAAAAAAAGGCATCTGCTCAGCCCAGCCCCAGAGATGTGTTTTCGATTCATGTGAGTTACAGCTTATGTGTCAATATGTCTTAAAAGCTCCCAGGGATTTTAAGATGCAGCCAGGATTACACACCCAACCCTTCTTAGCAAATGAGGCTGAAACCACTGAGCCCAGTTCCAGCTGTAAGTCAGGGAAGGGGGTAGAGAAACCCCTGGCTCCTGGCCCAGGTCCGTCCCCCTCACCCTGCAATCTGCTGCGTCGCTTGCTCACAACGCTTCAAAACATAAATGCCAGATTCTAAAGCAGAAGCCAAGAGCCCTTTCAATCATCATCTTAGCAAGCCTGCAGAATAGGACTGACATAAGAGGCAGTCATTCAGATATTTTCTGATAAAGACCACAGCCTTTCAAGACCGCAGTGCATTTTCCATAGGTGCTTATGTTTGGTTCCTAAAGTCCCACAAGAGCATGAGGTAGAAGTGTCTGTGCTCTGTGATTTATCTGGCAGCTTTCTTTGAATCAGGCAGCCTTTTTGATGTGCCTCAGCTGCGACATCAGCAGCTGTGGTCTTGACCAAACAGGAAGTGACTGAGGCAGTAGCACAGCAGGGCACAAGCAGCAGGGGAGGTTGCTCTAAGGGGTGGCTGCATCCCAGGCCGGATTCACAACCGAAGATGGATCTGGAGGGATGAGAGATTGTGCATAGTATTCCAGGGCTACACCCTCCACAGCACACGTATCTTCTCAGCTATACCTTTATCTAAAATACCTGTGTTCTTGGGGACAGTGTAAATTCTGAAATCCTAAGGCCACACAAGACCTCCGGGTGGAGCTGTGCCGTTTTCTTTCCTATCTCTCTGTGCTTTCCTGTCTGCTGCCCTGGCCAGTGGCCTAGAAATAAGTGCACAAAAAGGCACTTCAAGATCTATGAAAGTGTGTTGATTTTAGTGACGGGAGAATCTCCATACTCTGGAGAGCTTTGTTGTAACATGACATAAAATAGTAGAGAATTGAGGAGGGAGCTACCTCTTCCCTACATCTATTAATTAATTGGAGAGGAAACTTGGTAAGCGTCTGCAGGTGACTGGGCGGCTAAAGTAGACAAGGTTTTCCCGCGGCTTCTGCCTTTGCCAAAATCCCCACCCAGCGTGCCACCCCAGGGTATCCCAAAGACAAGAATTTGCTAGAATATGGCCCACACCTGTAGTCCCAGCACTTTGGGAGACTGAGAAGGAAGGATCACTTAAGGCCAGGAGTTCAAGACCAGCCTGGGCAACATAGCGAGACCCCTGTCTCATATTTAAAAAAATACAAAAATTAGCTAGGCATGGTGGCACACACCTGCAGTTCCAGCTATTTGCAAGGCTGAGGCAGGAGGATCACTCCAGCCCAGGAGTTCAAGGCTGCAGGGAGCTATGATTGTGCAACTGCACTTTAGCCTAGGCAACAGAACAAGACCTTAGCTCTAAAAAAAAAAAAAAAAAAAAGAACTTGCTAGAATGTAAGAAAAGTCTAGTCCTGACATGGTTCATGTCACATTCAGGCACATCAAAAACTCTATGTACACAAGCTTTGTATGACTTAAGACTAAAATAACAAAATGTCATTATTTGGTAAAATGCAGGAAAATAAACCATTTGTTTTATATGTACTTAAGTACTTTGAGGTTTTTTCCAGTAGCCGCATGTGCTTTAGATTCCTTTGTTTAAGCTTGGCTTAATCTTGGTTCTTTTCCTGTCTGTTCTCCCAACCCCCCTCCTACCCTACAGAAAAGGACAGGGGAGGCCCGACTGGGCGATATTTGGGAGACTTACTGAACACAATGAGACGATTTTGTTCAAAGAGAAGTTTCTGGATTGGACAGAACTGAAGAGACCGAATGAGAAGAACCCCGGGGAACTTGCCCAGCACAAGGTATTCCGGCGACCAAGTCTCAAACCTCGGGGCTTGGTTTGGGTCCCAATAAAAGTGGCCTTGATGTAAAATGATCAAATCAGGATAGTTCGCATGGCCGTCACCCCAGAGGTATCATTTCTTTGTGGTGAGAACATTCAAATCTTCTCTTCTAGCTATTTTGAAATATGCAATACAGTATTGGAAAACAGTCACCCCACTGTGCAGGAGAAAACCAGAGCTCATTCCTCCTCTCTGATTGTCATTTTGTACCCGTGGGCCAACATCTCCCTATCCTCCCTGTGCCATCTCCTTCCCACACCCCCTTCCCCATAAAACAGATGCATGTATCAACACATCAAATCATGCCCATAATAATGTGTCAACTAAAATACTTTTTTAATTAAAAAAAAAACCATGGACACACACACACACACACACACACACACACTCTCTCTCTCTTAAAGCTAGGAAGCCTTCCCAGGATTCACTAGTAGAACAGCAGACAGGCCTCCAGTTCTAATCTGACCCTGGGGAGTGAAGAGTCTGGTTTGTGCCTGTTCTCAGGCATCCATGCGCTGTTGTGGCGATGGGTGTTCAGACCTCCCAGAGTCTTTCTGGAAATGCAGCCTTTCCCTGACTGCAGTTAAACATCCTGAGACAGAGTGTGGAAGCTGTATTTTTATGCTGTCCCATGAACAGCTGAAGCAGCATTGAGCGTGACAAGGAATAGCTGCGGAAACAGGCAACTGAATCGATGTCTTCATGTTCCTCTGTAGGAAGACCCCAGGGCCGATGTCAAGGCATATGATGTGACACGGATGGTGTCCATGCCCCAGACGACAGCAGGCACCATCCTGGACGGGGTGAACGTCGGCCGTGGCTATGGCCTGGTGGAAGGACACGACAGGAGGCAGTTTGAGATCACCAGCGTCTCCGTGGATGTCTGGCACATCCTAGAATTTGACTATAGCAGGCTCCCCAAACAGAGCATCGGGCAGTTCCACGAAGGGGATGCCTATGTGGTCAAGTGGAAGTTCATGGTGAGCACGGCAGGTTAGTGAGCACTTATGGTTTTTTCCAGCTGAAAGAGGTCGGCCCGGCAGCCCTGCAGGAGCCAGCTTCTCCAGTGAATCCTGTCGTGCCCTCTGCTGCGTGCGTGCAGTGGGGCACTGCAGTCATGCGCCTTTGAGAGCCACTTAGTAAACCACAGAGATGAAAAGAAGTAAGGCCGAATTCCTAACAACCCAGCATTGCCGAGGCCGCTGGTGTTCACCTGTAGAAATTGAACTTGCACGTCAAGTCTTCTCAGCTCTCTCTCTCCCTCCCCTACCCCTGTCCCCAGAGCTTTTCTGGGAAAGAGATGATTGGCCTCTAAATGATATTTCCCACGTGGCTGTGTGCTGCTTCAATTAAAGTCGTTAAGTACAGCATATTTTCGTGATTTAAAGCTGGAACCAAATGGTGCTGTAACATAATAGTAAATACATGCACAGAAGATTGATTTGAGAAGTGAAAGAGGCTGTTTCTCCCGAGAATGAGAGCACAGGTGGTGCTTTATGGGTCTGGTGTAGTAAATGCAGAGTCTAAACTCTCCTCGCTTCCTGATGGTGACAGACCCCGTTGCAAAACACTCACCTGGATGCTTGGCGCTGGGGAAAGGGGGAGTCCGGTTATCTCTGGAGAAATCATCCCTCTCCTTGCCAAGGAGGAGCCTTTTCCACAGCGCTCCTCACCCCTTCCCATTTAGGAGAGCATGCAGGTCACAGGTTTGTGACTTCAACTCAGAAGAGAGTATTTTTGCCTCTTTACAGCCCCCTTGCTGTGCAGGTGCACCTGCCCCCGGGGCCACAGGAAGCACAGGCAGCTGTTTGCTGATCAGAAAACTGCAGGCTCAGATCCTGATTTATACAAGATGCATCTATTCATCAGCTGACATTTCCTGAGCACCTACTCTATGGAAGACACTTTGTAGGGACCAAGTAAATATTTCAGACCCTGTCTCCAAGACGCATGTGGTATCAATGACATAAAGCAGGTGCAGGAGCAGCCAGCAGGTGGGCCTCGCTGAGTACATAGCCAATGGGGTTGTGTGCTGTGCAGAGCCAGGCTGTGGCCCAGAGGTCCCCCTGCCCCCTGGGGCACGATGCTGAGGGCTTTACCCTGCCTCTAGCTGAGTGCCTGCTGGGCTCCCTGAGACTTCTCTGTTGTGGTGCTAATTTTTCAGATAAGGACCAAGACAGTAACATCAAGGAACCTGCCTGAAGCCACACAGCTAGCAGGGAGTGGAGCTGGACACTCAAGTCCAGACCTGCCTCTTTTCAAACCCAACTGTGCTATTAACCCGCTCTGCAGGCAGGGAGTCAGAGTGGGGCTCCAGCACAGGATGTGGGCAGCCATGAGTTTGGCTACAAAGAGGGGCCAAAGATCCCAGTCACCAGACCATGGAGCAGGTCAGGGTTGAACCAGCAGCAAGGCGACTTGAGGTTGAGCCACTAAACACACCAAACTTCAGGGGCTTCTTAAACAGCAGGAATGGGCTCTTCCAGGGCCCAGGCAGCTCCAGCCTCTCCTTCCAGGGAGTAGTGGGGTGTCAGACAAGGACCCCCAATGGGAGGGACATTTCTTTCTTTCTTTTTGTTCTGTTTTTTTTTTTGAGACAGGGTTTCACTCTGTCTTCCAAGCTGGAGTGCAGTGGCAGAATCTCGGTTCACTGCAGCCTCGACCTCCCAGGCTCAAGCCATCCTCGTGCCTCAGCCTCCCAAGTAGCTGGGACTACAGGCACGTGCCACCATATCAAGCTAATTTTTTTTATTTGTTATAGAGATGGGGTCTCACTATGTTGCCCAGGCTGGTCTCAAACTCCTGGGCTCAAACCATCCTCCCACTTCAGCCTCCCAAAGGGAGCAGCATTTCTCATCTACTTAATTTCTTATGAGCAAGCAATTGGAACTGCTCCTTTCCTTTTACATAAGGAGCCACAGGCGCTGGGACCCTACAGCCTGGGATTCAGAATCTCAGGCCCTCACTTACCAGCTGTGTGGGCTGGGTAAAGTTACCCTGTCTGAGCCTTGGTTTTCTCACCTGGAAAATAGGGATTATAGTACTCAGCTCACAGGACTTTATAATCAGGTATATATGACATTTAGCCGGTGCCTGGCCTGTGTTCACATTGTAGGTGCAGGAAATACTCATCACTGACATTGTCAGCAGGAACAGCGTAATTACTGTTTTTAACTTGAAGATGAGATAACGTGGATCTCCCCAAAATAATAACAATAACAATAACAAAGAGTCACTGTCGTGGATTTACACTCTTGCTTTTGTGCAGAGGTGGCATGTACAGTGTTAATCTCTGATGCTGATTACCAAAGACAACAATAATAGGGAATTGAGTGTGTTTCAGGGCAGGCAGATCTCTTAACCTTTGGAGTAGTGGAACTGGGAACTTTAAAGAACAAACTAAAGGCACTTGTAGTGCCCATTCCTAAAATGCAAAAAGGGAAACCATGTTTTATAAAACCAGACATAGTTTAATTTAGCCATTTTCTTACTTTAGCTGTTAGTTATGAGAAAAAAAAAAGGTAATAGTGAGTGAATGAATGAGTAAAACTGTTAAGTGAATTAATTAAAAATAAAGCAAAGAGTTCAGACTTTCATGGACTATTGACTTGGAGGCCCCTAGGAAATATGATTTGACCCAGGTGATTCCTTTCCATATTTCTTCCCAATAAACACAATGAACATCTCACAGCCAGCTCCAACAACATCTTTTCCAGCAGACTTACAACTTAGAAAAAGCCCAGCTTTAGAGAATTAAGTTAAAGCAGGGAGCATTCAGATTCCAGACCATCCCTCCAGCAGGGGTGAGGCACAGCCCGATGGCACTTGCAGTCACTCTGTAGCCAACGCAGAAGCTCTGGCCCCTTGGTGACACTAGTCCGGCTCCTCTATCACTTGTGCCTACAAGGGCCACACCTGCAAACAGGACTGAGTCAGAGCTCAGGGTGCACTTCTGGGAGAGGGTCAGCAAAAAGCAGCACCTGCACAGGTGGTACAGCCTCCACTTGGCTGATGCTGGCCGGACTGCTAGGGTCAATGTCCTGGCCCAGTGCCTCCAGGGTAGGGTTGCTCACTCCCCAGCAGGGTCAGGGGACAGCTGCTCAAGGTGCCCAGGGGTGCTGAGCCAGGCTCTTCCAGGGCCTGATAGATGTCTAGTTCCTATTAATAGGTGACTCTGGTGCAAGAATACTTGACCATGAACAGTCTTTATATTTGTGTTGTCTGTTATTCCTAAATAGAACTACTAGTACCAAACTTATTCTTGAAAGTGCCTTGATGGCGTAACATGTCCACACTTTAAATTAGGTAACTAATCAAGGTTGTAAAGAGAATAGCTGGCTGGGCGCGGTGGCTCATGCCTGTAATCCCAGCACTTCGGGAGGCCGAGGCAGGCAAATCACGAGGTCAAGATTTCGAGACCATCCTGGCCAACATGGTGAAAACCCCTGTCTCTACTAAAAATACAAAAAGTTAGCTGGGCATAGTGGCGGGCACCTATAATCCCAGCTACTTGGGAGGCTGAGGCAGGAGAATCGCTTGAACCCGGGAGGCAGAGGTTGCAGTGAGCTGAGATCATGCCACTGCACTCCAGCCTGGGCGACAGGGTGAGACCCTGTCTCAAAAAAAAAAGAATAGCCCATAAGTTCTTACTACTAAAAATTTAATCTTTACATTGCCAAAATTAAAAATGAATACACATATGAAAAATTAAGTTGCATATAGGACTAAATTTGGGTATGTGCAGAAAAACTGTAAGGAAAACTAGTGAAATGTTTGCTTCATAAAATATCTTTAAAGAAATAAAATTCTAGACTCACACTTGTAACCCCAGAGTTTTGGGAAGCTGAGGTGAGAAAATCACTTAAGGCCACATGTTTAAGACTAACCTGGGCAACATAGTGAGAGACCCTGTTTATACAAAAAAATAAAAAATGAGCCCAGCATGGTGGCATGCACCTGTAATCCCAGCGCTTTGGGAGGCTGAGGCAGGAGGATCACTTGAGCCCAGGTGCAGTGAGCTATGGTCATACCACTGCACTCCAACCTGGCCAACAGAGCAAGACCCTGTCTCTAAAATAAAAGTAATTTAAAAAAGAGACAATTCTATTTTGGGTATATACACTCAAGTCTGTTTGCAATGTTAGGATGTGATGTTGGTTATTTTAGTGTGAATATGTATTTACACAATGTATTTGAGTGCTAACAGATTTCAAGATCTTTATAAACCGTTATGATCTATTTGAAACATATCTTTCCTCAGTAATCTATTTAGTGCAACAAATGTTCACTATTTGAAGAATGGGATTGCTATTCAAAGGCAAAGTTTTGTTGCTGAGTTAGCAGAAATTTCAATTAAGTGGCTTCCAAAGTAATTGTGGGATTTATAATCTAGTCATTGATAGTTCCTATTTTATTTTGCCCTCTCAAAAACACCCAAACTTAACCAGTTCAGATCCACAGTGGATGGTACAAAAGACTGTCCTTAGTCAAAATACTTTAAGAAATTATTAGAATCATTTATGAAACCTATGTTACAGATACTTTACCAAACAAAGGGCTAAAAATCAAATAAATATGACCCCCTACCTTTTAAGAACTTAAATGAGTTTTATTCTTCCCTTCAAACCTCAATACAGTTGCAATGTTAGAAATGGGATTGGAGCTGGGAAAAATTGCAGTGATATAAAACCAGAGACTCCAGTTATTCTCATTCCTTTTAAACCTGTGTGAGTGTTCCCATCAACTACTGCATTCTCCCATGTTGACCCTCACTCCCTGGGACACCCGGGCCTTTGGGTCAAGAGCTTGGTCTAATGGCCTCACTCAGCCTAGAAACTTCTGCTTCCAGATTAGAGTCATTCAGGTCTGCACTCCCCACCTCCTCAGAAAGGCCCTCCCTCAGCAGGTGTCCCATGAGCCCTGACCCTGGCTGGCGTCACCTTCTTGTCTCTTGTCCTCATAGCACTTATCACTATCTGAAATTGTCTTGCTCGTCTCTTTATTAGAACAAAAGCACCAAGCATCAAGTTCATCATTGTCTTGTTCATCATTGTAGCCCAGAATCCTGAAGTCCCCGCTCATTGAATATTTGTTGAATGCATGAATGAATGAAGGGAATCTAGAGTGAGACATATTCTTACAGGTAGAGATTTGGATGTCTGTAATAACATCTAAAATGCCCATTTGGCCTATAATTCCAGCACTTTTGGAGGCTGAGGTGGGAGGATCACTTGAGGCCAGGAGTTAGAGACCAGCCTGGGTAACATAGTGAGACCCTATCTCTACAAAATGTTAAAAATAAAAATTAGCCAGGCATGGTGATGCATGCCTGTAGTCCCAGCTATTTGGGAGGCTGAGGCGGGAGGATCATTTGAGCCCAGGAGGCTGAGGCTGCAGTGAGCCATGATTGCGCCATTGCACTCCAGCCTGGGTGACAGAGGGAGACCCTGTAACCTCCCTGTGACTGCTCTCCACACCAAGCATTCTCATCTGCCTCCTGTGCTACTCATGTTTACCGAGTGCCTGTGCGGTGCCAACCATGGGGACCATCAGCGCTTAATCCCGGCAGCAGCCCTGGTGACAGACATGAAATCCAGATTAGTTTGTGCTCAAGTGATTTGTCAGCAACCTATCTCCTCATTTCTGACAGAACTTGAAAACTTCAAAGTTGTATTTTTTACTAGAATAGTTTTAACAGCCTGCATTTTTTCCTTTGTGCTTAAAGCTGGCCCTGCTATTGTTTTTAACATCTTTTCTCTACCAGCTAATCTTTTGCCAAAGAGTGGTGTAATACGGAAAATGCGTTTGGGTCTGTGTGAGCCCTTAGTCCTGCTCTGGCAGTCACCACATACTTTATTTATTTATTTATTTATTTATTTATTTATTTATTCATTCATTTATTTGTAAGAGAGTCTCACTCTGTCACCCAGGCTGGAGTGCAGTGACACAATCATGGCTAACTGCGGTCTCAAACTCCTGGGCTCAAGTGATCCTCCTGCCTCAGTCTCCCAAGTAGCTGGGACTACAGGTGTGCAACACCACGCCAGGCTAATTTCTTTAAATTATTTTAGAGGTGGGGTCTTGCTATGTTGCCCAGGCTGGTCTTGAAATCCTGACCTCAAGCAGTCCTCCCAGAGTGTTGGGATTACAGACATGAGCCACTCACCTGGCCTCACCAAATATTTTGAAGAAATTACTCTGTTGCACACTTGGAGTGATCTGCCACCCCTTCCAGATGACAGATCTTTTTCTCAGGGCACCAAGAGGGCCCCTCAGATCCCTTTTCTCCCTGTTGGAAGCTCTGGGTCAGGAGCTGGAAGGAAGGTGGTTTTTCTCTTCTCCTGGGCGTGACCAGCCTTCCCTCCAGGTGCCAATGGTTTCTCCCCAGCCCTAGGCCCAAGGCTCTTTGCCACTGGTCCTTGCAGGCCCCGGGGAAGTGAGTCAGACATTTGCTTCTCCTCAGGTGTCGCAGCTGCTGACCTGTCCCTCTGCCATTCTGTGTTTGCAGTAGGAAGTCGCCAGAAGGGAGAGCACTCAGTGAGGGCGGCCGGCAAAGAGAAGTGCGTCTACTTCTTCTGGCAAGGCCGGCACTCCACCGTGAGTGAGAAGGGCACGTCGGCGCTGATGACGGTGGAGCTGGACGAGGAAAGGGGGGCCCAGGTGAGTCCTGGGGAGCTCTGCACCCTGGGGACTGAGAGGAGCATCCTCTCCTGGGAGCCGATGGCACTCGGCCTGGTCCCTCCCAACATGATTCTGATAATGGAAGACCACGTCACCCAAAGCACTTCAGTCCTGGTCTGGCTTCTGCAGATTTCAGGCTGTGCCCTCCCATTTCTTTCCTTCTCCCACTTTTTGTAAGATGATCCTAGAGAAAATGTTGTATCTGCAAATAGGAAATCCACATGACAAGTGCAGATGGCCAGTGGGTGGCTTTGAAAGGTTTGTTAGGTTTCCACCTAACCAATCAAGGCACTGTAGGTAAAACAAAGAGATGTCATCATCCACTTCTCACAATGGTAGTGATTTTTTAAAGAATGGATCCAGGGCCAGCTAGCAAGGCCTCAGTAGGATGAGGATGCTGTGTTTTGGGTGAGAAGTGTAACTTGAACAGCCATCCTGAAATTTTGTCACAAGAACCTTAAAACTTTGATCAGTTGTTCCATGTACACGAATCTACCTGAAGGAAATAGCAGGTGAATGTAAGGACTGGGAACACCCATCACCTGTATTCATGGCAGCCTGAGTGGTTTTCTGGGATAGGTCAGATTGGGTCACTCCCTTGCTGTCTGCCACACACACTGCAGTCTAAGCGGCTTCCCAGGGCTCCAGCACCTTCGTGGTAGGCCCTGGGCACCTCTCCCAGCTCCTCCTGCTCCTCCCCTCCACCCAGGCCACTCCAGCCTCTCCCTGTTCCATGACCACCTCCTTCCATTTACCTCCTGCCCTGTGCCCCATTCCACTGTCTGGAAACTTCCCCTGCCTACTCCATACTGCCTCTATGTACGTACCCCTGTGTACTGCCTCTTATGAGGCAGGTTTCTGTTCAGATGTCACCCGCACCCCCACCCCACCCCTGTTCTAGCCGAGCCTTCTCATTCTCCCATCATCCTCAGTCCCTGCACTTTATCTTTTATTTTCACAGCACTTCCCACCACCTAAAGCTATGTGATCCCCCAGGAGCATGACAGAGACCCTGCAACCCTGGCCTTACAACCCCATGGCCTTATAACCCCAGGGCCTGCATCGTGCCTGGCAAGGACTGCTGCCCAGATCCGAGGCCACCTAAAGCTGCTGGCCTCACAACCCCATGGCCTTATAACCCCAGGGCCTGCATCGTGCTTGGCAGGGACTGCTGCCCAGGTCCGAGGCTTGCAAACTTGTCTCTTTAACATTCAGATGATCTCTGCCTGAGTCTCCTCTGCTCTGTAGAGTACGAGCAATTAAGAGTTAACTTGCTGAGTAGCAGCAATTAAGAGTTAACTCTGGGATTCTTTGAAAACAGGACAATGCCATGTGCAAATCTCTTTATTCTCCTGGATGAATGATTACCGATAGCAGGAGGGAAGACAGCAGAGACATTCTTGCCAGAAATAGATCCACACTCACCCAGCCTTCCACAGTCCACTCACCCAGCCAATCACGTTTCCTAAAAAATATTTTCTACTATGGACTATATTTTAGAAATGGTATTGGCAAGAGTTGCATTTTAATTTATTCCTAATAGTCATTTCAACTACCCGTTTATGTTTTTGTAAAGGCCATGAATGAATATGCTTTTATCATGCCTTCAAAATTATCCTCAGAGTTTTGAGTCTTAATCTCATTTGAGCATTTTACCTGTTACCAATCCAGTGGATGGAAAATCATTTTATTTTTATTTGTATCATTTTTTTGAGACAGGGTCTCACTCTGTCACCCAGGCTGGAGTTCGGTGGCACTGTCATCACTCACTGCAGCCTTGACCTCCCAGGCTCAATAAGTCCTCCTTCCTCAGCCTCCTGGGTAGCTGGGACTTCAGGTGTGCGCCACTACAGGCATGAGCCATGGTCCAGCTGTGGAAAATCATTTTAGATATGAAATACTGCCACAGAATGGCAACTGGTTATGCAAAATGGGCACTGAGATTGATAACTCACAGTGAGAAATGCTTTCTCTCAGTGCTCCCTGACTACCAGCTCCAGGAAACATTTCCTCTTTAAGGAAAGGTGTCCTAGAGGGAGGTGACTCAACCCTAACATTATTCGTGGTGCAGATAACACCTGAAGGAAGAGCCTTCTCTAACAGGCCAGGAAGAGGCTGAGTGGACTGCTGGGGTGGCCGCAAGCCATGTATTTTCCCTAGAATTATTATCAAGTCAGTGATGAGTCATTCTCATTGCTGAGAGCTATCTTGTTAAGAATGTATTTATATCAGTCTTGTGACATCAATAACCACAGAATACCATTAAAATATCAGGAGTTATGTTTTAAAAGAATATTCCTTGACAGAACAACATTAAGTAAAGAAAATGAGGCTGTACATCAATATAAAGCAAGGCTCCTATTTTGTTTAGGAAAAGAAGACCCTCCCTGAGTAACACCCTGAGAGGAGGCTGCACACAGCAGCGTTCGCAGAGCTTCTCTTTAGGTGGTAGTGTTAGCAATGGCTTTTGTTTGTACGTCTTGGTATTTTTCAGATTTTCTGCAAGAGGCATGTATTGTTTTTAGGACTTTGAAAGCCCCACGCCCCTTACCTATTTACCTCTGTTTAAATCGGAAGGTCCAGGTTCTCCAGGGAAAGGAGCCCCCCTGTTTCCTGCAGTGTTTCCAGGGGGGGATGGTGGTGCACTCGGGGAGGCGGGAAGAGGAAGAAGAAAATGTGCAAAGTAAGTCACTTTTACTGCTGGAATTCGACTTTGCCTTTCCCTCTCTTGGAAAGAATTTTTATAAGCTGGGGGCTGAAAGTGAGTCTGTCTTCATCTAGCTGTGGCTCTACCTCTGAAAGCCTCCTGATGTTTGCCTGATAACTCAGCTCTATGGGTGCTCGTGACCCGCCTCTCTCTGGAGAATTTACTCGGGGATTCACCTTTGCACGCAGGAGGCTGGAAGGTGGTCTCCCCTCCTCTGTCTGCTCTTTTTAGGAGGAAAGAAAAATCAGTGGCTCTTCTATTATAAATTATGAAATTTTTTGTTGACCAGCACCCCACCCCCCAAAAAAATCTTAGCTCTAGAGCCTTTTAAAATATGCCTGTTATAGAACTTATTGTATAAATATTGGGAAAATGGTTTTTCTACATTGTGGACTTCAGATCACCTGCTTCTAACTACGTAAGAAGCCACTTTTTAGGCTGGCAGGAAGGCCTGATGCCTCAGTGCTCGGCAGGGCTCCCTGCGCAGTGCCTCAGCCCCTCCAGTCCCCTAAGTCCCTGGCCCTGGACGGAGGTGGCTGCCGTGGACGGCACAGAGGACAGTAGGAAGGGCCGCGTTTGCTGCCACTCGCTCACGTCCTAACTCCTCCGCGCCGCCGGTGCCCCCTGCAGGTGAGTGGCGGCTGTACTGCGTGCGCGGAGAGGTGCCCGTGGAAGGGAATTTGCTGGAAGTGGCCTGTCACTGTAGCAGCCTGAGGTCCAGAACTTCCATGGTGGTGCTCAACGTCAACAAGGCCCTCATCTACCTGTGGCACGGATGCAAAGCCCAGGCCCACACGAAGGAGGTCGGAAGGACCGCCGCGAACAAGATCAAGGAACAGTGAGTGTTGTGTCTGCGACGAGTCCCCCACACAACGGGCTTCCCAGAGGGACGGGGCAGGCTCAAGGGTACCAAGACTCCCAGTAGATCCCAGGGTGCTGCAAGTGACTGCAGCAAGGGATGGCTGGGAACGTGGTCAGGGGCCTCTGACATTCCGAGCAGAGAGGACACACATCTCAGTCCAGACCTCCGACTTGGGGGCCGCTCTCGCAGTCTGAGGATTTATCTGGCTGGGTGAGAGGCTGGTGAGGACCCAGGGAGTGACTCTCGCAAGCACTCTGGGTTCTTTCTTCATAGTTGCCGTTCAGCTTTTGGATGAGAAGCCTGGGGGCCTTTGATATTTAAAGGGAGCACATTTAAAATACCTGTTAAGGATTTGGAGTTTTCATTTGCCAGAACAGTGGAGTGTTAAAAAGCTAAAGAAGAGTGTGGGAAACCGCCATCTGTGTCAGACGATAAGATGTCCCCCATTCTGCAGAGCAGCCCCCGATGGGGAGGGATCGGACTCTCCGGGCACTTCCCGGGTACAGCACTTCCGGGTTGGGTTTTGTTCCCCTCCCAGGCAGGCACCTGCCGTTGGCCACTTGCAAAGGCTCAGCACACTGTGAGATAGCACTGAGTGGGGACCTTGGGGAAGAGGGGAACCGGAAGAGCAGTGAAGGCCACAGCCCAGGGAGGACGCTATGGTGGCCGGCCCCCCGGTAGGGTGGTCTGCCGCTGTGGCTCTGCGCTTCCTAGCAGCCCAGGCAAAATAAGCACTGCAAGCTTCCAGAGAAGCCCAGTGTCGCCCAGGCATTCAGGAGGCAACTGAAACCTGTGAGGACCTCAGTGAGGAAAACTGAAGAGCTTCCTAGGGGCACATGTCCCCAGAGTTTGATTTGGTGAACCCCATTCTCTGGGTTCTGGAACAGGGCAGTGGCCAGGGCCCCTGTGTCCGCTCTGAAAACACACTACCCAGAGAGGGCAGAGAGGAGAACGGGGCAGGTACCTCTCCACAGAGAGGCAGAGATGAAACAAGATGTTTCATCTCAAACCACCTGTGGGCTAGGACATGGGGAGGGGTGAGAAATCACATGCCCTGAGGTGGCCCAAGGCATTTGAGGCCCATCAGAGGGTTTACTTGGACCACTGAGGAAAAGAAAAACAATGAAGAGCTCATTCACGTATTCACTCAACAAACATTTATTGAGCACCTGATTGGCGCCAAGCAATCTGGACTTACAGGACTTATCCTATAAATCTCAGAAAAATGGTTTTTCTGCATCATGAACTTTGGGCAACCTGCTTCTAACAACTCCAAAGAACTGGAGTTAGGAACTGGGGACGTGGTGGTGAATAAGCCCAAGTCTCTGTCCTCATGAAGTTCATGTTCTAGCAGGAGAGAAAGACAAGAAATAGTCAATATGTATTGTTCTGTATAAAAATGTGTGTAATTTTCATGACACATTAGATGTGATTAAACATCCCTCCCTAGGGGCAAGTCAACTTCCCCTCCTCCACCACACACACTTATAAACTGCAGAGCATTTTTCCATTCATGAGTAAGAATGGCTTTTCCTTAGAAAGTAGAAGAGACGGTGAACTGATCTCCAGATTTAGTTTTGAATAATTTATATCTGTACCCCATATATATATGTACCTACTATTAGTATATACCCACAAATTTTAAAATTAAAAAAAGCAGACAATAACAAGTATTGGCAAGGATGTGAAAATTGGAACCCTTACACATTACTTGGAAAACAGTCTAGCAATTTCTCAAAAGATTTAACAATACAGTTACCATATGACTAGCAACTCTACTCCTAGATATCTACCCAAGAGAAATGAAAACACTTGTACATGAAGGTTCATAGCCATGTTAGTCATAGTGGCCAAAAGATGGAAATAACCCAAATATCTACCAACACATTAATGGATGAAAAAAATGTGGCATAGCCATACAGTGGAATATTATTCTGCCATAAAAAAGAATTCAGTACTGATACATGCTACAACATGGATGAACCTTAAAAACATTACACTAAGTTAAAAAAACTCAGTCACAAAGGAACGTATATTATATAATTCCATCTGTATGAAATATCCAAAACAGGCAAGTCCATAAATACAGAAGTAGATTAGTGGGTTTTGAGGACTAAGGATGGGGGAAATGCGGAGTGACTGCTAACGGGTACAGGTCTTCTTTTTCCGGGAGATGAAAATGTTCTGAAATTAGTGATGACAGTTGCACAACTCTGTGAATATACTAAAATCTGTACATATAAAAAGAGTGAATTTTATGACGTGAATTATATCTCAATAAAGCTATTATAAAGCTGTTATCATAATAGCAATAATAATTTTGGGTCGCCAGCACTCTCTAGACTTATAAAGAACTCTTGGAGTTTCTCCCTTGCAGATGTCCCCTGGAAGCAGGACTGCATAGTAGCAGCAAAGTCACAATACACGAGTGTGATGAAGGCTCCGAGCCACTCGGATTCTGGGACGCCTTAGGAAGGAGAGACAGGAAAGCCTACGATTGCATGCTTCAAGGTAATGCGGCATCCACAGTCTATGATCTGGTTTTTTTGTTTGTTTTTGGAAACAAGAGTCTTATTCTGTTATCCAGGCGGGAGTATAGTGGTACGATCACAGCTCACTGCAGCTTCAACCTCCTGGGCTCAAGTGATCAGCCTGCCTCAGCCTCTCAAAGTGCAGGCTTGAGCCACTGTGCCCCATTCATGTTTTATCTTAATTCTTCAGTCTGTCTTAAATCTAGTGTGATGAGTATTATGTCCAGCTGATTGAACAGTTTTTTTCTCCCCAGGGGTGAGTTTAACTTGGACACCAAGACTTCAAATTCTCACTGGCAAATCAGCTCCCAAGGCCTCCTGGGGACCAAGCCACCTTCCAGGGTCTTAGGGACTCAGGGCACCATTTTATTTCTTTCCTCATAGCTGCCACCTGAGAAATAGCAGTCCTCTGGGTGTTGGAGTGGGATCTGGGGAAGGAAGCCGGCCTCTTATCCCCTTTCCAGAGCCCTTCAGTCATTAACCTATTTGGAAATACAAAGGCCGGGTCTGTATAGAATAGGCACTCCCGTTCATCGGAGTGAGGTTAGGTGTGTATATGTATACTTTGCCAGCTGTTCTCAAAATACAGATGAACATTAGAAGGAAAGCAAACTTTTGTTAAGCAGTTCCAATAAGCCAGACACCAGCCAGCACCTTACATATAGTAACTCCGTTTGTACAACCCAACACTCTGCCATTTTTACAGATGAGAAAAATGAAACATACAGAAGTTAATCAGCTTGCCCAAGGCTGGGCAGCAATGGAGTATCCTCATAACTGCTCCATACTACTCTGCCCCTCAATGTTTATAAACTTTTATATAGCTTTTTAAACATAATGCCTAGAAAACGTTTGAAATTATGGAGAAGTTAAAAAAAGAAATGAAGTCACTTATAACCACATTTCTCAGAAGTAACAGAATTCACATTTCTCTGTGCTATATATAATATCTTTTAAAAAATAATATGTGGATCTACTGTTTCGTAACCTGCTTTTTTCCTTTATTATGAATAATTTCCCAAGTTATTAAAATTTAGATTTCTAATGGCTGTGAGATATTCTGTTATTCTGTGAATATATGCCACTCTCTACCTGATAGTCTCTGACAGCTGGGGAGTTGAGTTGTTTCTTATTTCTGATTTTTCTCCCTTATATAATAATGCAGTTTGAATACTTTTTAAAATAATCCTATACATTCATTCCTAATTGAGAGGAATTCCTAGATGTGGAACCGCCGTGCTTGTTATAAAAGTCTGATAGCGTGTATCAGCTCAGGCCAAGTTTCACTGTCACTTGCAACACACAAAAGCGTTCATTTCTCAGCACAATCACACATTCAGCAGATTATTTTGTCCTCTTTGCCAAATTGATGAAAGGAGACAGATAGCTAAGCATTGTTTTGTTTTACTTAGGAGTACATATATATGTATATTTATATACATGTATAATGTATATAAAATACAGTATATGTATATTTGTTATATAACATATATGCATATTTATGTTACATATGTTTGTGATATACACATACGTATATCTGTGTATATATATGCATATATACACAGTATCTATATATATTTTTTAACCATTTTAATTTCTACTTTGGTGAGTGTTCTATTTGTGTCTTTTGCACATTTTATTAAGATATTTATTTTTTCCTTATGTATGTCCCTTCATGTATTAAGGATATAAACTAGTTGCTGTATTACAAATATTTCCCATTTGTTACTTGGTTTTTCTTTTCTTTTTAATTTTGCATTGTTTTTCATTTTTATATAATTAATGCATTATTTTCCCTTTTGATTGGTTATTTTACTATTGCAATTGAAAAGGCCTTCTCCACCTTGAAGCTCAGATAAATCCTACCTGTGTTTCCACAGTGCTTTGAATTATTTCATATTTTACATTCATTCTTCATCTGGAATTTACTTTGATGTACATGATATCTTCAACTTTGTTCTCTTTTCTTTCAAAGATCCTGGAAGTTTTAACTTCGCACCCCGCCTCTTCATCCTCAGCAGCTCCTCTGGGGATTTTGCAGCCACGGAGTTTGTGTACCCTGCCCGAGCCCCCTCTGTGATCAGTTCCATGCCCTTCCTGCAGGAAGATCTGTACAGCGCACCCCAGCCAGGTAAGGCCTGCAGGGGGCAGCTATGCTGAGCAGTAGAAGGTGCATCTTCCAGAAAGCCTTTTGATTTTACGTTTTTATTGATTAAGTGCCAAGTACACTCCAGAACACCCAGAACATGTGCTTACACTCATTTCATCCTTACCCCTACACCAAAAGGAAGGAGAGTGAAATCAGCCACACTTTATAGCATAAGGAACGAGACTCAGTCACTTAACCCACCCAAAGACGTCAGCTAAGAACAGGTTGAGCACCACAGTGGCAGGCTTGGCATCTCTGCTCTTCTCTCAGCCTTCCTCTCAGTCTTGTTGCTGCATGGTCACCGGTCGACTGCCATTGCTCCAGCCATCATGTTTGCATTCAAGATAGAGAAAGAAGGGGGAAGGAAAAAAGGCCACTTAATAGCCACATATTTCTCTTTAATCAGATAAAGCACATGTTTTCCCAGAAGCCCCCAGCAGACTTCTGCTTACATCCCATTGGCCAGAACCTGTCACATGGCCAGCCCCAGCTGCTAGGGAGCCTGGGGAAGCAAATGGCAGAGGAGAAGGATGTTGGGGTATTGGCTAAGTTAGCCAGGGAACAGGGTCTGCCATACCAAGTCTCCGCAGCAGAGCCAAAACTCCAGCCCAGGTCTTCTGATCCCAAGGTCAGGGCTCTGTGCCCTCATTCTGGTTGGGAAAGTCACAAGAAACTGGGCTTGACAACCCCTCCCACCCACCCGCCAATGAAGCCAAGGTCAGCTGCCTCTCAGTTTGTGTTTGTTGCTTCTCACATTACAAGAGCCTAGAGCTGCAGCCAGGGACCTCAGCTTGCACTGGGAGCCCAGGGCAGCACTGAAAGTTTGACCAGTGCACATGTCATGCTTGGAAAATCTTAGCCACCAGAAAGAGAGGCTATGCCCACGCCCTTCATCCTGGGGCTCAGGGCGGGTTATCAACCTCCACTGGGCTTTTAAAGTGTGGTTTTCACAGAATCCTGAAATGCATGCCAGGAAAGGACACACGGTGAGCCGACTAGCAAGAGTGAGAGGGGTTTTGCCACCTGGAGTAAGAGTCAGGCTGACAATTTGAGGAGGAGAAAAAGTTAGGAGGAAAAGGCAGTAGAACAGTTCTGATTTTTATTTCCTTTTATTTTTTAGAGACAGGGTCTTACTCTGTCATCCAGGCTGGAGTGCAGTGGCGCAGTCATGGCTCACTGCAGCCTCTAACTCCTGGGCTCAAGCGATCCTCCCTCCTTAGCTTACTGAGTAGCTGAGACTACATGCATGCACCACTATGCCTCGCTAATTTTTTTTTTCTTTTTGTAGAGATAGGGTCTCACCATGTTGCCCAGGCTGGTCTTGAACTCCTGGGCTCAAACAATCCTTCCTCCTCAGCCTCCCAAAGCACTGGGATTACAGGCATGAGCCACCACTCCCGGTGGCAGTTTTGCTTTTTAAGGCCCATTTCTCTGTAAGACAGCCATGAGCTCACCTCACTGCTAAGCAGTCACGCGCAGGGCAGGAATGCCACTTACCTGTCTGCAGTGAGATGTGTGCTCCAGTGTTGACTGTGCTCTTCGGAGATACGTGGTGCTAACAGTCCCTTGAGTGGCACATGCATTATCCCTTCCACTCTTAGCACAGCCCTGCCAGTATCCAGAAGGGCCAGGGGCTTGAGCTGGGGCAAAGGGAGGAGGACCTGAAGGACGAGGAATGAAAGAGACCAACTCCTCGACGCCACCTCTCTGCCTACAGGCTTCTTCCTGTTGAACTGTCAAAGGGCTGGGGTGTCCTGGGTTTCTCTGTTTGTCCCTTTGCCCCTGGTTTGATAGCCAAGGGAGTTTCCCCCTGTGACACTGCAGTCGAGAGGGACAACATCCACTAGGTTTGGGGAGGAGTGAGCTAAAAGTGTCCGTGAAGGAGCTCCTGATGGTCTGGCCCTGTCCCTGCCCTCACAGCACTTTTCCTTGTTGACAATCACCACGAGGTATACCTCTGGCAAGGCTGGTGGCCCATCGAGAACAAGATCACTGGTTCTGCCCGCATCCGCTGGGCCTCTGACCGGAAGAGCGCGATGGAGACTGTGCTCCAGTACTGCAAAGGTGAGGCTCCCTCTAATGCGCCTGCAGCATGTAACAGATGGGGAAGTCGCTCAGGCACGCCCAGCCAGGAGACCCCTTTCCCTTTCTGTGTGTGTCAGCCAGCATCCATAAAGCCTGGCAGGTGGTGATGAAACCACTTTTTTCCCCTTTAACTTTTTGAGATGTATTAATTTTTAGATTAGCACATTCTCAGCTGCCAGCATGAAGAAGTAGTAGTTGTTCTCTCTGATGTTATGAGGCTAACTTGTTACCCTCAAGAATAAAGGCTGTATTGTGGAATGCCCCAGGCAGATTAAAACCCCGCTGTACTCGGGGTTGATCATGTGAGAGACAAGTTGGCCTCTGCCCTGTACGTTATCTGCAAGCACTACCATGCTGTTGGAGAATGGAGGTCTCCCCCAAACAGTGAACGGCCATTGCCAACCTTTTTATTGTTCATTATTATTTTTAGTATTATATCCAAAGAGAAATACCCATAGTAAGTTCATGGTTCTTTCACATGAAATTTCTAGTATTTTATATAAAATGAAAATGCCAGTAATTAATATCTTATGTAATTTTTATGGTTTCATTGACACAACTAGTTTAATGTCACTGAGTATGTGCAATTGATTCTCTTCCTGAAAAACTCTTTAGCAATAAATAACATATCTTCCACCCAATGTTATAGTGAATGTGGATGTATAAGATGCTGTCATTCGCCGTCAGTCATTATGGGATTTAATCCTGTGCTAGGAAATGAGAGGGATGACTCTACAGGTGAATTCAGGAGAAAGAAAATGCTCCACCCAGAAGCTGCAGACAGAGCTTCTCTCTCCCTTCCAGGAATGCAGAGCGTTTTGTTAGGTTCAAGAAGTATAGACTCAGGTTGATTATAGGTCACTATTGTAGTCACAGGCATGAAATTAACATCTTATATAAACATTATCCATGTGTTATTATGAACTACTGGTAACTTGCATTTTAAGCATGAAGTCATGAGTTCTGGCAAAGAAGAAAAGATTTCAAGGAAAATCAGCAAAAGACAGGGTCTCCCTTGGGTCTACTGACATTGCACTGTGTGTAACTACAGGAAAAAATCTCAAGAAGCCAGCCCCCAAGTCTTACCTTATCCACGCTGGTCTGGAGCCGCTGACATTCACCAATATGTTCCCCAGCTGGGAGCACAGAGAGGACGTCGCTGAGATCACAGAGATGGTGAGCGCGCTTTCCTGCCCTGTGAAGGTGGCTCCTGCACCTTTTGGATTGTGGGTTGACTTGACTTTGGGGAGAGCATCCAATTGCACTTTCAGAGTGGGAAAATATTTTTCCTTTTGCAACATCTTAACAAATCTACATAGAATTTGCTTAGGAAGAAGAGAAGTCTAATGGAAAATCAATTAGCTATTTTAGTAATTTTCCACACATGATACCCAAATTTTAAAAACTTAAAAGCAAAGGTGAGTTTAATCATGCTGAGAACTATATATGTACATAAAAGCTGCGAACTCTTCATTCTGTTTGCTAAGAACCTGTTGCTTGGCATTGCTTGTCTCTCAGTGTCCATGTGACACACAGCCAAACCCTCATGTTTCAGACGTTAACCTTGTGTAGAGGAGACACAAACGAAATCTGATGAATTAGTACGTTCAGAAAACTGAATGAATGGAGGTGCCGCGACTCCCTTATGATAAGGGATCGCTCAACATCTCATTAATATTGTCTTTTATGAGACCACCTGGTATTTCTGCATGAGGCATTTATCATAACTTCTATCTACCAAAATATATTATAATCTAGAATGTTTTCTTTTCCAACCACACAGGAAAGAATTTTACTATAGCTATGTTGAATTTCTTATATATGAGCTATTAACATTGCTAGCGATAGCAAATCCAAGGATTTGTTTTGATTTGGTGAGAGATAGGTTTTTTACCGTTTTGATTTTTTTTACTATGTAGGAGAGCTGCTTTGCTTGGGGAAATGACCCAAGTGTATTTTATAGGAAATTCGAGTAATTTTAAACAAACAGAATCTACTTCTGCTTAGCAATGGAGAGGGGCTGTTGGGTAGTACAGACATCACTGCTCACCCTAACCTGTCTCCCTAGAGCCAAATGGACTTGATGTACACAGGGAAGGGGCTGACTTCAGCTTGGTCTCTGCCGCAGCCAGAATAAGATGGTTCTGTTCACTGTAACTATGGTTTCGTTAGACCAGAAGGCTCTAGGGATTACAAGCTCTGTGGCCGCTGCATGCAGTCTAAGTTCAGGTGTTACCAAATTGCCAGGGGTTCAGTCTGGGGCTTATTGCTCACTACACAGAAAAAAGCCAATCACTGAGACAAGCACAGCCAAGGAAGAAAGTTTATTTGGGTGCTACAGCCAAGGGGAACAGGACATAAGTCTCAAATCTGTGTCTCTGGTCTACTAAAATTAGGGGTTTTTATAGCAGGGAAGAAATGTAACCATGTGTGGGAAACTGGAATTAGGGAGGGGTGAGGAAGAGGAGCTGGTCAACAGGAAGCAGGGGGTTGGTTAGGCATCATGATGGGTAAGGGGCCTGGTAAGCTTCAGGTTTTGTTTTTGTTTTTTGAGACAGGTCTTGCTCTGTTGCCCAGGCTAGAGTGCGGTGGTGTAATCACAGCTCACTGCAACCTCCAGCTCCTGGGCTCAGACAATCCTCCCACATCAGCCTCCCAGATAGCTGGGACTACAAGCACACACCATAATGCCTGGCTAATTTGTTTTGTATTTTCAATGAGGTTTTGCCATGTCTCTCAGTCTGGTTTTGAACTCCCGAGGCTCAAGCTATCTGCCCACCTCAGCCTCTCAAAGTGCTGGGATTACAAGCATGAGCCACTGCTGGCTTTTTGATACTATCGGAGATGCCTGGTGGTTGGTTTCCTGAGAAAGGAACTCAGATAAGACAAATATAACTTTCTCGAATTTCAAGAATAGGAGTTAATTTTGATCTTTATTCCAAAGAAATCATAAACATCAGTTCTGTGGCACAGTTGAGCCACTTTCAGAAGGATATAACTCACCATCCTCCCTGTGTATTCACTATAGATCTTGGGGGTTAGCAGCGGGGCCATTTACTGTTGTGCAGGCCTGTGGGATTACAGCCAGAGAAGAGTCAGGCTTCCCACACCAGCAAGTTATACAAATAATTAACATTCATCAAGTGCCCACTCTGCATTAGGCACATCTCCAAGCACTTTACACTGATTTTCTCATTTATCACAACAGTCCATCAAGATATCTTATTATTATCCCCATTTTACGGCACAAAAACACGAAGTCACTTGGCCAAAGTGACTTCCAGTGAGTGGAGGAGTCACTACTCAAACGCAGGCAAGATCATCCAAAACTCGCCTCTTCTTTTTTTAGAGAAAGGATCTTGCTTTGTCACCCAGGCTGCAGTGTGGTGACTCAATCATGGCTCACACAAACCTTGAACTCCTGGGCTCAAATGACCCTACCACCTCAGCCCCCGAAGTAGGTAGGACTACAGGTGCACACCTCCATGCCTAGCCTATTTTTGTATTCTTTATAGAGACAGGGTCTCATCATATTGCCCAAGCTGGTCTCCAACTCCCGGATTCAAGGACTCTTCCCACCTCAGCCTCCTACAGTGTTGAGATCACAGGCACATGCCACTGCACCCAGCCCAAAACCTGCCTCTTGACCACCAGTCTGCCCCATGTATTTCTAATATGAGCAACAGCTCTTAGTCATGCATTCCCACCATCCACCCACCCAAAAGGAGAGCAGCCAATCTGGGGTCCCAAGCTTAATGGAGGAAGAGAATTTACCCAGAATAGTTTGTTCATATTAAATTCACACGGTGGTTTTAAAAACAAAAAAATTGATTCTGCTCCAGAATATTCTAGATGCATTTTCTGACCTTCTTTTTCTATTGCAGATTAAGAAATGGGGCCAGGGGAGGGAAGGGGGGTGTGATTTCTTTTCAGGTTATTTTTTAATATTTTTAAACAAATTCCATTATTTGGAGGCTTCTGGTGTTTAGACTTCAAATCTACTAATCTTAGTCCATAATTCACCCATGGGAAAGTCCCTAAACATTTTTCCAGAGATAGTTCTGAGACAGGGTTTGTTTGAAACTCTGTGACAAGGTGAGAAAACATCTAAAAGTCAGAGAAACGAGACTCTGTCTCTACAAAAAAAATTTTTTAATTATTAGGTGGGCATGGTGGCATGTGCCAATAGTCCCAGCTACTCAGGAGGCTTGAGGTGGGAGCACTGCTTGAGTCCAGGAGTTTAAGGCTGCAGTGAGCTATGATCGAGCCACTGCCCTCCAGCCTGGGTTACAGTGAGACAGTGTCTCTAAAAAAAAACAAAATTTGGGTTCAAGTGTGGTGGTTCACACCTGTAATCCCAGCAGGAAGATCGCTTGAGGCTAGAAGTTTGAGACCAGCCTAAGCAGTATAGCAAGACCCAGTCTCTACCAAAAAAAAAGGAAAAGGGAAAATAAATTAGCCAGGCCTGGTGATGCACACTCATAGTCCCAGCTACTCAGGAGGCTGAGGCAGGAGGATTACTTGAGCCCAGGAGCTGGAGGCTGCAGTGAGCTATGATTGCACCACTGCACTCCAGCCTGAGTAGCAGAGTGAGACCTTGTCTCAAAAAATATCATTTTTTAATTTAAAATTTAAAAATTAAGAGTCCAGACAACTGCAGGGCTTTGGGCAATCCCTCTTCTTTCAGAGCCATTTCCTCCTCAGTGATATGAAACTATGCGTCCTCAGGCTGTGTGCAGATGGCACAGGGCTGTGTGTTTGCAAGCACTTAATAAAACAAGTTCAAATGTAGGACACGAGCTCTCCTGTCTGCCCCCTCCTCTTCTCTAGGACACGGAAGTTTCCAATCAGATCACCCTCGTGGAAGACGTCTTAGCCAAGCTCTGCAAAACCATTTACCCGCTGGCCGACCTCCTGGCCAGGCCACTCCCGGAGGGGGTCGATCCTCTGAAGCTTGAGATCTATCTCACTGACGAAGACTTCGAGGTAAGCAGTTCTTCCGGTGGGGTGGGGATGGGAGTAAGACAACACACGCACACCTGGCTCCTTTCTCTGAGCCGCGGGGCGCTTCTCCCAATGTTTCCAGTTTGCACTAGACATGACGAGGGATGAATACAACGCCCTGCCCGCCTGGAAGCAGGTGAACCTGAAGAAAGCAAAAGGCCTGTTCTGAGTGGGGAGACGCCAGAGGAGCCTCACGGTCACGTCCAATACCACCGCACCAGGGAAATGGATATATATTTTTGGACTGGTGTTTTTCACAAAGTATTTTTCAATCAGAGTTTTCAGAACCTGACATTGTTAAAGATACTGCTTGTCCTGGAGTTGTGTATTTTGTAAATGTTCAAGAGAACTGTTTGGAAACTTCTTTCCACCATTCAGCAGGTTATCAGAATTAATAAAAGTATCTGTTATGTGCACTTAAGCCGCAGCTGCTATAGATAGCACTGCCTTCTTGTTCCAGCTAGGCAATGCCTTTTTTTTTTTTTTTTGAAGCAGTTCTCTTTATAAAGTGTTATTTTGATAGTTTGTGGATTCTAAAATATATATATATTTATATAAACACCATATAAGTCAAATATGTATTTAACAAAGCAATATGTATTCATTCACTTTCAAGATTTGTTTTGGTGTCAAAATAACATGAAAAGGTAGATGGAGTTGCTTCTGTTGAATTAGCTCTGCCACCAATATGTATCTTCATACACGTTTGGAAATGTTTCCTACAGCATTAGGTATGACTTGTTCTGAGTACTGCTTCCGGTGCTAAAATGAACAAAGAATTTGTACTTAATGGCATGGACTCTGGAGAATCTATGCGAATCAACCTTTCTACCTTAATATCTCCCCAAAAATGTATAGTGCCTTGTTTTTATGTACAGTTTATATACTGAAAAGTTTGCTCTGCATTTTTGATGATGGTTTGGAACATTATCTACAATTTTACTCTCAAATAGTCAAAATAAAAACATCTCAATTTCTAATACCTGTTGTAAACAGTACACATGTCATTTTGTGATATAGGACTCCCAAATAAAAGCATCAGAATAAACACAACAATTAACTGATTGGTTCACATTGAATTCCAAGCATATTCCTTTCTGGAATTTTTTTTTTTTGGTAAATATTAACATAGCAACAATATTTTGTCATTAAGTATAAATGACTATACATTTGAATTTAGTTTAGGGCAAGATTTTATACAAGGTCATAAGATTAAATACAAAGCTATTTGCCCCATAAAATTAGTACTCAGTACTATATTGAAGACATACTTTTGCAAATCATCATTCAGCAGAAGTTCTTTATCCCACAGCTATATCTACAATTTCAATTTTAGGATCTCAATGCCTTTTAAAAAATTGTATGGGCCAGGCGAGGTGGCCCACGCCTGTAATCCCGGCACTTTGGGAGGCTGAGGCAGGCAGATCACCTGAGACCAGGAGTTCAACAGCAGCCTGGCCAACATGTTGAAACCCAGTCTCTACTAAAAATACAAAAATTAGTCGGGCATGGTGGCACATGCCTGTAATCCCAGCTACTCAAGAGGCTGAAGCAGGAGAATCGTTTGAAACCAGGAGGCAGAGGTTGCAGTGAGCCAAGATCGCGCCATTGCACTACAACCTGGGTGACAAGAGTGGGACTCCATTTCAAAAAAAAAAAAATTGTGTGGATAAGACATCTAGAAAACTTAAAAAATGAGTTAGAAAACTCCTCACAAGCTCCTTTGTTCTTAAATCCATGGTTTTGTGAACATATTCTACAGACCTACTCTGAATTGTCATAGCCCTTCCCCACTCCCTGTTAGTCTAATTTAATACATCCAATCACAGCACATTTGCCTGAAACTTCAGGACTTACGGGCCCCATCCTGGGACTGCACCAGGGTAGAAACCTATAACCTGCTCCTGGTCTCACCATTTTATGATTTTTATGATATTGGGTCATCACTGAACTTTTCTACCTCGATTTCCTTTAAAAGGAGACACTCCTAGCTATCCTGCCTGCATCACAAGATTCCGAGCAAGGAACTGGTGGAAGCTCTTTGAAAATCGCCAAGTGCTAGATACCTGCCAGTATTAAGATTATTGTGATGGTAGTTAAAATGGGAAAGCAGGGGGGTTAAGTTAGGGAGTGTTGTCACGCACCTAGAAATGATGGATTAAATCAAAGCAAGGAGAGAAAAAAGGAGAGAGAGAGGCTCAAAGTCGATGTTCCATAGATAACACGCAAAGAGGTGTGGTGAAAGGTTCCTAGAGTCACTAGGGCAACCTGAGGGTCAGAAAGAGGCAGGACTGCAACCTCTGCAGCAGGTTCCAGATATCACCTGGATCCTTAGATACCCAGGAAGGAGCTTGAGTTGCTACAGGAACTACCAGTGGAGAGCCGCTGTAATAAATAAGACAGGTGTCCTCATTAATATTCATTAACACCAGATTTTCCCAAAGTCCTTTAAAATTGTGTCTATCTACTTGTATTGAACATTGGCAGCCAGGTGTGGTGGC
Source organism: Pongo pygmaeus (assembly GCF_028885625.2). NCBI lineage: Eukaryota > Metazoa > Chordata > Mammalia > Primates > Hominidae > Pongo > Pongo pygmaeus. The sequence goes on along the minus strand of NC_072381.2, from coordinate 30,456,208 downwards.
TCATGCCTGTAATCCCAGCACTTTGGGAGGCCAAGGCAGGTGGATCACTTGAGGTCAGGAGTTTGAGACCAGCCTGACCAACATGGCAAAACCCTGTCTCTACTAAAAATACAAAAATTAGCTGGGCATGGTGGCGCATGCCTGTAATCCCAGCTACTTGGGAGGCTGAGGCATGAGAATCGCTTGAGCCTGGGAGGCGAATGTTGCAGTGAGCCGAGATCATACCACTACACTCCAGCCTGGGCGATACAGTGAGACTCTGTCTCAAAAAAAAAAAAAAAAAAAAAAAAAAAAAACCATTGTCCCTCCCAAAACGTGCTGTCTGTCTGCTTCTTGCCACTTCTTAGTGAATAAGACACCCCAGCTTGGAGAGCCAGTTAACTTTTTGCCTCTGTTCCCCTGAATTGTTTCCTGCATCTCTTTCCTGCTTATAGAACCAGCTCCTATTTTCCATGTTTTTTTCTGATCCTTTTCCTTCCATAACGGCAACCTTTGACCTTTGTACACTGGGAAGGGACCTAGCTGAAACACTTGAATTGCTAAACCTTAAAGTCTCAGCCCATGAATTGACACTGGTGCTTGGGGCTTTTCTCCACACTCCTCCAAACTCAAACCCCCGCTCTCACTGCAGCAGGGGCAGGGAAGTGGGATGTCCTTAATGTGCTGCCCTTGAACTAAGGGACTCATGAGAGGGGTGAGTGTTTGGGTTGAGATCGATATCAGATGTGCCACGGGGCAGACGGGATGTTGAGTGTGTTCTGCAGCTTTGGATGAAGTGTGCGAATATAAGCCACTTCCAGAGTGGGACAATCGTGCCTCTTTGTTCCCAAATCTGAGGAGGGGAAAGGCTGCTGTGAGCCCACTTCTTTCTCTCCTACATTTCCTGCCCTGCTTTAGAATTCCCATTTTGGTAAAAGGAAACGTATTCCAGAAACAGTTCCAGAATTCATTTTGGTCCTTTGGTTTTGTTTTTTTGATTATAAAATTAGCCGTGTGTGTCCACACAGAGACCTGGACACAGATGTTCATAGCGGCATTATTCATAATAGCCCAGACCTGTAAACAACCCACATGACCGTCAACTGAGAAACAGAAAAACAAAAGGCAGGACCTCCATGCGATGGCGTCCTCCCCGACGGCAAAGGGACAGATATTCCTGCGTATGCTCACTACAACATGGATATGCCTCAAAAGCATTAAGTGAAAGAAGCCAGATGCAAAAGGCCACATATTGTTTGATTCTTTTAATATGAAACTTCCCAAAAAGGCAAATCTGTGCACACAGCAAGATCAACAGTGGCTGAGGTTGGAGATGGGAGTGGTGGTTAACTGCAAATGGCATGAATGATCTTTTCGGAGTAATGGAAATGTCTCAAAACTGGATTGTGGTGATGACTGCACAACTCTATAAAGGTATTAAAGATTTTTGAGGCCGGACACCATGGCTCACTCTTGCAATCCCAACACTTTAGGAAGCGAGGCTGGAGGATCGTTGGGCCTAGGAGTTTAAGACCAGCATAGGCAACATAGTGAGAGCCCATCTGTACAAAAATTTTTAAATCAGCCAGGTGTGTTGGTGCGTGCTTGTAGTCCCAGCCACTTGGGAGGCTGAGGAGGGAGGATCCCTTGAGCCCAGGAGTTTGAGTCTGCAGTGAGCTGTGATCATACTACTGCACTCCAACCTGGTGACAAGAGTGAGACCCTGTCTCTAAAAAGGAAAAAAAAAAAATTAAAAAAAAGTATTGTTCACTTACATGAGTGTATTTTATGGCATATGTATTATATATATACACACACATATACAAACACATTTTATATATATATGTAAAATATCACAAAAAAGCAGTTTAAAGAATAGTAACACCTGATCTATGTAAAAAATGCAATCACTACAAAGATATATAATCTAGGAATCAAAAATCATAAGTAATACCACTAACCAAATACAAGTACTTTAATAATCTGATTTATATTCTTCTGGATTTTTCTTTACATCTACTAGCATAGATGTGTATGCTCACATTAAAAAAAAAAAAAAAAAAAAACTGGCACATCCCTGTAGTTTCAGCTACTTGGGAGGCTGAGGCAGGAGGATTACTTGAGCCCAGGAGGTAGAGGCTGCAGTGAGCCATGATTGCGCCACTACCCTCCAGCCTGGGTGACAGAGCAAGACCCTATATTAAAAATATATAAACAAAAACTGTTTTTGTTCTGCATCTTAAATTTTTTGTTAGCAATAAGTTGCAGACACTGGTCCTTGGAGGTTTATTTATGGGTGTGTGATGTTCTAAGATCACAGAAGGCCCAGTGTGAAGACCTAAATCAGCAATGGTCCTGAGCCCCAATCCCACTGACCTCCCACCACTGTCCTCAGCCATCACAGGACTTTCTTGATCTGAGACCTAGGTAAGGCACAGAAGTCTCAAAATGGACCTCTGTGCAAAGCCTTTCTGAACTAGCGTAGCAACTAGTAACAGGGGACAATAACCAAGAAGTCAATAAAGAGTTTGGTGCAAGGCCAGGTGGGGTGGCTCACGCCTGTAATTCCAGTGCTTTGAGAGGCCAAGGAGGGAGGATCCCTTGAGGCCAAGAGGTCAAGATCAGCTTAGGCAACATAGTGACATCCTGCCTCTACAAAAAATTTAAAAATCAGCTGGTAATGGTGGGGACATGGCTTTAGTTTCAGCTACTCTGAAAGGTGAGATGGGAGGATCACTTGGACCCAGGAAGCAGAGGCTGCAGTGAGTTATTATCCTGCCATTGCACCCAGCAACAGAGCAATACCCTGTCTCTAAAAAAAAAAAAAGTATAGTGCTCTGTTTTCAGAAATATCAAGGTAATTCAAATGCAAATAACTGAAAATTAACTATATTGGTAGGGCATTTGGCCCAAAGAAGACTTCTTCTTTTTGAAAAGAAAATACATTGCATTGCATGCATTTGCTCTTCTCCCCAGAGAAAGGATGTTGGGCTGCTCCAGACCTCTGACAATGGATGCACCCCGAGGACTAGATCAGAAAGATGGACCTGCCAGGGGAAAGCATCAGAGGCTTCTGTTCTACCATCAGTACCATGGATGCGCTGCGAGTGTGGAGCCTGTATGGAAATGCCCCACTGATTTCACAGTGTCTAAAGCTGATCCTTGGGGACTAATAGAGAAGAAAGATTAACAGACCAGCGTCCCTTGTTTCTAATACTGAACTGGCCTTTACTGAGCTTTTCTGTCGTGCAGCTAAGATTGGAAAGGAAGCCGCAGGAGCAGAAGCAAATGCAAGCTAACAGAAAGAAAGGCAGCGCGGGGGACGCCGCAGCCCCAGCACCCTCCCAGCCTCAGCAGAGCTGTGGGGATTGTTCTTCACATCTGACGCCATGTGGTTCTGGAAGTCTCTTAAGGGATATATTGGAACTGACTCGTATTATTTGGAAATTGACATAAATTGTCTATTATTAAATCTCACTGAATTAAGCCCAACTTTACCTCTGAACACCGTTTTAGCATTCATCCTGAAATGGCTGGAACACGATTTGTTAGCTCCATAAGGGTAAATATATATTAGCTGGGTGCAGTGGCTCATGCCTGCAATTCCAGCACTCTGGGAGGCCAAAGTGGGAGGAGAGATTGAGCCCAGGAGTTTCAGATCAGCCTGAGCAACATGATGAGACCCTGTTTCTACAAAAAATTAAACCATTAGCCAGGTGTGGTGGCACGTCCCTGTAGTCCCAGGTACTCAGGAGGCTGAGCTGGGAGGACTGCTGGAGCTCAGGAGGTTGAGGCTGCAGTGAGCTGTGATTGCACCACTGCACTCCAGCCTGGATGACAGAGTGAGAACCTGTCTCAAAAAAAAAAAAAAAAGAAATATTGAGCAACGACTGACCAAGAGCCCGTATGGAAGAAAAGAAAAATAAAACAAGCCTAATTTTTAGTAGTGGTTTCTGCAGATGGGAAGACAGCAAACGGGGGAAGAGTGCATTTGGGATTGCAGGACTTGGTTAGTGTCAGAGCCCGTCCTAAAAGACAACGATGCAGCAGGACCCTGCCTCTCCTTATGACTTCCTTTCTTCCTCCACGCTCACCCTCTGTGCTTCCTTCCTGAAGGAGGCCATTCCATTATTAAAATCAGGAACTGCAAAGATCCAGCAGGGAGCATCGTTTGCCAATGACACTTGAGGTCCCAGTGGGGAAGATTTTTTTTTTTTGGTTGGATGGGGTCTTTCCACAGATTCACATACAGTTATCATGACAGCAACAGCATCTGCTGAAGTCTATTTCTAGTATCATGTTGCATATTCCGGACCCCTCATTATTTGCAGTGGTCCACATTCATTCATGAATACTTATATTTACTACTTATTTATTCAAATATTTATTGAATGTGTGCTTAGCTTAAGGGTCAACAGAACACAAATATGCCTTATATCCAGGCTCAGATGCCCCAAGGGGCCTGCATTCCAGGAGAGGTGAAAATAATGATAACACACCAAGAAGTACAAATAATGATGCAGGGTCAGACGTGGTGGCTTACACTGTAATACCAGCAATTTGGGAGGCCAACGCAAGAGGATGGCTTGAGCTCAGGAGTTTGAGATCAGCTGGGCAACACAGTGAGACCCCATCTCTATAAAAATATTTAAAAATTAGCCAGTCATAGTGGGCACATCTGTAGTCCCAGCCACTTGGGAGACTGAGGTGGGAGGATCACTTGAGCCCAGGAGTTCAAGACTGCAGTGAGCTATGACTGTACCACTGCACTTGAGCCTGGACCACACAGTGAGACCTTGTCTCTAAAAATAATAATAATAATAGCAATGCAACAAGAATCTGTTCTGGGTGAAATTGTGCCCCACTTTTTCCCCCTCACCCACTCCCCCAAAAAAGATTGGCGTTCTAACCCCTAGTACCTCAGAATGTGACCTTATTTGGAGATCCTTGGGTAATTAAGTTCAATGAGGTTTTCAGGGTAGGCCTAATCCGATCTGACTAGTGTCTTTATATGAAGGGGAAATTTGGAAGTGGAGACAGGTGTGCACAGAGGGAAGCCAATGTGCAGATGCACGGGGAGAAGACGGCCCTCTGAAAGCCCAGAAGAGAGGCCTCAGAAGAAACCAACCCTGCCCACACCTTGATCTCAGACTTCAGCCTTCCAGAGCTGCGAGACAATACGGGTTCTGTTGTTTAAGCAGCCCAGTTTGTGGTACTTTGTCACAACAGCCCAAGGAAACCAATCATGTCCAAAGGAGGGACTTCTGGCTGGAGGTGGGAGGGAGGGGAAGGGATCAGGGTGGCTTCCAGGAGGAGGTGTCCTCTGAATCAGCCTTGAAGGACTGGCAGGATTTCTCACTGCAACTGGACATCAGTTCTTCAGCCATCAGCTCCAAAGAGAAGATCTGGAAGGAGGAGAGGGAGAGGAGAGGTGCACCCAGTCTCCCACGTGTGGCACAGGCAGGATAAGGGCATAGCAAGTAGGGCCTCAAGGCTGAGGTGAGGGTGCACAGAAGGAAAGTGGACTCGGACATGGACGGGCCAGGGGACCCCGGCTAAGGGGCTCTTCAGATGTGGGGATGACCCGGCAACAGCACCTGCGACTGACTCCTCTGGTCCGCAGGATCCCCAGGCCTAGTGCGTCCCTTTCTCATGGGGCCCGGGGTGTTTCCAGGGCTGGGGCTGGTTTCATAGTATCCTGTGCCCTGCGCTAGCACTTCTGTCTTGGACCTTGATGTTGAAACCATTAGAGGTGCTGACTCTGTTACATTCTCCTCTCGTCTGATCTTCATGTAAAGATATTTCTGAAATCTCCAGCAAACAACATGGCACTTGGAAAATGGCGGACTTGGGTTTCCTACACAGTAGTGACGTTTCTTGGTAGACATCAGTGACCATGAGGCAGCTCTACCAAATGCTGCTCTGATCTTATCAGCTCCTCAGGAAAATGAAATTGTTCTGTTGCACTGAAAATATGGAAAGTTTTGGAATCTTATCTTGCTATTTTAAAGTATTAATTTTTTAGATTTTGACTCTTAAAAAAATCTTTGAATGGCCCTGGGAGATAGATTGGTCATGTCATAAACAAAAGACCAAGGCATACGAAAGTTACGGGACTCGGCTAAGACAACAGAGCTGGGTGTGGCAAGGCTCTTTAAGGACGGCACCCAGATGTGGCGGTCTGCATTCCCCTGTACCTGATTGTTGTTGAATAATGGAGGTAAACTGAGGCCCGAGATCACCTCCTGCTTTAGGGAGGGCCTTAGGTAAGGGCGGGAGTGGAATCGCACGCCCCGCCCGAACAGGCTGCTTTCTCTGCATGATTTCATCACATCCTCGCAGGCAGCCCCGAGAGGCACCTGCTGTGCCCTTTACTGACGAGGGCCTCCGACATTCAGTTCTTCCTCATCCTCCCATCGCTGGTAAGAGACCCATTCCAGTGGAAGCTGAGGAACGAGACCTGCCTGGGAATGAGACCTTTCCTCATGAACACTAATTTTATCCAGGGGTGATAGGGTTAGGGGGGGATGTTTGCTGTTAATATCCGAATGTCTCTCTAACAGATTTCTATCACGTTTGATATAACCTGTCAGCTGCCTCCCTCCAGCTGGAGAAGCCAGGAAAGGAAATGCAGGGACTGGCCAGGGAAGGAAATACGGAAGCGACAAAGGAGAAACCTTTGCACCTGGCGGGGGGCAGCCGCGCTGAGGGAAGGCTGTGGTCAGCAGGTGGCGCTGTTGCTCACCGCAGAAGCCAAGGCTCCAACTCCAGCACCGCCCCCAGCCTCGCAGTCAGGATCTGCAGAGGAAGCCTCCGCTCTTAGGCATGGGACTGGGCGAAGACCTTCCCCTAAAGACCCCAGGCGCCAACCCCAGCTCCATCCGGCTCATTTGTTTCCAGTTCAAGGAACCTGAAGTCTACGATGGGCTGACCTAGGAACGTTCCCATTGCCCTGATGCCAGCAGTGATAAATTATGCAGTGACATGAACGTGCCCAAGGTGGGAGTCTGCGAACCACAGTTCCTCTTAGCCAGGCTTCCCTCCGCCTGCATGCACACGCTTTTTAATTTTTATTTTATTTTGTGGCTTCTTTAAAGCTCTTCCCTTTGCCAGTTTTGCCATCTATAGAATGAAGGTGATACCTTTCTTTGGCTCAATTAGTTAATGTCAGGAAAGCTCTCTGCAGATGAAAAGCACTAAATTCTATTGATCAAATATTTAATTAGCCACACTTGCGAATGATTCATAATCATCTATTCAACTTCCTGAATTACCAAGCAGAGAAAATGGCATGATTAGAAATATAATTTTAAATACCTGTTTTCAGACATTTTGTACCTGTCAAGGCTATGAGAGAATTTCTGAATTAGCATACCAGTTCCTCCCCGATTTTCCAAGGGCCTGAAGAAACCAGCTCCCTTCCCACTCAGCCTGTGGCTGTGGCCACGACTGCCCTCCTCTACCCGCACCTGACCTGGGGAGTAACTCAGCCGCAGGGCCCCAATGGCAGTGTCCAGAGGGTTGGACCACAGTGCCAGGACCTCGCCCCGGGGCTGCCTCTCAGCCCTGGCAGGCCACAGCACCTCTTCTGCCTAGGGCAGTTCCTTCATGTTCTGTCACATGCCTGCCCCTTTTCTGCCCTGGTAGGGACTCAGTGAGGAGAAACTAGGTCATGTAGGAGACACGGACACTTTCAAAAGCAAGACATCCAAGCAGGTCAGAGTGTAAGGGGATTTCCAGGCATTTCCAGTTGCTTTGAAGCACAGTCAGCAACATGGCCTGGTTTGTCTTCAGCTCTGGGTTCCAACCCAACCAAGACTGCAGGTCTGGTTGTGCATGTGGCCTCTGAAAGCAAAATAGGCTTTTTCTTATTCATTCATTCTGCAAATATTAGTGTAAATGCTATGCTAGATATGCAGGAAAAACTGGTACAGACGATTATCTTTGACTTTCTGGCAAAACATAATTTTCAAAAAGTGAAAAAAACAAAACCATCGTACAGATAGATGGGAAGCACGTGTCATTTGGGGTCCTCAGGAAGCAGGCTTCAAAACAGAGCTAGATGTGCAAGACATTTATTGGGAGGAACATTTTTTGGGGCTAAGAACAGTGGCAGCAGGAGGCAGGGAGGGTTTTGGGAGGGTGCTGCAAGGCTGACCCCTAGGAAAGGAGAGGGGAAGGAGGGAGAATGGGGAGGAAAAAGCCTCTGAGTGAGGGGCAGCTCTGAGAAGGTCTGACCAGCCCCCAAGGAGCCCCAGGGCAGAACTTGACCCTTAGAGGAAATAGGCAGAAATGGCCAGGTCCTAGGCCCCCCTCCTGGGCTCTGTCACTGGCTGGGCCTGACCTCGGCATGAAAGGTATACTGCAGTGGTCCCCATCTTTTTTGGCACCAGGGACCGGTTTCATGGAACACAATTTTTCCACGAACAGAGGCAGCTTAGGGGGATGGTTTGGGGATGAAATTGTTCCATCTCAGATCATTAGGCATTAGATTACCATAAGGAGTGTGCAACCTAGATCTCTGGAACGTGCAGTTCACAATAGCGTTTGCGCTCCTACGAGAATCTAATGCCACGGCTGATCTGACAGGAGGCGGGGCTCAGGCAGTAATCCTGGTTCGCCTGCTGCTCACCTCCTGCTGTATGGCCTGGTTCCTAACAGGCCACAGGACAGTCACGTGGGACCAGCTGGGACTGGGGCACATGAACATCTTCATGTCAACAGGAAACCCAGGGCCCCTGTGTAACTCTGAAAAGATGAAAGGGTGCCTTCCACTCCTGATTAAGTCAGGTTCATCTGAAATAGAGGATCTGGGCATTTCTTGGTGGCTGGATAATCTTCCTTCCCTCTGGGCACCATCCTGGGGAAATGGATTATTAAATAATCTATCTCTTCTCAATATCTAAGACACTTAAAGGAGAGTTAAGCCGATTTGCCTCCCAAAAGGGAAAACCAGGCCAGAGAGTTCTTTTCACCATATTATGCGGGTTTCTAAAAATAGCATTAAAATTTCACTTCACTTAAAATTTAAAACAACGTAGGATTAAAACGTAGACATCTCCCAATTCTACATTATCCATTTCATTCCTCAAGAGCAAAGAGTATTTGCAGTTTGGGGTGAAACCTTCTATACATTTGCTATGTATGTACCACACACACACACGGGTGCAATGATTTCCTCCATTCTGTGATGCCATCAAATGTAAAGCCCAGGAGTGCACTGGTGCCAGTCCTCCAGGCTACTGTCCCCTCCCATTGCATCCCCTCCCACTGTGCCCCAAGTGTAGGCACACCCCAATCCCTTTCTCCACAGTAAGATTGATCAAGTAAGTGATGGTTTGCATAGCAATACTGACATTTTGAGAAATAACTGGCAGGAATTACATCACATAACAAGCCAGAAAATGAAACTAGATATTACACATTATTGCTCTGGAACTGGACAGCCTAGGTTCATATCCCAGCTTTTCTACTCACTAATGGTCTGACTTTGAGAAAATTACTGAGGTTTCTCAATTTTCTCATTTGTGAAATGAAGATAATAATGGTACCTGCCTTATAGGATTGTTCACAGAATTATATTACATACATGAGAAGAGCCCATAGCCATGCTGGGCAAGAATGAGAGCTCAGCAAATGTTAAATTTGTTTAACGCTTCAAAAAAATCATACATTATACTATAAGGCAGGGGTTAGCAAGCTTTTTTGGTAAAGGATCACATAGTAAATACTTTGGGCTTTGGGAGCCATATGGTCTCTGCCAAACTCTTCAACTCTGCACAGGGGAAAACAGCCCTAGACAATACATAAGTGCATGAGTCTGGCATCTTCCAATAAAGCTTTATTTATGGATACTGACATTTGAATTTTATATAATGTCACAAGTCATGAAATATTGTTCTTTTAAAAAATTTATTTCTCAATCATTTTAATGTAAAAAATCATTCTTCACTCCTGGGCCATGCAAAATCAGGTGGTGGGCTGGATTTGGCCTACAGGCTGTAGTTCACCAACAAATCTCCTCACCACCATCACCCCACTTAGCCACTTCTGCACCCTCTCTTCACCAGGTCTCCATCTCCCTGCTTTTGCTCATCTTTCCTCTATAGGAGAAAGCAAAACTCAGTAACCACATTTCTACTCAAGAAGAGTCCTTTCCCATTAGGACACAGGGAGCATGGTCCCTCTGTCTCAGGCTCTACACTCCAGGTTGAGCTCTGCCCTCAACCTTTGCAAACTAGAGGGACCGGGGAAAATGATCACGTGTTGTAGGTGGAAGCCTGCCCTCTGCTGGGGACATATATTTTGTCTGCATAGCAGTCAACTGCTTGAGTCCACCAACTTCTTTAACTTGTCCCTTGGTAATTGACATGGTTTGGATGTGTGTTCCCACCCAAATCTCATGTTGAATTGTAATCCCCAGTATCAGAGGTGGGGCCTGGTGGGAGATGATCGGATTGTGGGGGTGGATTTCTCATGAGTGGTTTAGCATCGTCCTCTTGGTGCTATCCTCGCAATAGTGAGTGACTTCTTGCAAGATCTGGCTATTTGAAAGCATGGCACCTCTTTCTCTCTCTCTCTCTCTCTGTGTCTCTCTCTCTCTCTCTCTCTCTCTCCCTCCTGTTCCCACCATGCGAGATACCTGCTCCCCCTTTACCTTCTACCACAATTGTAAGCCTCCTGAAGCCTCCCCGGAAGCAGATACCTGTGTTATGCTTCCTGTATAGCCTGCAGAACTATAAACCAGTTAAACCTCTTTTTCTTAATAAATTATCCAGTCTCAGATATTTCTTTATAGCAATGCATAAACAGCCTAATACAATAATGAGTGTTTCTATTATATTGTTTCCAGGTTCCAGGTTTGCACTATTACAAAGAATGCTGCATTTTCTCATAAAATCTTCAAACAACTCTATGAAAGGGGAACAATTTAATCCCATTTTACAGATGAAGGAATGGAGGCACAGAAAAATGAAGTAATTTGGCTGATCTCATACATGGTTATAATGGTTAAGGGGTCTGTGATGGTTAATACTGAGTGTCAACTTGACTGGATACAAAGTATTGATCCTGGGTGTGTCTGTGATGGTGTTCCCAAAGGAGATTAACATTTGAGTCAGCGGGCTGGGAAAGGCAGACCCACCCTTAATGTGGGTGGGTACCATCTAATCAGCTGCCAGTGTGGCTAGAATATAAGCAGGCAGAAAAATGTGAAAAGAGAGACTGGCCTCGCCTCTCAGCCTACATCTTTCTCCCATGCTAGATGCTTCCTGTCCTCAAACACAGGACTCCAAATTCTTCAGTTTGGGAACTTGGACTGGCTGTCCTTGTTCTTCAGCCTGCAGATGGCCTATTGCAGGACCTTGTGATCATGTGAGTTAATACTTACTAAACTCCCCTTTATATATATATATATATTCCATTAGTTCTGTCTCTCTAGAGAACCCCGACTAATACAGGGTCCCTGGAGAATCTCTGACCTGCCCCACAAGTGTTTACATTAGATACTTTTATGCAGATGAGGGAACTTGCCCAGGGCCTTGTCTGAGCATGCCCACATGTGCACTGGGGAAAAGGCTGTGGGGAGCCACAGGCAGTGGCAGGAGCCTGGCCTCTTCAGTTCCTGTGCAGTGGCCTGGGATTCAATCTGTGGGGTGGGGGGCCTGTTAGCAGGACTCCATTTTGCTTTGCTGAGTTTGTTTTTTCTCTTTTCACCCCGTAAAATCCTGTTCCACTCACCCTTCAGTGTGTGTGCGTGCCTAAATTTTCCTGGTCGTGTGACAAGAACCCGGTTTTAGCCGAACTAAGGAGCAATATTCTGCAACACTATGACCCTACTTCCAGGATACAACTGACTGACCACCAGGAGTGGTCACTGGAGCCAAGATATTGTTACTGTCATATTCATTTTCTTGTATTACTTAATTAGTCCGTAGGCAGGCACATGGCCCATGCTAAGTCAATCAGTGTCCTTTTCCCAGAATTTTAGAACTGGAATCAAGAAACTCTTATAATTCAAACTCAGATCTACTGCAGACTTTTGGAGAAAAACTCCTCTGTTTTCAAAGAGAAGGAAGGCAGGGCAGGCAGAAAAATGGATAAACCATGAGACTCTTGAGGGAACTCAAGGCTTGGTTCCAGGTGTTCCTGAGGCCCAGCTATACCCCTGACCTTCCAGAAGCTAAGTTGTTTTGTAAGACTCCACAATATATATTTAATCAATTACTTTTGAAAGTGCTTTTATTTAAAAAAGATTTCCTTTTACTTTTATCTGATAGAGTTCTAATTACTTTAAGTAAATTAATAATCTGGTGGTACTGTAAACATTATAAGAAGATAGCCATGAGGATGAGGACATTTCTCTGATGGCCACTGAAAGTTTAATAGGTTTATAAACCAAAAATAAATTCCTAAGCACCCTCCAACTGACAAAATGGATCCTTCTTGGCCAAGACGACGCCAGAGAAATCTGAAAGATTGAATTCCTGCCATAACAGGAAAAGAGTTTGGACATACCTGATTATGTCCCCTCCCTTCTGGAGTTTAGGCAGAACTGACCAGCATCAACATTAAAATAGAGATCACAAGACTGAAAAAATAGACTCTTTGTGGCAATAAGATATCAAATTCCAACCTGACTCTAGTATAGCATTGCATGATAAATGGCAGACCCTGAGAGAAATCAAAGTATTTTACCCCAAAATATATTTGACATATTTTGAAATTGCTCTGCAAAGCCGTCTTTTATGGGGGAAATTTGTATTTGTAGAGAATCTCCATGAATGCAGCCAGGCCTTCCCTTTCCAAGCCTTTCCTGGATCTAGGAGAGATTAAGAGTCTGATATATTTTAAGATCTGAAAAAAAGACATTTACCATCATATTCTCTCTGAAGGCTGCTACCTAAGAGACTTCATCTCCAAAACAAGATCTTTGGTCTCCATAAGCCACCTTATCTTAACTCAAGCATTTTTTTCTACTGACTTCAAATCTTTAGACAAAGCTTAACTTTTTCAACCAATCGCCAACCAGAAAATCTTTGAATCCACCTAGGACCTGTAATCCCACCCCACCTCACCCCCATCTCACTGCCCACTTCAAGATATCCCACCTCTTTACGCTGAACGAATATAGACTTTCTATGTCTTAAATTAGTATTTTACCTGCAATTCCCATCTCCCTAAAATGTATAAAACCAAACAGTAACCCAACTGCCTAGGGCACTCTTTCTCAGAAGCTCTCAAGACTGTTCCCTGGGCCATGGTCACTCATATTGGCTTAGAATAAACCTCTTTAAAATACTTTACAGAGTTTGGGGTTTGTTTGTTTGTTTTTTTACATCAACAGGTTATAGACTCAAGACAGGTATTTCTACTAAAGAGTCAAAAGAAAGTACATTTAGCAAACCAAGAAGCATACTCTATTAGCCATGGCATAAAAATAGACAAAATTAAAGCCACCAATGTTGCAGAACTTTCTTTGTTAAAAATAAAGAGGGGGAAAAAGTAGAGAAGTAAAGAAGGAATAACAGATCCCAATCAACAGGAATAAACCATTTAAACTCTTTTCTGTAACCTCCTCAGTTTTATGTAAAAAAGAAAAATCTATTTAGCTCTGATGTTAAAAAATGTCAACAGTAATTCACAAATTTTTTAAAGTCCCAAAAATATGACAAAGATTATTTTCATACAAAACACAACTGTCAAAAATGGAGATCTTACAGCTTAGCTGCAACAATATAACCAGAGTGAATACTTCAGAATATTCTTATTGGTTAATCAGTTTGTGTTTATGATAAATTGCCACAAGCTCTCAGAAGTGACCTGTGACATCTAAGATATAGCCTGTGCTTTTTAGATACTAAAATATATAAAGCTGTTGTGTGACAATTAAAGAAAGCAAAATCAAATTGCTGTTATTTATTTCTGTATAGCTTTTAATTTAAACTTGCTACTCAGCTCAAGATCCAACTCATATTTATTTTTATTTTAAAGTCTACTTCATTTCACACCGATAGTTCACTTTATTATGAATATTTTCTTTCCTGTGTGAAACGGAAATATCTTGGGACCCGAAATCACTAAGCCAAAGGGAAAAGTCAAGCTGGGAACTGCTTAGGGCAAACCTGCCTCCCATTCTATTCAAAGTCACCCCTCTGCTCACTGAGACAAATGCATATCTGATTGCCTCCGTTGGAGAGGCTCATGAGAAACTCAAAATAATGCAACCATTTGTCTCTTATCTACCTATGACCTGGAAGCCCCCTCCCACTTCGATTTGTCCCGCCCTTCCAGACCAAACCAATGTTCATCTTACCTATGTTGATTGATGCCTCATGTCTCCCTAAAATGTGTAAAATCAAACTGTGCTCTGACCACCTTGGGCACATGTCATTAGGACCTTGTGAGACTGTGTCACAGGCGTGCATTCCCAACCCTGGCAAAATATACTTTCTAAATTAACTGACACCTGTCTCAGATTTTTGGGGTTCACAACTGTGATTTACTACAATATGCATATGTGTGTGTATATATACACACACATATATATATATAATCATATATGTACATACATATAATTGGGGTAATGATTACAAAACATTTTTGCCAGGTCCAGAAAATGGTAATTAATGTTTTCCAGCTGCTACTTGGTGCGTCACCAAAAGAGCCACCGGCCGCACAGAATAAAGCACACCTATGCAAGTCACCTGGCAGCCTTTCTGGACTGAGATTTTTTTCAGTTCCATTAAAGCATATAAGCCTTGGCTTATTCCAACTCTTACTGTACATACAAATTCCATACAATGAAAATGTTAAGAAAAAATAGGGCTTCGTCACGCAGCTCTCCCTTTTACAGTACCAGCAGAATAGGAACCAAAGAATCTGCTCTGCTCTCCCCTGACCAAACCCTTAAGTCAAGGATGGGCAGTGGGGTCTCATGAAAGCCATGAGCTTTATACACCCATGTTTATAGCAGCATTTCTCACAACAACTAACACGTGGAGGCAACCCAAGGGTCCGTCAGTGTTTGAGGGATATGCAAAATGTGGTATATACACACAATAGAATATCATTCAGCTTAATAAAGGAAGGAAATTCTGACATAGGCTAAAACACAGATGAACCTTGAGGATATCATGTTAGGTGAAATAAGCCAATCACAAAAAGACAAATACTGTATGATTCCACTTATCTGAGGTATTTATTTAGAGTAGTCAAAATCATAGAGATAGACGGGAGAATGATGGCTAGATGGGGGCTGGGAGCAGAGAGGAATGGGGAATGGTTTAAGAGATACAAGGTTTCTGTTTTGCAAGATGAGTGGTCTCTGGAAATGGATGGTGGTGATGGTTGTACAACATTACACCACTGGACAGTACATTTAGAAATGGTTGAGATTGTAAATTTTATGTTACGTGTATTTTACCACCATTTTTTAAATTGGGAAAAACAAATGTCCACCAATAACAGAATGATTAGATGAGCTATGCTATATCCTTTTTTGTATGACATTTTGTGACATTATGCAGCAGTTAAATATGCCATCTCTGAGAAGCATTGTTAGTGAAAAAGCAAGCTACAGAAATATATATATACACACACACACACACACATATATATATATATATACACATATATATATATACACACATATATATATATCAGTCATGGTTCAACTAAAGAAACAAAACCAGTAGGAAATACATATTAAGAGATTTATTGCAAGGAATATGTGTATGCAATTGTCAGGCTGGCTAGGCAGTCTGAGAACCACAGGGCAGGCCAACAGGGAGAGAAATAAATTAACTGGTTGTTTAAAGAAAGGAATGTTTGCAACAAGTCAGGCATGAACTGATGCTGCTATCCACAGGCAGAATTCCTTTTTCTTCAGGGAAGACTCAGCTCTGCTCTTAAGAACTTTCAAATGATTGATTCAGGCCCACCCAGATTATGTAGGATAATCTCCCTTACTCAAAGTCAACAGAATATAGATTTTAATCACATCTACAAAAATGCCTTTACAGCAACATACCTAGGTTAGTGTTGATTGAACAATGGAAACTGTACCCTGTGAAGTTGATGCATAAGACTGACAATCACAATCATATATATTAATATATATAAATATATCATGATCCAGATGCACTGTGGGTACACGTGTGTGTGTGTGTGTGTGTGTGGCTATACTAACAAACAGAGTGTGGGAAGGATTCACACTAAATAGCTAACAATGGTTACTATTGAGGAACAGTGTGAAAATAGGAAAGTTCAGGAACAGAGTGAAAATCGAAAGGAGGAGTGGTCTAGAGCAAAGACAAAATTCATGTTTTGCTCTTTATAGTTCCAATTTTTAAGTGTTTTATCCACTAGATCATATAATAAATTACATATCTGTGTGTGTGTGTGTGTGTGTGTGTGTGTGTATGTATTTTTTGTTTAAGAGACAGGGTCTCACCCAGGCTGGAGTGCAGTGGCATAATAATAGCTCACCGCAGCCCCAAACTCCCAGGCTCAGGCAATCCTCTGGCCTCAGCCTCCTGAGTAGTTAGGACTACAAGTCCACACCACCATGCAGGTCACATGGGACCCACTTTTTAGCATTCCAATCTAATGGACTTGTTAGATATGAGTTCTAAATTTCTTTTCAAAGAATCAATGTCAGTATGTTCAATTTTTTTGCCTTCTACTTTTAAACTTAACCTCCTCGTAAAGCAACCTTTTTTGATTACCTGCTCCACCCTGACTCATCCCAATTACCTACTCCACCATGAATCATTCCGATTACCTGCTCTGTGGTAACCATTTTTCCCGCCAAACTACTCACCCCGTTACTCTCTTTAAATTAGCCAATCAGAATTAGTTTAGCCTGCGCAGTCTAGCCCTAGCCAATAGGGGAATGACAGCAGCAGAGGCCACGTGTGTCAGGGATAAGAACCCCTTCCCCTCCCCTGTCCAAGTGTGTGTTCACCATTGCTCCATCTGTAAGGGCGCACCCTTCTATAGAAGTAACTTGCCTTGCTGAGAATTCAAAAGAAAATTTTATATTTGAGTGCTATTTCTTTTGCAGCACCAAAACTTTATTTATAACAATTTGGGGGATCGCCCATGATTACATTCCCCTCCGGGGGTGGTCTCTGGTTCTCTTTCATGAGGAGGCATGCCCCGCCCCCTTGTGATGGCCTCAGGGGTGAGAAATCAGGACCCACCCAGTGCGAGGAATAACCGGAGCTCTCAGCACCGCAGAAAGAAACCGGCCAGCAACGTAGCTTAAAGGATCCTCACATACTGCAGCGATGACTCTGTGCACAGACCAAGGAAGAAGCAGCCGCGGGAGCCGGTAAAGTATTTCCTTGGTGGTCGGGACTAAGGAAAAAGCCATGGGGCAGTAAAGCAGTCCTCGGTTAGGACATACCAGGGAGAAAGAAACCACAGGGGTGGTAAAGCATTCCTTAGTCTGGACTAGGGAAAGAAAGCCATTGAGGGCGGTGAAGTATTCCTTAGTCGGGATGTCTTGGAGATTAAAAAGAGGTGAGAAATCCCCATGGTAGGGGTCGAACCTCAGAAAGAGGTGAGAAATCCCCATTGATGGGGGTTAAACCTCACACAAACCTCCGGTAGTAAGAAAAATACTCAGAATCCCCCTTTTCTTTCTTCTTGGGGGAAGAAAGAGTAGCTCCTCTCCCGCTGGTCCCTCCCCTAGGGGAAAGGGGTAGCTCCTCTCCCGCTGGTCCCTCCCCTAGGGGAAGGGGAAGAAGAGGGGAGAACAGCAGCATAAGCGGCTGGCATAGGTAGGGAAAGACCAACAGAGAGGAAAGAGGAAGATAGAGAGAAAGAGGAGAAAGAGAGAGAGAGGAAAGAGAGCGAGCGAGGAGAAAGAGAGGCAGAGAGAGGAAGAGACAGAGAGACAAAGAGGAGTTAGAGAGAGAAAGAGAGGCAGAGAGAGAGGAACAGACAGAGACAAAAAGGGAGTCAGAGAGAGAGAAAGAGAGAGACAGAAAGTCAAGGAGAGAAAGAAAGAGATAGAAGTAGTAAAGAGAAAACAGTATACCCTATTCCTTTAAAAGCCAGGGTAAATTTAAGACCTATAATTGATAATTGAAGGTCTTCTCCATGACCCTAAACACTCCAATACCGTCTTTTTGTCACTGTCAACAAGGGCATAGCCCAAAAGCACTGAGGCCACTGACAACCCGTAGCCCTCCTAATCAAAAATCCTTAACCCAGTAACCTGCGAATGGCGCAAATGCATTCAATCTGTAGCAGCAACTGCTTTGCTAACAGAAAAAGTAGAAAAATAATTTTTGGAGGAAACCTCATTGTGAGCACACCTCATCAGGTCAGAACTACCCTAAGTCAAAAAAAAAAAAAAAGCAAAAAGGTAGCTTACTGACTCAAGAACCTTAAAGTATAAGGCTATTCTGTTAGAAAAAGATGATGTAACATTAACCATTGAAAATTCTCTTAACCCAGCAGGTTTCCTAACGGGGGATCTAAATCTTAATTACCATACAAAGGTCCAACCAAACCTAGGAGGAACTCCCTTCAGGACAGGATGATAGATGGTTCCTCCCAGGTGACTGAGGGAAAAAAACACAATGGGTATTCAGTAAGTGATAAGGAAACTCTTGTAGAAGCAGAGTCAGGAAAATTGCCTAATAATTGGTCTGCTCAAATTTATGAGCTGTTTGCACTCAGCCAAGCCTTAAAGTGCTTACAGAATCAGGGAAGAGCCATCTATACCAATTCTAAGTTAATATGGACTGAACGAAGTCTTATTAATAGCAAAAAATAATTGAAATCCCAAACTTACAAGGTGTTCAACAAAAGTAAAGTTTGCTAAAAGTTAACAGTATAACATGTATTATCCTAACCTCTAATCTTGTGGCCTTAGACAGTCTAGTCCACAGACATGAAGGAAGTTTGCTTTGGAAAAGAATGGTTATCACCTTTGAGAAAAAAAAAAAGGGGGGTGGAGAATTTATGTAAAAAGGAATGTTATATGGTAAATTCTTATCCTAAAATAGATTAACTGGTTGTTTAAAGAAAGGGATGTTTGCAACAAGTCAGAAAGCTGAGGCAAGCCAAATAATTGTCTGTAAAAGTCGTGAAAAAAAAGTTATAAAAGGGAATTTATGCAAGAAATGTTGTATAATTTAAAAGTAATTAGGCATCCTGAATGTAAAACTATTGAAGAAACAGTTTATGTGCAAGGTATATACTCTTGGACTTCCCAGCCACCAGACCCATGAACCAATAAATCTGTGTTCACTATACATTGCTATTTATAGTGCTATTGTTATAATAGCACAAAATGGACTAAGACAGGAGTGAACTACAATTCAATTCTGACACAAACCACCCAGACTTAGCATCAAACTCTACAGGTTTTAAAATTCAGTTACAAGTAGGGACCCCAGCCCCTCACGTTTCTGACAAACTGGCTACAAATTCAGGGTTCTCACTATCTCCTCAGGTTTGATAACTTGCTAGAATGACTCAAAGAACTCAAGAAAATGCAATACTTATTATTACAGTTTTATTTTAAAGGATACACATAGGGCAAAGTCTGGGAGAGTCCAGGACAAGAGCTTCTCCCCATACAGTCAGGCTATGACATCCTCTTGGCACATTGATGTATTCTCCAGCCAGGAAGCTCCCCCATGTCTCCATAAGCAGAGTTTTTATTGGAGTTTTATTACTTAGGCATGATTGATTAATTCATTGGTCACATAACTGAACTCAATCTCCAAACTTCCCCTCCCTTGAGGGCAAGTGGCTGAAAGTTCTAACCCTCTAACCCTGTTCTTGGTCTTTTTGGAGGGCAGTTCCCATCCTGAAGCTATCTAATGGCCCACAGTGAGTCATCTAATTAGTATAACAAAACCATTCCCATCACACAGAAAACTCCAAGCATTTTGAAGCTATTTTGAGGGAACCATAGACAACTACTTTTCTTTTTTCTTTTTTTAAAGAGACAGGGTCTTGCTCTGTTTCCCAGGCTGGAATGCAAGTAGTGCAATCATAGCTCACTGCAGCCTTGAACTTGTAGGCTCAACTTAATACATTAGTTAAAAATTAAAAATGGAAAGGTCACAGTGAAACATGAGAGCATCCAGAACACAGAGAAAAATTGTAAAGCCTTCATTTAAAAAAGGACAGATTACTGGAAGTCCTAGGTAGAGCAATCAGACAAGAGAAATAAATAAAGGACATCCAAATTGTAAAGGAGTAAGTCAAATTATCTTTGTAGATGATATAATGTTATATTTGGAAAAACCTAAAAACTCCATCAAAAAACTATTAGAACTGACAAATTCAGTAAAGTTTCAGGATACAACATTGACATACAAAAAGCAGTAGCATTTCTATATGCCAACAACAAACAATCAGAAAAAGAAATAAAAAGTAATCCCATTTATAATAGCTATGAATAAAATAAAATGCCTAGGAATTAACCAAAAAAGTGAAAGATCTCTACAATAAAAACTATAAAACATTAATGAAAAAAATTGAAGGGGACACAAAAAAATGGAAAGATAGTCCATGTTCATTAATTGGAAGAAACAATATTGTTAAACTGTCCATACTATCCAAAGCAATCTAGAGTCAATGCAATCATTATCAAAATAACTAATTACATTCTTCAAAGAAATAGAGAAAACAATCCTAAAATTTATATGGAACCACAGAAGACCCAGAATAGCCAAAGCTATCCTGAGTGTGGCGGGGAGCGGGGGATATAAACAACAACAAAAAAAACTGGAGGAATCACATTACCTGACTTCAAATTCAATTACAGAGAGCTCTAGTAGCCAAAACGGCATAGTACTGGCATAAAAACAGATGCAGACAAATAGAATAGAATAAAGAACCCAGAAACAAATCCATACATCTACATTGAACTCATTTTTCACAAAGGTGCCAAGAACATACACTGGGGAAAGGACAGTTTCTTCAATAAATACTGCTTGGAAAACTGGATATCCATATGCAGAAAAATGAAACTAAACCCCCATCTCTTGCCAGATTCAAAAATCAAATCAAAATGGATTAAAGACATAAATCTAAGACCTCAAACTATGAAACCACTAAAAGAAAACTTGGGGGAAACTCTCCAGGGCATTGGACTGAGCAAAGATTTCTTGAGTAATACTCCCCAATCACAAGCAACCAAAGCAAAAATAGACAGATGGGATCACATCAAGTTAAAAAGCTTCTTCATGGCAATGGAAACAGAGAAGAGGCAACCCAAAAAATGGGAGCAAATATTTGCAAACTATCTGTCTTACAAGGCACTAATAACAAGAATATATATAAGGAGCTCAATCAACTTAATCAGAAAAATCTAATAATCTGATGAGAAAATCGGCAAAAGATCTCAAGAGACATTCCTCAAAAGAAGACATACAAACGGCAAACAGGTTTATACAAAGGTTCTCAATATCATCAATCATCAGAGAAATGTAAATCAAAACTACACTGATGTATCATCTCACCTTAGTTAAAATTACATACATCCAAAAGACGGGAAATAACAAATGCTGGCAAGGCTGTGGAGAAAAGGGAATCCTTGTACACTGTTGGTGGGAATGTAAATTAGTACTATGCAGAACAGTTGGAAGTTTCTCAGAAAACTAAAAATAGAGTTACCATATGATTCAGAAATCCCACTGCTGGGTATATACACAAAAGAAAGGAAATTGACATATTGAAGAGATATATGCACTTGCATGTTTATTGAAGCACTACTCACAATAGCCAAGATTTGGAATTAACCTAAGTCTCCATCAACAGATGAATGGATAAAGAAAATGCAGTGCATATACAAAATGGAGTACTATTTGGCCATAAAAAAGAATAAGATCCTGTCATTTGCAACAACATGGATGGAACTGGAGGACATTATGTTAAGTGAAATAAGCCAGGCACAGAAAGAGAAACTTCATATGTTCTCACATATTTGTGAGAGCTAAAAGTTAAAACAATTGAACTCATAGAGATAGAGGGTAGAATTAATATTACCAGAGGCTAGAAAGGGTAGTAGGGGTTGGGGGTGGGAATGGGGATGGTTAATGGGTACAAAAATATAGTTACGTAGAATAAATAAGATCTAGTATTTGACAGCAAAACAGGGTGCCTACAGTCAATTTATTATACATTTTAAAATAACTAAAAGAGCATAATTGGATTGTTTGTAACACAAAGAAAGGATAAATGCTTGAGGTGATGGATAACCCATTTACCCTCATGTAATTATTATACATTATATGCCTATATGAAAATATCCCATGTACCTGATAAATATATACACCTACTATGTATCCACAAAAGTTCAAAATTTAAAAATTTAAATGACAGTTTAACTGTAAAGAAATGGCTATCATGTGGGTAGCAGAGCACTCACAAAAATAAGCAAAAATGAATGCTAAAATATCATGGGGAAATATCTTCAATGTACCCAAAGTAAAGAACTCTGAAACTAAACTTCTACACATAATAAACTACCATTGAAGAAAGAAGATAATTAAACACATATCCAGACATTTAAAAAAAAAACGAGTTTATGCCTCACTGACATTTGCAAAGAAACTACTGAAGAATGGGCACCAGCAACAAAACTGATTCAAGGAGGGAGGGAAATGCAATGGTGAGCAAATCAATTCAAAAACATATTGCTGAACTAAATTAAGTATTAACACTGAAAAAAATAAACACAGTAACTCTCATGTGGTGTTTCAAAATCAAAGTGGAATTAAAATTCTATATAAAAGTAACATGGAAGTTGGGTGTTTCAGCAAAAAATAAAAATATTATAAATTTTTTTTCATTTTAGAATAGAATTTACTAAGTAAATTTAGAATTTGTTAGGAAATATGAAGCTGACATATATGTTAAAAATTCAAGAGTAACTTTTTAAGCAAATCACAGATATAAAGAAAACCACCCTAATCCAACAAAAGGGGCAAAGAATAACAACAGAAAAAGCAGGTGGGGATAAAGTCATGGTAGACAACACAAAATAGGATAATAGAAATAAATCCAAAAATAAATCATAGGCTGGGCACAGTGGCCCATGCCTGTAATCCCAGCACTTTGGGAGGCCGAGGCAGGAGGATCGCTTGAGCCCGAGTTCAAGACCAGCCTGGGCAAGATAGTGAGATCCTGTCTCTACAAAAACAAAAAATAAATAAAAATAAATTTTACATCTGTAGTTCCAGCTACAGGGGAAGCTGAGGTGAGAAGACTGTTTGAGCCTGAGAGGTCAAGGCTGCAGTAAGCTATGATAGTACCACTGCACTCCAGCCTGAATAACAGCAAAACCCTGTCTCAAAAAGTTCAAATGGGTATAAAACACCGATTAGGAGACAAACTTTAAAATTAGGTGTTTTTAAAATTTTTTTAAATCCTGCTATAAGAGACATACCTAAAACAAACCAATACTAAATGTTTAAAAATAAAGGCATAGAAAAAGACACCAAAAGTAATAAATGGTGCTGATATAGTGATATTTTTAAGTACCAAATATTTAATGAGGTAAAGAGAGACATTTGATACTGAGAAAAGGACAAATTTCCAAGAAGATCGTAAGCAAAATATCCTAGAATATAATGGAAACAAACAGAATTACAAAGACAAATTAACAAATTCACAATTATCGTAAAAGATTTTACATCTCTCTCACTTAGAAACTGACAGGAAAAGCAGATAAAAGATATAGAAATGTGTAGCACATTTATGGAGAAAGGATCTTGTACACAAAGGAGTAAATATTATTTTCAAGTACATATAGATTTACATATACTAGACCAGAAAAGATATCTCAACAAATTCCAAAGAACTGACATTAAATAAACCATTTTCTGACAATAATATAATAAAATTATAAATAAAAATAAAATATAACCAAGAAAATTCAGTAGTTTTAGAAATCATTCTACTTTAAAATAAGCCATGTCGCTTCTAGGTCATGTTACAGCTGTACCCGCAGCAGAGTCTAGAGCTCTGAAACAAGCAGGAAAGGGTTGCACAGGTAACTCAAAGATAGCAGAGGAGCTCATAGAAAATTTGGTCTGATTTTATTTCCTAAAAGCTGAATCCCTTCTATAGAATGATACAGAAAAACTGAAAGGAGAGTAATGAATGGTAGTCTTTTTCAATTGACCTACTAAACCCACACAAGCATTAGTAATCTGGATATCTGAATTACTGAAATAAAATAATCAGAATAGATCATCTAGAATCAGGAGAGTAGATTAAACCAGATCCTGAAACTCATACATGTTTTACTATAGAACTTAGTACTTTGTAGTGACTGATTTGTTAAGTAATTGTAGACATTTAATTGCTGTGCTTTAAGGAGGTAAAAAAATATCTGCTGATGTGTAATAAAGAAATACTCTCAGGCCGGGCACAGCGGCTGGGGTCTGTAATAGCAGCACTTTGGGAGGTCAGGGTGGCAGGATGGCTTGAGTCCAGGAGTTTGAAACCTGCCTGAACCACATGGCATGACCACATCTCTAAAACGCTTTTTTTTTAAAGCTAGCCAGGTGTAGTGGCATGCACCTTTAGTCCCAGCTACTTGGAAGGCTGAGGCGGGAGGATCACTTGAGCTCAGGAGTTGGAGGCTGCAATGAGCCATGATCAAGCCACTGTACTCCAGCTTGTGTGACAGAGTACAACCCTGTGAAAGAAGGAAGGAAGGAAGGAGAGAGAGGGAAAGAGAGAAAGAGAAACATAAGAAAGAGAAAGGAAGGAAGAAGGAAAAAAGGGAGGGAGGGAGGGAAGAAGGAAAGAAGGAAGGAAGGAAGGAAGAAAGAAAGAAAGAGGAAATATCATAGATATGGGCAGCAAGAGGGCCTGGGTAGACTTGCTCTGTTGTATAACCCCCCAACTCTTGACATTTCAGGAAGGGAGGAAAGAAAGAAAAAGAGAAAAATAAAGAAAGAGAAAGAAAGAAAGAGAAGAAAGAGAGAGAGAAGAAAGAAAGAAAGAAAGGAAAGAAAGAAAGAAAAAGAGAGGGAGGGAGGGGAAAGAGAAAGAGAGAGAAAGAAAGAGAGGAAGGAAGGAAGGAAGGAAAGAAAAAGATTATAGATACGGGCAGCGAGAGGGCCTGGGTTTAGACTTGCTCCGTTGTATAACCCCCCAACTCTGACATTTCATCTAAAATGCTTAGGAGAGCAGCTGAGCTATTCTCTCCTTAATGTGGATGTGGTCCAAGGAATGGAATTCCAAAATTGGTTACTCCATCTATCGACTTTAAATGTGATCCAGCTGCTACTAGGGTTATGGCTCATGAATGATAAACTCAAGAGGCAGCTATAACTAGGACTTGGAACATGCAAAGATGAAAGACAAAAGAAATCCTCAGTCCAATTTACCTTTTTTTTTTGAAATGGAGTCTCGCTCTGTCACCCAGGCTGGAGTGCAAGTGGCGCGATCTCTGCTCACTGCAAGCTCCACCTCTCGGGTTCACGCCATTCTTCTGCCTCAGCCTCCCGAGTAGCTGGGACCACAGGCGCCTGCCACCACGCCCGGCTAATTTTTTGTATTCGGGGTTTCACCATGTTGGTGATGATCTCGATCTCCTGACCTCGTGATCCGCCAGCCTCAGCCTCCCAAAGTGCTGGGATTACAGGCGTGAGCCACCATGCCCGGCCACTACCATATTTCTTTAAAAATAGAAAACTGATGCCATCTTGTGGTTATTTTAATAAGGTCACTCTTAAACGACTGAAATCTTGGAAAGCTAACAAAATCTCTTCTTCCTTTCTCCTTTAAAATATTGTTAAATATATTTTCCTTGGACTTTAGATGCACTTTCCTTACAATCTGGAGATTTCATTAAAATGCTGCATCTACCCACATGGAAACACAATTACTGTTAAAGTATTAATGCTAAGTGATTGCTAACCATGGAAAAGCACCAAGCAATTTTCGCAGTTCTAGAAAATGCATGACCTGGCTTTCAAGAACTGAGTTCAGTGCATGTTAAAAGGTAGGATTTTCATTAAAATGTCACCATCAAGGACCAGAACTGGTGCATGGTGAGTTCATGGGCAGAGTGTGAGTCACACTCCAAATGACATTCCCCCACCTGGGAACTGCAGAATAGACCAAAGAAATTGAACAAAAAAGAGACAAGCTTACAAAAATTCTGGAGACTCGAGGCAATACCATTCATATGTCACAAATTTTGGAGAGTTTCTTCCAGATAGAATTCAAAGGAAATCAGATTTTAAAAATGATCCCGTGGACTACTCATAATTAATTGCTGTATAAATGGTGCAGGCAAGTCCTCTAAACATGACTAGATAGATGCATTTGTTTTATTCATAGATTCCCAATATCATTAAAATAATGTATATATCAGTCCTCAAAACTTTGCTGTCTTAGCCAAAATTACCAACATGAGTATGGTAATTTACATATATGAATACAAAATACATTAAGATGAAAAAGGATGCTGTTAATATATTCTTCTGAAATGAGAAAGAAAATAACAAAATATATCCATGTGACACCTGTAGACGTATGCATGGCTTGCATGTGGGAGTTGTGGATGAGGATAGAGAATGACTTGGGTATGAGATTGTTAAAATAGTTTGACTAAATAAAACAGCTCAGAACCACTCCCATGGAACACAGAAACTGAACAGACCTTTCACGATCCCAAAATATCACTGAACCACTCCCTACCCTGAGTCTCCCAGAGTATCACAAAACTTTCCTTTTTGTATGTTCATGACATTGAGGGATGCCTAAATAGTTGGTATTGTTTCTGGGTGTGTCTGTGAGGGGGTTGCCAGAGGAGACTGACATTTGAGTGGGTGGACTGGGAAAGGAAAACCAACCGTCAATATGGGTGGGCACCATCCAATCGGCTGCCAGTGCGGCTAGAACAAACCAGGTGGAAGAAGGTGGGATAAGCAGTTTGCTGAGTCTTCTGGCTCTCTTTCTTCTTCCCAGGCTGTATGCTTGCTGCTGCTCCTCCTGCCCTTGGACATCAGACTCCAGGTTCTTCGACCTTTGGACTCTGGGACTTGCCCCAATGGCTTGCAGGGGGCTCTTGGGCTACATGGTCAGCTTCCCTGGTTTCGAGGCTTTCAGACTTGGACTGAGCCACTACCAGCTTTTCTCTCTACCCAGCTTGCAGGCGGCCTATCGTGGGACTTCACCTTGTAATCGTGTGAGCCAGTTCTCCCTAATAAAACCCCTTTTATATATACACATATATTCTGTTGGTTCTGTCCCTCTGGAGAGCCCTAATATAATAACCTATCCCTTGATCCAGTAACCTAGACATACTCTTCTTGCCTCAGAGCTGTTATCACTTCAGCTAAATTAGTTGAACATCTTCAGTTCTTGTACTGGGATGACCTTCAAATCTGAAGATAGCACATGCAGTACAATCTCCACTGATAATTAAAAGCACTGCAACTTCAACCCGTTGGTTAACTATGAAATATGATTCCTTTCTCCTCATATTTCTTAATACTTTTTATTTTAAAAAAGTAGAGACAGGGTCTCACGTATTGCCCAGGCTGGTCTCGAACTCCTGGCCTCAAGCAATCCAGGCTATGCTCCCTTCTTGCTCCAAACCACCTGGCACTCACTGGTAGGATGGTTTCTGCCAACCTTGAGGCCAATCTGGCAGCTACTATGAAGTCTGGGAGATTGCTTCTCAGACACCTGGTTCCAGTTTCAGCCTTTCCCCACCAAGGACCAGAACTGGTACATGGTGAGTTCATGGGCTCTGCCCTTGCTCCCAAGGGCAGTGAAGGGGTGGCCTGCCCTTCCACACCTGTGGGTATTTCTAGTCAGGTGGGACGAGAGACTGAGAAAAGAATAAGACACAGAGACAAAGTACAGAGAAACAACAGTGGGCCCAGGGGACCGGCACACAGCACACCAAGGACCTGCACCGGCACTGGCCTCTGAGTTCCCTCAGTTTTTATTGTATTATTATTTTCATTATTTCAGCAAAAAGGAATGTAGTAGGAGGGCAGGGTGATAATAAGGAGAAGGTCAGCAAAAAACATGTGAGCAAAACAATCTATATCATAATTAAGTTCAAGGGAAAGTACTATGACTGGATGTGCATGTAAGCCAGATATATGTTTCTCTCCACCCAAACATCTCAGTGGAGTAAAGAATAACAAAGCAGCATTGCTGCAAACATGTCTCGCCTCCCACCATAGGGCGGTTTTTCTCCTATCTCAGAATTGAACAAATGTACAATCAGGTTTTATACGGAGACATTCAGTTCCCAGGGGCAGGCAAGAGACAGTAGCCTTCCTCTATCTCAACTGCAAGAGGCTTTCCTCTTTTACTAATCCACCTCAGCACACACCCTTTACGGGTGTCGGGCTGGGGGATGGTGAGGTCTTTCTCATCCCACGAGGCCATATTTCAGGCTATCACATGGGGAGAAACCTTGGACAATACCACACTTTCAAGGGCAGAGGTCCCTGCAGCTTTCCACAGTGCATTGTGCCCCTGGTTTATGGAGACTAGAGAATGGCGATGACTTTTACCAAGTATACTGCTTGTAAACATTTTGTTAACAAGGCACGTCCTGCACAGCTCTAGATTCCTTAAACCTTGATTTCATACAACACATGTTTTTGTGAGCTCCAGGTTGGCTCAAAGTGGCTGGGGCAAAGTGGCTGGGGCAAAGCTACAAATTAACATCTCGGCAAAGCAATTGTTTAAAGTACAGGTCTTTTTCAAAATGGAGTCTGTCTTCCCTTTCTACATAGACACAGTAACAGTCTGATCTCTTTTTTTCCCCTACAGGCAGAGTGCGAGTCACACTCCAAATTTAAGGACGTTGCATGCCATCTCTTGACCTAAGGCTCATCCAGGCTCTAAGACCTTTATTTACCTTTATTCCCAAAGCCTCTTGGTCAACACAGGCACTGGGAATAAGTTAACAAACAAAAACACACCTTAGTGCTGCAGTCGCAAAGACACAGTCTGGCCAGGGTGTATGTGGGGAATGTGCTAATTCTTTATGAGAATGGAAGGTAAGGAAGACACATGCACAAACAGTTACATCTACTCCAGGGCCACACCAGTGCCTCCTGGTCTAGTTCTCCTACTTTCAATGACAATGTAAATCGTAAATTGATCAAACCAATTTTATATTATTAATTTCACTTTGTTTCTGGAATAGGTAAGATTGATGGAGTAGGTAGTCATGTATCTCTTAATGATGGAGACACATTCTGAGCATTGTGTCATCAGGCGATTTCATTGTGTGCAAACATCACAGAGTGTACTTACACAAACCAAGGTGGTAGAGCCTGTGACACACCTATGCTGTATGGTATAGCCTATTGCTCCTAGGCTACAGATCTGTACAGCAGGTTACTATACTCAATACCATAAGCAATAGTAACATAATGTAAGTATTTGTGTATTTAAACACAGTGACAAAGGTACAGTAAAAACACAGTATTATCTTATGAAACCATCAACATATGTGATCTGTAGTTGACCAAAACATCATGTGGTACATGATTTTATAATTCTTAATTGGGCATATGAGTAAACTGAGGCATCAAGTGATTCAGTGACTCCTAAATGTTGACTGGCGAGTTGTGGAACCAGGATTAGAACTTCCACTCTGGTCTATTTCTGCTATGTTGCAAATTCTGCTTTTCTGGGTTATGTAAGTTTTTGACTTTTATATTATAGTGAGATAGAATTAACTTTGTATCAGGAGTTTAGGGATCCATGAAAATTGTATGCTCAATTTGATGTGCATGTAAGATCCTCCTTATGAGGTGACTTACAATTTTCATGAAGTTTCTAAAAGGGTCTGTGTAACCAAAAAGGTTAAGAACGCTGGCGTGCTGTGTGTGTCACAATGAGACTGAGGTCAAGTCTAGGGTGACCTTTTTACGGACTGTAAATGGGGATTGTAAACCCAGAGAAGACGGATGTTCGGGTGGGAATAATCATTTCATTCGTCAGAGTCAGACAGCACTGGAGCGGCCACCTTCCTGAGAAAGTGGTACATGTGCTTATAGCTCTACAAGTGCATTCGGACAAGCTTAGAACCTGAGATCGAGGATTCTTGAAGATCATTAAACCTAAGGGTCCACAAATCTGGCTACACATTAGAATCATCTGGGGAGCTTTGAAAGGCACCATGTCTGGGACCAACCCCCAGGGATTTCTATTTTAATTGTCCTAAGATTCTGGCTTCTGTATTTGTTTTTAAAGCTCCTCAGATAGTTCTCATGTACCAGAGTTAGGATTACCAATCTTCTAAATGAGTAGTTATCAACCTTGGCTGAACAATGAAATCACTTGGGGAGTTGTTAAGAAGTCCTCTTGCCTGAATCTCACCCTCAGATCTTCTGATTTAATTTGTCAGGGGTGTGCTAGGCATCAGGAATTTTTTAAATGACCCCAGGTGATTTTCACAGGCACTCCAATTTGAGAACCATTGTTGGGATCTAATCCGACACTTCCTGATGCAAAGAAAACCAAGCCGAAGAGAAGTGGCCTAAGGTCATAGGGCTAAAACAGAACCAGGATTAAACCCAGGACCCAACTCTAGGCTTGGACTCTCTGGTTCACCTAGTCAAGGTACATGGATTTAACTTAGGCAGTTCAGGGTGGATCTGAGAAAGGGAGCTCGTCAGGGACAGGCCTTGCTTCTCTCTTTGATTAGAGAGAAACATATAAACAAATATATTATGTTTTTGAATGAATGTTGTCCTGCTTAACGGATGAAATCCCAGTGCTCTGGCCCAGATGCACAGTTCCCTGTGACCCCTCAGATTGGTAGCTAACTCTATGGGAGACGACCTCTAAGATGAGCCCCAACAATCCCTGTGTCTATATTCACACCCTTGTGTGATCCCTGCAATAGAGTATGGCTAGACCCAGACATTTACTTCTAATGAACAGAATATGGCAGAAGGGATGTGATGCTACTTCTGAGATTAGATTATAAAGAGATAGTAGCTTTTGCCTTGCAAACCTCTCTTGCTTACTTCTTTACTGCTCATTTTGATAGAAGCCAGTTGCCATGTAGTGAGCTGTTCTATGGATCCCCATATGGCAAAGAACTGAGGAAAGTTCTCAGTAGGGAACTGAGACCCTTAATCCAATAGCCTGGGAGGAATTGAATTGTGCCAGCAACCATGTGAGTGAGCTTAGAAGTGGATCCTCTCTCAATTGAACCTTCAGATGAAACAGCGGCTCTAGCCAATAACTGTATTACAGCCTAGTAAGACTTTGAGGCAGTTACCCAATAAGCCATGTCTGGACTCCTGACCCACAGAAACTGTGAGATAGTGTTTGTTGTTTCAAACAACAATTTAAGTTTTGAAGTAATTTGTATGCAGAAATAGATAACTATTACAAAGTCCATGCATAAAAGTTCTTAAGTCATGTTATAGTTGTTGAAACCAAGGTATCAAAAGACTAAATGTATTTTCCATAGTCAACCGGGGAAGCAGTGACAAAACAAGAAATGGAGTTTAGATGCCAGTTGATTCCCAGACTTATTCTCTCCTATATAAAGGTTAATGACATTTTGCATGAAATAATGCTAGTAGAACCCACGAGGTTGTTAGCCATGTTACCTTCCTTACCTTCCCTTGACTTTCTTTTTAAATCTCTTTATAGAGTAACCTTTGAGCAATGAGCCTTTTCCCTAGAAATATTATTCTTTTAAGAATGTCTTTTCTAACTTTGTCTTTTCTAAAACAAAGAGATCCCAGGCATTCAGTGTGCATTCTAAAAAATGAGATGTTGAGGCACGGGAGGAAAGTGACTTTCAAATAAGCACATAAAGATCAAGCAATCTTCTCTCTACCTTTCATGCTGAGAACAGTCACAAATATTTCATTCCTGAGAATCTTGTTCCCAAATTGACAATGCTTCAATAAGCACCTTTTTGTACTTTCTTCTTAATCAAGTAGAAAGAAAAACCATCATAAATACAAGAGGAGTATTTTCCCTTCTACTCAAAGTGTGTAGCCAGGAGCCCCAGCATTCTTTCCAGATAGTATGGTTCTAAACTATCACTTAGGCGACTGAGCACAGTATTTGGATAGAAGGATGCTTTGTATCAACCATGACAATTTAAAAAAATCATTGAAGAAATCTAACATGCACTTTAGTAAGAGTGAAGAACTAGTAATGTTAGGATATATTCTAATACCTAACATTAGGATAAAATCTAACCTAATGTTGGTAATACCAGGTTAGAGTACTCCCACTTAATAGGAATTGGATATGAGCAGAAGTTCTTTGATAGAAAACTGAGGATCAGAAGGGTAAATATTTGTCTAAGGCCATAAACTGAGTTTCCACTGTAATCGGGACTTAATTCCACAATGCACTTTACCCTCTTAATTCTGGCTACTATTCTTATCTTAGAGAGAAGACTCATTGCCCTTGAAAAACTCCTCCTGAGGAGGTCAATGTGAGAAAGAGGAAGCATGCCACTTGAACAAATTGTCTGCCATATAGCCACAGACAGTAAACAAATCACATAAAAGCTTTTGAAACAAAAGCAAGACTATGAAGAGATAAAACTTAGCTTTACTAAGTTAAATCTGAAGAGAAAAAGACAGATCCAGAAGATACTATTTCCAAAACATGATTCTATAAACTGAAATGGAAAAGCAAGTGGCCAGCTTTCTTTTATTCTTTCACCGGCCAAGGGGGAGCAACATTTCGTGCAGGGCCCCTTCACCACCAAGGACTCTGACCGCTCCTCCGCCTCCAGGACACGCACTGAGGCCAGTTCCACCTTCAATCTGCTGGTCTCCCACATTCGCACAGGGCCATTTCACCACCGACTCCTACTGCTTCTCTGCCTCCAGGAGGAGCACTGAGGCCAATTTCACCACGATTCTGAATGTCTCCCACTTTGGTGCAGGGCCATTTCACTACAGAGGACTCCATTTCTCCACCTCCAGGACGAACACCGAGGCCGATATCACCTCCATTCTGGTGGCTTCACACAGCAACTCGCTGCTGAACCCAGACCATCTTTGCTGAAGTCAGTTGACTGGGCAGTACAGTGCAGGATCTGCGTGTGGCACAGGGAAACGCAAGCCAGATCCAGTACCAGCAGGTGTGCGTGAGGTACAAGATGCTCTGCATGGTGCCCCCAACCCGCTCCTGTACGCCTGGCAGGTGGACAAAACGCTCGACCTGAGCAGCATCTCCTTCCCCATCTATAACCATGGTGGACACCCCCTCTACCTGACCAGCTTCTTCAGAGGACACATCTTTGGGGACAGCCTAGGAATGGGCCAGTTACTCCTGCGGGCCAAAGCCATGCGGCTGCTGTACTGCCTGAAGACGGAGCACCCTGAGGATGACGTGCAGAGCAAGCAGTGGCTCACCCATTTCCTCGACCAATTTACCAACATTAAGAACAGCCTGGCCTTGAAGAAAATTGAGGTACCTGGTGGTTTGGGTTTACAGGGAGGCCAGGAGAAGGTGAGAGGGACGAGGAAGACTTGCGCCCAGAACTCTAACGAAAGTACTGCCTGACTACTTCATGGGGTCCTTGCCTCAAAGCTGGGTATGCTCTGCTGTATTTGGTACTCAATCCAATTTTCTTAACACTGACAGATGCTAGAAATTGTGAATCCTGGGTAACATTCTAGTCGATAACACAAATCCTGTGTCCACCAGATGGGCCAGTTCAGTACAGACACTGATCTTCACATTTAATTTTGGGGTTTGGTTTCTAATACTTTGAAATTCTACTTTTAGTTAAAGTCTTCACTGGTTTTGGGGAGCCTCCTAAAACTTGTTTGGAGCTCACTGGGATTAAAAAAGAAAAACAAACTTTTAAGTCAAAGTTAATGGTGTTAAGGTAACTAGCTCAGCATTTTTCAAGTTAGATACATATGAAGCACCTGGCTTAGTGTGAGGTACATATCAGCTGTTCAGTTATTGCTGGGTCAGCAACTCTATTAAGACTTATAAATAGAGGAGCAGTGGGCAGCATCAGGGCATGGCCCAGGCAGGAGCAGCGGCCACAGCGTTCATCCACCTATGGAGGAAGAGGCAGCCTTGGCGGGTCAACTGTGTTGCTCCAAGTGATACAATGTCATGATTTTGATAGCTGAAGTGTTTGCCTTGTGTACATATTAGAGTTTCTTGATGTCTTCATTTATGGATGGACAGGTTCATCTGTGTTGCTCCAAACAACATAATTTCATTATTTTGGTAGCCAAAAAGCATTTCCCTAAAGTATATATACCAGAGTTTCCTGATCCCTTCATCTGTGGATGGACAGGTTTCTCCACGTGGTTGCGGATGACAGGGTTTCCCAAAGCTTTATGGCTGAAGAGTATACCATCATGTATCTAATACGGCAGTTTCTTTACCACTTTATCTGTGGATGGACAGGTTCATGTGATTCCTGCATTGTCTGGAAGAAGCAAATATAGAACAGAGGTGGAAGATAAACGCCTAAATCAAATCATTGCAGATTCTCACTAAAGATGAGCTCATAATTCCAAATAATAAAACACATGATCAATGAGAGAGAACAGAAAATGTGAGCAACCAGATTTGATCAATCTGAACAAGAATATAAATAAGTGTAATTAAACAAATTAAGGACATAGAAGTATAAAGTAGAAATCAAGAAGTAGATTTGCAGTAGAACCAAATAGAACTTCTAGAAGTAAAAATTACACACACAGAGAATCTAAGGTCCATTGGTCATACTGAGCAGCAGACTGAATACAGCTGGAAAGAATTAATACGCTGAAAGATAAAACCAAGGAAATTAACCAGGAGGCAGCACAGAGAGATAAAGCTCTTGTCTAAAAATGTCTTTATTTTGTCCTGTTGAATTACTAATTTAGATTGCTGGAAAGAGACTTGTAAGTTCACTGTTGTCTTCCCTTGGCACAGTTGATATATTATAGACTTTCTTTTACTGTAAAAAAAATAAAGACTTATAAATAAGCCTGGTGAAAGAGACACCTGCTGGAAAGAGCCTTCAAAGACTAGGCCTACCTCAAATGATATTTATGCAAATGAAATAGTAGAAGACACCAACCTAATAAAAATTTACAAAAAGTTATAATTTTTTTTCTTTTCTTTTTTTTTTTTTTTTTTGACACAGTCTTGCTCTGTCGCCCAGGCTGGAGTGCAATGGTGCGATCTCAGCTCACTGCAACCTCCACCCGCCAGGTTCAAGTGATTCTCGCATCTCAGCCTCCCGAGTAGCTGGGATTACAGGTGTGTACCACCACACCTGGTTTTTTGTATTTTTAGCAGAGACAGAGTTTCACCATGTTGGCCAGGCTGGTTTCGAACTCCTGACCTCAGGTGATCTGCCCACCTCGACCTCCCAAAGTGCTGGGATTATAGGAGTGAGCCACCACACCCAGCCAAAAGTTGTAATTTCTACAGCTGTTAATGAAAACAAGATATCACAGTTTTAGGCTGGGCACGGTGGCTCATGCCTGTAATTCCAGTACTTTGGCCGGCTGATGCAGGTAGAGTGCTTGAGCCCAGGAGTTCGAGACCAGCTTGGGCAAACTGGTGAAACCCCATCTCTACTAAAAATACAAAAATTAGCCAGATGTGGGGGCGCACACCTGTAGGTATCTTGCTGTGTTTTCCAGGCTGGCCTCAAAACTCCTTGGATCAACTGATCCTTCCGCCCCACCCTCCCGAGTAGCTGGAAGTACATCCATGTGAATCCAGAAGGAAACTACTAGAGTTAATAAATTAAGCACAGCTTCAGGATACAAGATCAACACAAAAATGAGTTGTTTTTCTGTACATGTGCAATGAACAATCTAAAAAGGAAATTAAGAAGGCAATTCCATTTAAATAGTGCTAAACAAATAAAATGCTTAGGAATAAATGTACCCAAGGAAGTGAAAGACCTGCACGCTGAATACTACCAAACATTGGTAAAAGAAACTTAAAAAGACCTAGGTAAATGGAAAGATCCTTAGTTCCTGGGTTGGCAGACTCAATATTGCTGAAATGCCAGTCCTATTCAAAACAACCTACAGATTCAACACAATCCCCAGCAAAATTCTGACAACCATTTTCCCCCCAGAAATAGAGAAGCCAATCCTTAAATTAAAATGGAATTGCAAGGAGTCTCAGATGACCAAAATAATCTTGAAAAAGACGAACAGAGTTGGAGGACTCAGTATTATTCAGCCATGAAAAGGAATGAAGTTCTGATACATGCTACAAGGATGAACCTTGAAAACATGCCTAGTGAAATGAGCCAGTCACAAAAAGATAAACATATGGTTCCACTTACATGAAATCTTTAGAATAGGAAAGTTCACAG
Organism: Pongo pygmaeus; assembly: GCF_028885625.2. Lineage (NCBI taxonomy): Eukaryota > Metazoa > Chordata > Mammalia > Primates > Hominidae > Pongo > Pongo pygmaeus. The sequence goes on along the minus strand of NC_072381.2, from coordinate 30,419,913 downwards.
AGACAAAGTAGATTAAAGGTTAACTGACAATGGGGGGCTGGTGGTGATGGGGAGTTACTGCAGAATGATAACAGAGATCCTGTTTGGGGTGATGAAAAATACTTGGGAACAGATAGTTGTGATGGTTGCGTGACAGTGTGGATGTAATTAATGCCACCAAATTATACGTTTAAGAGTTGTTATAATAGCATATTTTATGTCATATATATTATATTTTACCACAATAAAATATTTCTCACTAAGTAAGAGATTTAAAAACTAATCCAAGCTTTTTACCTGCAGCATGATGTGACTGCAAGCAGTATGATGAGAACATATGCCAGGTTGAAAACAAAGGGACTGATGTCATAGACATTGTCTCAAATTCCAGTTGTCTGGAAAGCGATGTAAAGTGGACTGCCTGCCACAAAAATATACTCAGGTAAATAACTTTTAATTCCAATATTTGTGTGTGAGCTACAAACACTATAGAAACACTTTATATTAGTGATGAAACAATATGTTAAAATTCAGTAAAAGATGAAAATACGTGGATTATGACTTTAGAAGAGAGAAAATAATGTAGATTTGCTTCTTCCCACAAATCTATGAGTTCCTCCTAAAGTTTCTTTCAGATTCAAAGTTTAAATAAAACTCCTGAATATACAAAATCCGAATTCACAAAAAAAGAAGAACAAAAAGGAGCTCTTGGCTGGGCGCAGTGGCTCACGCCTATAATCTCAGCACTTTGGGAGGTCGAGGCGGGCAGATCACTTGAAGCCAGGAGTTTGAGACCAGCCTGGCCAGCATGGTGAAACCCCACCTCTACTGAAAATACAAAACTTAGCCTGGTGTGGTGGCACATGTCTGTAGTCCCAGCTACTCTGGAGGCTGAGGTGGGAGAACTGCTTGAACCTGGGAGGTGGAGCCTAGATGATACCACTGCACTCCAACCTGAGTGACAGGGTGAGACTGTCTCAAATTTAAAAATAAAACAAAGAGCTCTTCCTTACAGAATTCCAAATAAGATATGTAGACAGAGTGATGGCATTTGAAAAAATCGTCATTTGATAACCACCATAGTTAGAATGGCAGGATCATATATTGTCCTTATCGCTTGTCACAGGCAAGAAGTATCAATGGATGCTAAAATAAGAGGACAACAAATACGATGAAAAGGAGGATATCTAATACAGTTTCAACGTATCTCTCCAAAAGAAATACATTCATTACAAGGGGAAAAATAATAACTTCACAGAGGAAAAAGTTGGCATATATCACCCAATAGTAACCAAAGTCCCACCACCAGTAAATGTGACAAACAGACACCATGTGCCTCCTGACACTGTGCTCTGAGCAACACTTCTGTGGAATTCCTGCCAAAAGTGCATAACCTGAATCCAACCATAAGGACACTCTGGATATACGTAAATTATGCGGCATTCTACAAAATAATTATTTACTCTTCAAAAATGTCAAGGCCCTGGAAAGACAAGACAAGAACCGTTCAGATTAAAAGAGACTGAAGAGTGCCCAGGCATGGTGGCTCACGCCTGTAATCCCAGCACTTTGGGAGGCCGCAGCGGGTGAATCACCTGAAGTCAGGAGTTCAAGACCAGCCTGACCAACATGGTGAAACCCCGTCTCTACTAAAAATACAAAAATTAGCTGGGTGCAGTGGCACACACCTGTAATCCCAGCTACTTGGGGGGGCTGAGGCAGGAGAATCACTTGAACCCGGGAAGCGGAGGTTGCAATGAGCTGAGATTGCACCATTGCACTCCAGCCCAGGCGACAGGGCGAGACTCCATCTCAAAAAAAAAAAAAAAAAAAAAAAAGAGAGACTGAAGAGAAATAACTAAATTCAGTGTATGATCCTGAACCCAAAACAATTATTTGTCTTTTGCTATATAGGACATTAATGGGACAACTGATGAGATCTTTCTATAGACAACAGAGTTGTATCCATGTTGATTCAAGAATATACAAAGTATGTAGACATTAAAGACATCATGTCTGCAATCTACTCTCAAATAATTCATTTAAAAAAATTAATCAGAAAAATAACCAATGCTTTTTTTAAAAAAAAAAGAATACTGTGTGTGTATGTAGAAAGAGAATGATAAAGCAAATGTGACAAATATTAACATTTGGATGGAGTAATTTAGTAGGATACACAAGAATTATTTGTGCTATTTTTACAAATATATGAGTCTGAAAAAAATAGACAAACAATAAATGTAAACAAATATAGGCAGTTAAGATAAACTACTTGTTTTCCCTAATAATACTGCTAGGATCATCTTACTATATTCTCATCAGATCATCAAATTTTAAAGCTCGGGAAAAAGAAGTATTCTCTCTCCCCAAAACCTCCCAATTTACAGATGAAGTTAGTAAGTCAAGATTACACCTAATTCAAGGCAAAGCCAAGACTATTATCTAGCTCTGACTCAGCTCAGCTACCTTTCAACTATTCCAAGCGGTCTTTTCATTCCTTCATGTTGTTGTCTATGGTCTAAACACATGACACCAAAATACTTACCTCTATCTTCTCATACATTCTCATAAGTTAGTGTGACTAACCACTTTCAGGCCATCTAAATTTTATCTTTAAAAGGAATTTAAGTATCATTGCTCCTAACAGTCCTTAATAACTAATATCAATACATATGTAAAGATCAGAATACATGTCAAACACTGTAGCAAATGCTGAACATACAAAATTAATGTACTGTACTGTTAGGTCCATGATGACAGAGACCAAGTTTATGTTATTCAATATTATAACCCCACCTCTTAGTAACAGTGCCTGGCATACAGTAAGTACTCAAATAACTGTTGTATATTGCAAAATAAAAGACAATCCATAATACAGGAAAGAAATGTGTGTACGGATAACCGTAATATCAGTAGTTTTAATAAAGTCTCATGAGACAACAGATAAGGAAATTATTTTCTCTTGGTAAGATCTAGAAAGGCTTCAGAGATTTAATGATACCAAAGTTAAATCTTGAAGGACAAATAAAATGTCAACAGACATGGAGGTGTTGGGGTGGTGAGAGGAACGTAGAAGGATTTAGATTAAAAAGCCCAAAGGCAAGAATATATTAGACATTTCTACTGAATTTTTAAACACAGGCTTACCTATTGTTGCTGCAAGTTCTGGATCAAAGGTATCATCTGTGAACCTCAAGAGCAGGCTGAAAGAGATATTAAAAAGACAGGTTAGGAATTAGAATTTTTCTTTCTAATCATATAAGTGTGTTCATGATTATTATATCGAGTCACAAATTATTAAATGCAGATAACAATAACTGATGGAAGCCTGCTCCTAGAAATACTGCCTCAGAGCAGGTATACATAGAAGAATTAAATTACTAGAAAGGCAATTTAAAAACTGCCAAGAGCAAAGTAGTTTACTATTAAATATATTCCCCATGCTCTCCTACACAATCCCCCAAGTGCAAAAGGTGGGGGTTTTTGTTATTGTTTTTAACTGTTCTGGTATGTCCAGAGAAAATGATATTAGCAACATGTCATGCTTTAATTGACACGGATGAAAGAGAAAAAATAAAGTTTTCTTGGAATGCCACAAAGTAACTTACAAAAATCTGATGTGTAATCCACTTTAAGTTCAAGCACAAACAGAAAGATATCAAAGCGTAGCATTCTGTAACAGGCAGTATGGCTACCACCTAAGTGGGAAGAAAAGATATAGTACAAAGGGAGATAAAAAAAAAAAAAAAAGATCGCAGGACAGAGTAGGTATACTCAGGCAAACACCAGGTAGGGTTTATAAAACCAAGTAGGCAACTGGAAGCTATTGAAGGCTTTTAAAGAAAGTTATGACAAGAACTGCTCTTTGTTTTGAAAAGTTAATGCCAACAAAAAATGGAAGAAAAATCAACAGAAGACAACTGCTGTGGTTATGGCAAGAGAGAACAAAGGACTAAACCTAGGAAATGGTAAGAAACTAGAAAGGAAGGATAAAAGCAAAAGACACCAGATTAGAAGGGTACTTTAAGATTTTCCATCTTCCAAAATTATTTTACTTACTATGAAGCAGAAGTGTCAGTTATTAGAAGCTCTTCGAAAATAAAAGCTAATGTTAAAGCCCTAAATTTTAAAATCACTCAATCTTCCCTCATTAACTTCTAAAGTATAAGTCTGTTCTGTTGACCTGTTTGTATTAATAAAATTAAAGAAACAGTCATCAGATGTCTAAATTATAGAAAAATCTTATGAATATTTATAATACTCTAATTTCTAATTAGAGTCTAATATTCATAAGGTTGTGATTATTGCTGCTAGAGATAAGTTTTGTCCACAGAGTATTTTGCAAAACATAATGGCCTCCTGGTAGTTTCCAAACCCAATGTCATTAATTATATTTGAAGGATTAACTCTACCTTACTTGGTTTTGTTTTCTTGTGTTTACCATAAAACGAGCCCCATAGAATCAAAGTAAAACAGGAGAGTCAAATTCTAGATTTCTCTATTTAACATCTTAACTATATTTACTTACTTTGAACATAAGTTAGGTGACAGCACTAATAAGACTCTAAAATAAAACCTATAAAAATTTTCTTTCTCCCAACATACTCAGTTACCCATAACTTAAGAATAGAAAAGATACATATCTACATGTTGTCACCACAGAAAATACTACTACAAAAATGTAAGTTAATATAACCTTGTAGAGTAGTTGTAATAATATAATTATAATAATAATAATAATAATAATAATACCACAAGTAATAATAATGATATTGGGTATTATTTATTGAACATATGGCAATGTGCAGACAAAAAGCCAGAGGTTTTTCTCTCATGATTGCTAATCCTTACAACAGCCATTGTCATTAATGATACTTTGTCAGGAGAGTCAGGGAATTGGTGGCATGCTGTGAAGCTACAAATTTTAATACAGGCTCTGGGTATACATCAGATCTTAGCCAGGGGTACCCTGGTAGCCCAAAATGTATTCTAAATTCTATGTGTGCATTTTTCTAGGCAGAGAGTCCATTTCTCTATTAGACTTTGACAGGGTCTCACTCTGTCACCCAGGCTGGAATGCAGTGGCACAATCACAGCTCACTAATCCTCCCACCTTAGCTCCCCAAGTAACTGGCATGACAGGTGGGCATCACCATGGCCGGCTAATTTTTTTATTTTTCAGTTTTTTAGAGGCATGGTCTTGCTATGTTGCCCAAGCTGGTCTCGAACTCCTGGCCTCAAGTGATCCTCCTGCCTCAGCCTCCTGAGTAGCTAGGATTACAGGATGAGCCACCGCACCTGGTAGAAGCACCATTCTTAAAATATTGTATATTTACACCTTCATATTTCAAAGTTAAAGGAGCAAAATGCTTTCCATGCAGAGGTAGAGATGGAAGGAGTAACTACCACCATGGCACTTAGATAAGACCAAATTTACAACAAACAGAGTGTGATTATAACTAATCTGCATTTCTTTATCTACAAATGAAATTTACCAAAATGAATGGCACGGCTAGGGGCATAGGAGGGACAGCAATTTACATAATAGGTCTCTCTAATCCCTTCCAGTTCTTGATACACTCTGCTACCTCTACCTCACCGGGCCTAGCCACAGAATCGGAGTCTTACACATTTAACACTAGATAGGGTTTCAGAGTTTTCTATTTCAACCCCCTCACTTTTGAAATGAAGGCCTAGAGCATTCAAGGGTCACACACAAGGCCACACAAGTGGCAGCCCCAGTTTCATAATCCTGATCTGCTGATTACTATCACATACCCTTTAGACTCCAACGCCATGAAATACACTAGAAAGCAACCTACTAATTCGGCTTAAAGATATCCTTTGTTGTGCAATAATTCTCCAACAACATGAGTGCTATTTCACTTCCACTAGCTCCAGCTCTGTAAAGAAACAGAACAAACTTGGTAAAAACAACCCAACCCTTTAAGATCACATCCATGACAAATGTTTCTGTACTAACTTACTTTAAAAAGTATAGGCTTCTATTTTAGTGGAGTCATTTATTCTCATCTTATCCAGAAAGATAAGTGTTTAAGGTTATTTTCCATAGCATATCACATAGGCCAATAATGTATATCTAGCCAGACAAACAAGACAACTTTCTCACTAAATGCAGTCCTTTCACGAAAGAGGTAAAGTGTCAAAATTTTGCAGTGAGCAATTGATAATCCACCACTACATACTGAGGAAAAAGTTTAAAAAAGATTAGGCCTAAATACATTTGTTTCTGGGGAGTGAACTAGAGGGACTGATAAACCCACTTAGAAGACCTTTTTCTAAAAAGGGACTCTCAGCTGGGTGCCATGGCTCATGCCTGTAATCCCAGCACTCTGAGAGCTCCGGAGTTCGAGACCAGCCTAGGTAACACAGCAAGACCTTGTCTCTATAAAAAACCCTAGCCAGGCATGGTGATTCATCTCTGTAGTCCAAGCTACTCAGAAGGCTGAGGTGGCAGGATTGATTGAGCCCGGGAAGTCAAGGCTGCAGTGAACCGTGATCACACCACTGCACTCCAGCAGGTGACAGAACAAGACCCTGTCTCAAAAAAAAAGCGGTGGTGGTGGTGGGGGTGCGGGGAACAAATCTCATTTATATACTCCAGTTAACTTTCCAGAAAATTTTAACCATCCTAACTTGTCACCCATGCAATACATTTACATAAAGTGCTAACCAATTTCAACCCAATTTCATGTATTGGGTTGAACTACATGAAATGACAACCAACCATTCATGATTTCAAAAATGCCAATTTCATATGCCTGAACTTAAATGAGAACCATATGTCAAGAAAAAAAAGAGAAATGAAAAAGAAAGATCACAAGGTTATGAAATTCCTATTAAGGCAATTTTTATTACATTAACTTTTTAACCCTCAAATATGTATGTGCAATAACAGATGATCATGTAAATAATTTTATTCATCCCTTTTACACACACACACAAATCATACTGGTTTGCTTACCCATAGTGTTTCATTATTCTATTCCTTGGTATGTGCAAATCCCTCTGACTACAGTAGACATAGAGTACATTAAGTAAGGAATACTGGAAAAATGTATTGTCAAACTTTAAAAATACAAAAAAATTCAAAATATATTACATAGTAAACTTTAAAATCCTGAAGTAGCTAAAAAAGTAGGACTTTGTAATCTTATTTATTTATTTACTATACTTTAAGTTCTGGGATACATGTGCAGAACGTGCAGGTTTGTTACATAGGTAAAGGCTTTGTAATTTTACAAGTTACATGAGGAAAGCTTTCATTCTATTTTGTATAAGCATACTTCAGTTCATAAAATTTTACATGAATAACAAGTTATTTAAAAGATATGTATCAGCCAGGAGCAGTGTCTCACGCCTGTAATCCCAGCACTTTGTGAGGCTGAGGCGGGTGGATCACTTGAGGTCAGGAGTTCGAGAGCAGACTGGCCAACAGAGTGAAACCCCGTCTCTACTAAAATACAAAAATTAGCCGGGCGTGGTGACACACACCTGTAATCCCAGCTACTCAGGAGGCTGAGGCAGGAGAATCGCTTGAACCCAGGAGGCGGAGGTTGCCTTGAGCTGAGATCTCGCCACTGCACTCCAGCCTGGGCAACAGAGCGAGACTATGTCTCAAAAACAAAAACAACAACAACAGCAAAAAAGATATGTATATCAGAAGGAATAGCTAAAATATGAAACTGATTACAGCCCCTGGAGTGTAAATGTGGTTTAAGGATCAGGACGGCCTTGAACACAACCTACTCATAATTAGAGGGCAAGAATGACTTCACCTGAAGAACTCTGTTCCAACACCTGGATGAAATCACAGCCCTCTAGCAACATCCACCTAGATCCATGTCTTACCTTATACTCAACTCCACTGTCAATACTATTTTCCCCAAGAAAAAAATAAAAAATGAAAAGACACAACACTAATCTTTTGTCTCCATAGGATGTGGCAAAATGAGAAATAACAATTACACTTTATTTTCAAAAGTGGTCCGACTGCTTCAGTCGTGGACCACTTACACTAAAGCGAAATTTTGCAGCAGTCACAAGATCCAGTTCTTTCACAGCCGACTAATAAAAAAGTAAAAGAATCGACATTAAGCTGCGCCCAAACAGGCCAGGAATGGGTCCTAAGGCGTCACGAAACTTCCCTAGGACATTATGTATTTAGAGAAGGCCCCACAGAAATCCTCAAGTGGGAAAGTTATGTCTCCCGGGTCTGGGGGTGACAGGCAACCTGAACCCCGAGGGGCTCGAGGCGAGGCGCCCCCGGCCGGATTCGAGCCCAAACCAGCCCGCCACGCCCTGAGCTCCGCGCAGCAAACCGGCCGGCCAGGCGGCGGCCCTCGGAATGGTGTTTTCTCGGCGCCACAGGAGGGACAGCGACCCAGAGAACTGGCAGAGGCCGGGAACCAGGCAGGCGCGGGTGGGGAGAGGGGGGCAGAAGCCGCGGGAGAGCGCGGCCCAGAGGCCGAGGAGGGCGCGAACGGAGCCGGCCTGAGCCGGGCCGCCATCGTGGACACTTGCAGCGGTTGATGGTTCCCATCGCGGCCCAAGAGACAGCGGCCACGGAGGCAGAAAGAGCCCAGCCACCCTTATCACCGCCCGCACGCCCGCACGCCCGCACGCCCGCCTCACCTGGACTTGCCCACCCCACTCTCGCCGATGATGAGGCTCTTGAGGGTGCAACACGTCCTCGTCCACCCTGACCCCGCTGTACTCCGAGCCCAGCTGGCCGCCCAGGTGCGCCTCTCAGCTATTCAGCAGCGGGAGCTGCTGCGCATGTGTGCGCTCCAAGGCCGCGCACTCCCAGAATTCCCCCGCGTTTTTCCGGAGGGCGCGTTCGTTATGTGTCTTTGCCGACATCGTGGGCTTAAAATAAAGATTTAAACAAGTTGTGGAAGGTTTGTAAAAATTAACCTTGTAAACATGAAAGGTGTGATCAGGTATTAACTTGCTGGTTTCCCCTCTGTTAGAGTGGGGAGCACCCTTTACACGTTAATTCATCTTGAAAGGGAGGTGTAGACTTCAGGTAGGTCAGGTGCATATAAACTTCTGGTGGTGCAACTTCAAACCAACTCTTCCTCCTCGTAAGAACTGCTGCACTCCAACTGCAGGAAGTGTATGTCTACACCTTGCCTCTTGCATTAAGTTGTAACTCTTAGTGAAGGTACCAAACCTCATTCATAAAACTTAGCACAGTGCCTGGTACATGGCAGGCACTCAATAAACATCCCTAATCTTGTCTTATCTCCTTATACCTGCAGTTAACGTCATATACAATAGATATCTGATTAAAGAATACATACACATAAAGCTTAGTTGGGTGCTGTGGCTCACGCCTGTAATCCCAGCACTTTTGGAGGCCTAAGCAGGTGGATCGTTTGAGCTCAGAAGTTCAAGACCAGCCTGGCTAACATGTGAAACCCCATCTCTATTAAAAATACAAAAATTAGCTGGGTGTGGTGGCACGCACCTGTAATCCTAGCTACTCAGGAGGTGGAGGCAGGATAATCGCTGGAATCTTAAGAGGTGGAAGTTGCAGTGAGCAGAGATCGCGCCACTGCACTCCAGCCTGGGCAACAGAGTGAGAGATACTGTGTCTCAAAAACAAAAAATAAAACGTAGAATAAGTTAAGAAATTATTTGTTAAATACCTGGAAAAGCTCTTTCACCAGATATCCAAATGACTTCTTTGCCTACTTCAGATCTTTGCTCAAATGTTGCCTTCTTAAGGAGGCCTTCCCTGCACATCCTACTGAAATATGCGGATTCCTCCAGCATCTCTGAGGAATCCAGAAGCCTGGCATGCTGGCAAAAGGGTAAGAATTTCTTACCAGTCAGACTTCTGGCCTCTCTCTTTCTCTGTGCAAATCAGTTGAATGAATAGTAAAAATCATTGTTTATCTCCTCTGTAAAGTTTCAATGAATGAGATGAAGGATTCATGAGGCTAATCTTAAGCTGTAGTGAATCTAGTGTGTTTTGTGTGTCTTTCTGTGTTCTATAATGGAGAGGGGAAACTTAGAACACAGGCTTAGGATACCTGTAAGCCTGCTTTTTAAGATAGCCCAGCAAACTGGTCAGTTACAAACTTTGCTGCAGGTCTCTGAAAAAAAAAACTGGATGAGGTTTCCGTCTTGTCTTGTATGTCCTTGGGAGCTTGATCTTGTAACCATGCTGCCATGCTTTTTCTTTTCACAATGGCAGCCCGGGTTCAGGGTTCAATTCCTGGCTTGGAAAATGAGTTCCTTTTATCTTCTATGTATTTAAATATATTATGTGTGTTATGTTGACATATGAAAGAGCTTTAATTAGTCAGTATTTTCACACATAGAATTATGTTTACAAGGTTAATTTTTACAAACCTTCCACAACTTGTTTAAACTTTTAGCTTTATTTTATTTAATTTTAAACAATCCTTTAACCCTCTAAACTAGGCAAAAATTTACATTCCCATGCCTTGTTATAATCTCTTTCCAAAAACACATTTCCTTCTCCTCACACACCTTGCATGTAAGCCTGTTTTTTAAGTAGTCTCAATTACATGTTATAATGGTAATTCTTAGCAACTTTCACTTTTGGTGCATAAATTTTCTTTCACAAATCTTTTCACAGTATACACAGACCATCTACAACATGTTTGGACTTTCTGACTTGTCGTAGGCATCCCTCTTTTTAAACAACCAGTTATTTTACTTTAGGACAAGAATTTACCATATAAGATCCTTTCTTATATAAAATATGTTTTCTTTATAACTTCCTTTGAATAGCTAGGGGGCATGGCTAATTCCATATATCCCCAGGCCTTATTTAGAATTTAATGTCTCTAAAAGAAATTGAACAATTTTCTATTTTCTTTTTTTTTTTTTTTTTTTTTGAGACAGAGTCTCTCTCTGTCACCCAGGCTGGAGTGCAGTGGCGCAATCTCGGCTCACTGCAAGCTCCGCCTCCCGGGTAAATTGAACAATTTTCAAAAGTCAAAGAGGCAGTTTATGACCTTAAAGCATTTAGCAAACTTAATATCTGACCTGCATAGTTTAGACCAAATGTTTGTATTTTTAAAGATATTTTTATTTTCCCAATAATCTTTAAAACTGTCTTTATTTCCAAGAGATTACTTAAGTCACATGAACTAAAAGGCATTACACTTTTTACTTTCTAATACAATATTTGATTTAAGCACTTATTATTTTTAAACCAATTATAATATAAGTATATGTTGTCAATCATAATTATAGTTATTATGTTAAGTTATTGTATACCACAGAAATAACCAAATTTCCTTATATAAAAGTGCTAACATAAGTAGAACAAAAAAATTAATTAAATACCAAGAAAATACTTTCCCAAGTTTTCATGTTAAACCAGGCGATACTGAAATTGTTTACATATACAATTTGAACTCCATGGTCCAAGTCAAATTATCTGTAATAACCCATTAGTTATCAGTGCTATGCACTTAAATTGGAGAAACAACTGGTATTCAAGAGGACATAAAGTCCAATGTTAAGCATAGACTCATGGAGAACCAGGACAGTCACCTTGCCCTTCCTGAGTCCTTAAAGGTTTTGTTATTTGTTATTAAATGTTCTGCATTCCATGACTCATCATGGAACAGATAAAAATCCAAATTGAATATATTGATGTGGTGACTTATAAATTGTGAAAATAGTTTAAAACCAGTGTTTGGTTCCATATTCCTGGGAAGACAATCAAACCTTCATGTACATTTGGTTACCTGATGGGTCAGTTAAACATTTATAAAGAGATTTCATTCAATTGTTAGTTTCAATGCATGTCTTATGTTATAACAGTTAATTATCATCCCACAGTATATTTTCACCAGGTAAAGAAAGCTTTTTATGGTTCATTGGGGACAATCAACCCCTTCACAATCTAGAACCTGAAGACTGGATCTTCTGAGAACATCAGAGAAAGACTGTCCTTGCCATTCACACTGCAACAAAACTTTGGAACCTTGAACCTTGGGTTTATAAACTCACAATTGAGAAAGGTCCCTCCATACCCTTGGAAGTGTACACCCATTGGAACCCTCAAGGTAAAACAAACTGGGAAAGTTTCTCCAGAAAAGAAGATGACATCCTTGATGTAAACAGCTTTTCCCAAGATCATAGATGAAGACTTCTACTATCATGAGATTCTTTTTTTATTTTTATGTTTTGAGACCGAGTTTCACTCTTGTTGCCCAGGCTGGAGTGCAATGGTGCCATCTGGGTGCTGCAACCTGGGTGCTGCAGATGATGCTGCAACCTCCACCTCCTGGGTCCAAGCAATTCTCCTGCCTCAGCCTCCCGAGTAGCTGGAATTACAGGCATGTACCACCATGCCTGGCTAATTTTGTATTTTTGGTAGAGACAAGGTTTTGCCATGTTGGTCAGGCTGGTCTCAAACTCCCGACCTCAGGTGATCCGCCCACCTCAGCCTCCCAAAGTGCTGGGATTACAGGCATCAGCCACTGTGCCTGGCCTATCATGAGACTCATATCTTTGAATATTTTTTCCTTGTTTATTCCTCTATGAACAAAAGAAATAAAAAGGGGGTCTATTATGTGCACTTATAGGGTATACTTATACTTTTATTTGTGAAGGATTTTTTTAGCCAGCTTTCTACATAAATAACCTTATATGGTGATAGATAAAAGATAAAGGCCCAATGTAGGTGAGAAACTTTAATGGTACATTCATTGCATCATAATCAGTCAAAAGTCCTCTTAACTCTCATCATGGGTTAAAGAGAACATTGCCAGAAGACCTTCACTCTTACAGAAGGACATCATTTGTTAGGTCCTTGTTCCATGGTTTAGAATAAAAGAGGCAATAATTAGAAAGGTATCCCTTATGATAGGCTGTATAGTAGATTCTAAGTAAAGGCTATGTTTACACAACAGACTTTAAATTTTCTTGTGAAAGTTATGCTAAATAATAGAATTGGCTAAACAGAAAGGTACTTGTGCAGCTGCTGGCACTTTTGGCCTATGGAGAAATACATCAAATATAGATTATAAAAATTCAATTGTAGGGGATTAATAAAAAGACCACTTAGTCAAGCAAGTAGACTCTTCATCTAGCTTATACTTTAATCTATTTAATTTTATGTGGTTTGGTTTATGGGGACCCTGAATAAGGAGCATACTCCAAACTCTTGGTATTATGCTCCCAGTAGTCATAATAATAGTTTTCCTGGTGTGCTATGTTCTCTCAAAGGTTTTAAATATTTGCATGCAGCCATCTCTAGAAGGTCAAATGGTATCTCTTCAACTGGAATGACAAGAGATGAAAGAAATGTGCAACCATGAGGATATTGTAACCTACAAATGATGTGCTGAGACCAGAAACCCAAAATGGTGGTAACAGAGAGCGGTGCTGAGGCCCTAAGTTTTGGTCATACTCTCACCTAAGTGAGAACCTGACCAAAAAGCGGGAATTTTTTAAAACAAAATTATGAGAGGCTATTGTTTTGGACTAAGCTCATGCACTAGGCCCCAACAGGCCAAACCAAACTAAAAAGGAGTAACTTGTGCTAAATGTGACATAATGAAACTAAGACTTTAAGGAAACATATAGATCCTAGAACAGACCAGGTTTTGTTTTTCTCCTGTAAACAGGATATTCCAGCATAAAGAGGTACCCTTTACTCAGTCCTCATGCCCTCTTTGCAAAACCCACTGTTCTGCTGTTGCCCAGTGGGTTTCAACACCAAATAAGTACATTTACAATGGTGATGGTGACATCAGTAACTACAGTTTTGGTCATTCTCTCAAAATTGAGAAAATGACCAAAAGGGGGGAATTGTTAAAGTGAATTAAATATGGCCTTAGAAGGACTCCATACTTCTACACTGAGTCCTTGTGGATGAACTGCAACCTAGCTTAATAGGCAGACAGGACTGAAAACATAACTTAGGAATATGTGCCTATAACAATAGCTGAGCCTTGGCCAATCCCGGTGGCCATACTTCAGCAATTCATACACTGCTGAAGGCTCAAACTGTGTTCAAATAAGGCAAATGCCAAGCCGTAACTAATCCAGCTGTTCTGTACCTCACTTCCAATTTCTGTAGGTTGTTTCCCTTTTTTTTGTCTATCAATATTCTTCCGCCACGTGGCTATGCTGGAGTCTCTGTGAATCTGCTGTGATTCTGGGGGCTGCCCACTTCACGAATCATTCACTGCTCAATTAAACTCCTTTAAATTTAATTTGGGTGAAGTTTTTATTTTACCAGGTGGGAGGATCACTTGAACTCAGGAGTTTGAGACCAGCCTGGGCAACATAGCAAAACCCTGTCTCTACCAAAAAAAAAATACAAAAATTAGCCAGGTGTGGTGGTGCAGGCCTATCAACCAAGCTACTCAGGAGACTGAGGTGGGAGGTTGGCTTGAGCCCAGCAGATCAAGGCTGCGGTGAGCCATGATTGTACCACAGCATTCCAGCCTGGGCAAAAAAGGAGACCCTGTCTCAAAAAAAGTATTTTATTTAAATAAACACTATTATATTTATTTATAATATTTATACTACTATAAATATATAATACTATATATACTATATAGTGTATTAAATAAAATACTCTTAAATAATTTATTATTTGTGATGCTACTATAAATGAGAGTTGCTGTTTAAGAGACTTTTGTTTTTAGATTTGCAGCAAAATTGAGCAGAAGGTACATATATTTTCCATATGCCCTTATCCCCATTGACTCCCAGCTTCCTCCGTTGTCAACATCCTGGACCAGAGTGGCACATTTGTTACAATCAATGAATACATGTTGACACAGCATTGTCACCCAAAGCCCACAGCATACATTAGGGTTTATTGTTGGTGCTGTATATTCTATTGTTTGACAAATATATAATGATATGTTTCCATCATTATAATTTCACACAGAATATTTTCATTCACCTAAAAAATCTTCCATGCTCCACTGATTCTTGCCTCCTCCCACCCTCAACCCTTGGCAACCACGGATGTTTTTACTATCTCCATAGTTTTGCCTTTTCCACAGTGTCATATATTTGAAATCATACAGCATGGAGACTTTTCATAATTGGTGTCTTTGTCTTAGTAATATGCATTTCAAGTTCCTTTGTATTTTTTCATAGCTCTATTTTTAGTGCTGAATAATATTCCATTGTGTGGATATACCACAGCTTATCTGCTCACCTACTGATAGCATCTTGGTTTCTTCGAAGTTTCGGCAATTATAAATAAAACTGCCACAAACATCTGTGTACAAGTATTTTTGTGGACATAACTTTTCAATATATTTGGGTAAATAGCAAGAGTGTAATTCTGGTTCATATGACAATAGTGTGTTTAGTTTTGTTAGAAGCTGCCAAGCTGTCTTCTGAAATGGCTGTACCATTTTGCATTCCTTCCAGCAATGAATGAGAGTTCTTGTTGCTCCACAGCCTCTCCAGCATTTGATGCTGTCAGTGTTTTGGATTTTCATAATTCTAATAGGTGTGTAGAGGTATCTCATTGTCTTTTTAATTTATAATTCTCTAATGACATATGATGTTGAGCATTTTTTTCATATGCTTACTTGCAATCTGTACATCTTCTCTGGCAAGGTGTCTGTTCAGATATTTTCACCCACTTTAAAATCAAGTCAAGAATTATTTGTGTAACAACTCTTTGTGTGTGTGTATGTCTATATATGTGTATATACACAATATATATATAAACACACGTGTGTGTGTGTGTGCATATATATATATATTTTTTGAGACAAGGTCTTGCTTTGTCACCAAGGCTTGGGTGCAGTGGCATGAACATAGCTCATGCAGCCTCGACCTCCCAGGCTCAAGTGATCCTCCCAACTCAGCCTCTCAAGTCACTAGGACCACAGGTGCACACCACCATGCTGGGCTAATTTTTTGTAGCAACAGGGTTTCACCATATTGCACAGGATGGTTTTGAACTTCTGAACTCAAGCAATCCACCATCCTTGGCATCCCAAAGTGTTGGGATTACAGAGGTGAGCCATCTCACCCAGCATGTATACTTTAGATAACAGTTCTTTACCAGATGTGTGTTTTGCAAATATATTCTCCCAGTTTGTGGCTTGTATTTTTATTCTGTTGACATTGTCTTTAACAGAACAGACATTTTTAATTTTAAAGAAGTCCAGCTTATAGATTATTTTCTTCATGAATTATGCCTTGATGTAGTATCCAAAAAGTCACCACCTACCCAAGATCAACTAGGTTTTCTCTTATGTTAATTTCTAGGAGTTTTATAGTTTTGCATTGTATACTTAGGTATATGATTCATTTGTAGTTAATATTTATAAAGGGCATGAAATCTGTGTCTGGATCTCTCTTTTTGCATGTGGATATCCAGTTCTTCCAGCACCATTTGTTGAAAATACTATATTTTCTTCATTATATTCCCTTTACTCTGTTGCCAAAGATGAGTTGACTATATTTATGTGGGTCTGTTTGGGGCTCTTTATTTTGTTTTGATTGGTCTACTTGTCCATTCTTTCACCAATATGATGCAATTTTGATTGCTGTATCTTTACTGTAAGTCTCAAAGTCAGGTAATGACAGTCCTCTAACTTTGTTTTTTTCCTTTAATATTGTGTTGGCTATTCTGGGTCTTTTGCCTCTCCATATAAAGTTTAGAACCAGTTTGTCTATAATCACAATATAACTTAATGAGATTCTGATTGGGATTCCATTGAGTCTATAGATCAATTTGGGAAGAAATGACATCTTGACAATATTGAGTCTTCTTATCCATGAACATGTGTTATCTCTTTATTTATTTAGTTCTTCTCTGACATCTTTCATCAGAGTTTTGTAGTTTCCCTCATATAGGTCTTATATGTATTTTTTATTAGGTTTATACCTAAGTATCTCGTTTTTTGTATGCTAAATGGTATCATGTTTTTAATTTTAAATTCCACTTGTTTACTGCTATTGTATAGAAAAGCAATTGACTTTTGTATATTAACCTTGTAGCCTGCACCCTTACTATAGTTGCTTGTTAGTTCCAGGAGGTTTTAAAAAATTATTTTTACTTTGGATTTTCTGCATAGATAATCATGTTATTTGCAAATAGATAGTCTTGTTTCTTTCTGCCCAATCTGTATACATTTTGTTTCATTTTCTTGTCTTATTGCATTAGCTAGGACTTCCAATAAGATGTTGAAAAGGAGTGATGAGGGGGACTTCCTTGCCTTTTTCCTGATGGAGTTGTCTTTTAAATTTAATTTTTTAATTGTTCACTGCAAATGTATGGAAACACAATTGATTTTTGTATATTGATCTGATATCCTGACCATTCCATTTTTTACATGTAGTCTTCATATTTCTTCTTCTTCTTTTTTTTTTTTTTTTTTTTTTTTTTTGAGACAGAGCATCACTCTCTCACCCAGGCTGGAGTGCAGTGGTGCAATCTTGGCTCACTGCAACCTTGACATCCTGGGCTCAAGTGATCATCCCACTTCAGCTTCCCAAGTAGCTGGGACTACAGACATGCACTGCTATGCCCAGCTAATTTTTAAAATTTTTTTGTAGAGACAAGATTTTGCCATGTTGCCCAGGCTGGTCTCGAACCCCTGGGCTCAAGTGATCTGTCCACCTCGGCCTCCGAAAGTGTTGTGATTACAGGCATGAACCACTATGCCCAGCTCCCCCTGTATTGTTATAGCATAATTTTTGTTTCATATTAATGTACTGATGTCTTCGTGAAGTCTTCTAAAACTTAATAAATAAATGCTGCTCACTGGTAAGCCAAGTAGTAATATCCTCTGATGATATGTGGTTAAACTACTTGACATGGTCAGTATCCATCTATTTTTGACTTAGGAAGATGACAATTTCATATAGTTCAGCCTAACCTTTGGTATAAGTTTTGTTTTCCTTAACATTAATAACTGATTCTTTTTTTTTTTTTGTGGCATGTGTTTCTTTGATGCTGAAACTTTTTAAACCTTTTAAAGACCTTTTCTAAGTTCCTGGGGGCCGGTTCTAATATCACAGTTGGAAGCCCGAAAAAAGTTCCCAGGCAGACTGTGGAGGAAGGCCCAGAGAACTGAGCCTGCCAGTTGGATCTGCTCTACCCAGCCTGATTCTCGGCAGGATCTGGAGGAGACCTGTATACCAAGATACTGAGGAGTGAGTTTTTGGGAGCTCCAGTACTGTTGAGAAACTCAGAGTGGGGGGCTGTTCCCTGGATGCCAGAGCTGATGGGAGGAGATGCTGTTATAGAACTGGGGCCTTTAGCAGCTAGACGAGTGAAAGGATCCTTGAAGAGGAGAGGTCACCCGCAGTGCTGAACCATCAGATGCAAGTGACCTTAATGGGCAGAAAGGTTGAAAAGGTATCCAGGGAGTCTTGAACAGCAAAAATCTATGGAGACAGCAGAAGAAAATGATATTCATAGGAGCAAGAGAGATGGGTAACCAATTAGAGTATGGAATAAATTTATTGTAATGTGTGTTATATTGATCTTAAAGAAGGTAAAGCATGGATGAGCAGAAGGATGAGGTCAGTTACCCCAAATGGAAAGTCATGATCCCTTGCTTTCTTTCCAGACCTAAGCCAGTTCTTACACCTAGAACCCATCAATTGAAGGAAAGGCTGGGTCCCTGTGGGGAAATACCTACCATCCCATGGCAGATGTAGAAAGAGGTAATTTCCCCAGACCTTCCCCAAAGATGTCTATAGCCATGTACTCAGATCACCATGCAATGGGGAAAGAGGAATGCCCAGATTTCTCTAATGCTATTAGAATATCAACATTGACACTCAAAGTGATAAAGGCCTTCCTGTTCGATTAGGGATTTCGATTAGGGATATATGGGAACTATGTGATTAATAGAGTTCTGGCTCAGGTCCATGGACCTACCTGTGGGCCACTTTGCCAGTTCCTGAATGTATGATTGGAATGGACATAATTACCATTCAGTGGAACTGTCATGTGGTCTCTTGATCTGTAAAGTAAGAACATAATGTTATAGTAGGAATGGTCCAGTGGATGGCGCTGAAACCACCCTCTCACCCAGGCCAAGACATTAAATCAAAACCAATATCACACTATATTGATGACATCACATTAATCAGACTGATGAGAAAGAAGTAGCAAGAATAAGGCGTTTTGGCGAGGTGAGGTGGCTTACCCCTGTAGTCCCAGCTACTTGGGAGGCTGAGGCGGGAGAATTGCTTGAGCCCAGGAGTTCAAGGCTGCATTGAGCTATGATTGCGCCACTGCACTACAGCCTGGGTGACAGAGCAAGACCTTGTCAATAAAAAATAAAATAAAAATTTAAAAAGCACACCTGTAATCCCAGAACTTTGGGAGGCCGAGGCGGGCAGATCACGAGGTCAGGAGATCGAGACCATCCTGGCTAACATGGTGAAACCCCCGTCTCTACTAAAAATACAAAAAATTAGCCGGGCCTGGTGGCGGGTGCCTGTAGTCCCAGCTACTTGGGAGGCTGAGGCAGAAGAATGGCGTGAACCTGGGAGGCGGAGCTTGCAGTGAGCCAAGATCACACCACTGCACTCCAGCCTGGGCAACAGAGTAAGATTCTGTCTCAAAAAAAAAAAAAAAAGAATTAGGCACTCTGATGCACCGTTTCCCAGCTGTACTTGGGTGGTCTGTTCCCAAAGAAGAAGGGAAGCTGGGATTAGGAGATGACCAGCAATCATCGCTGCACCACGTCAGTTCTGACTTATGTTGGTAACCCCTTTTAACCTGGACATAATTCTAGCACTTAGCTATTGAATTCCATTCTGCAGACAGTTACTGAGAGGCTACTGCCTGCTCAGCCCAGTGCTAGGTGCTATGGCTGTCTGCAAGGCTGTTTGAAACACTCAGAGCTCAGAAGGACCGGTGTCTGCGCTTCCAAGCACTGGGATGCAGCCTCTTTTCTCAGTAAGAGGGGCTTGGGCAGTGGAGAAAAATGTATGTCAGCAAAATAATAAGGCTGTGCTTTAATTTTTTTTTCTTCTTAGATTTTTGATTCCTTGTTTCTTAATGCCTTCACCTTCCATATTGACTTGGACACCCACCTGGTGTCCACCTAATCACTGACTTTATTGCTTTTGTCCCTCCCTTGTCCTCCCCTCATCCCTCTTGTTGCAATTGTAGGGTCGATGACCTTGTTGGCTGGGACAGACTCAGGAATAAGTGATTAGGGATGATTTTTTTTTTTTAAATAAAGACAGGGTCTTGCTCTGCCACCCAGGCTGGAGTGCAGCGGCATGATCATAGCTCACTGAAGCTTCAAACTCCTGGGCTCAAGGCATTCTCTCGCCTCAGCCTCCTGAGTAGCTGGGATTGTATAAGTGAGCCACCGTGCCAGGCCTGTCATTTTTTTCAACGTCCATTTCCCAATTTTTCAGCACCTATTAAAATAATCACGCAAAAGTGTTAGAGGTTAAGATGTCACCACACTATGAGGGCACATGAGCCTTTGGCTGGCCTCCAGGACACAGATGACAAACTGTGAACAAAAATCCATCAGTGGAGGAGGGGAACAGACAGTGCCCTGAGTCCCCCAAATGGGGCCTTAGGTTTGCTGATGTCTGTCTGTCTGTATACATGCATAAATATGTGTGTATCTGTGTATTCATATATACATAACTCCTTTTATAACAAGTATCCTTTGATTAAAAGTAATAAATCTCCCTTGGCTGACGTGACAGGTATTATTATTTTGCTTTTGGCAACCCATAAAAGAAAAACCAAATCCACAAGATCTGCAGGGGAGGAACAGGTTAAATACTAACTTCTGGGTCTAATCCTTCAGCAGCCAGGCAGGATTAGGGGCTGAGGCTGTACTGCTGATGAGAGACAGAAGAAGGCTGCATGGTAAGTGTCACGTGTTCTAATGAGTTGAAAGCAGCATGAAGGAGCGTTTTTTATCCTCTGGATCTAAGAGGTTGCTTTATCTTCTTAAGTGTCAACTTGTTAATATTTGAAGAGAAAACCAGAAAAGTTTTACTGATTCCTGCTTTCTCCTGTGCTTTCTTTTGAGGAGGTCGCTTGTTTAGAAGCGCTTGCCCTGGGTGGGCATCCCTATGAGCTGGAGGGGCCCAGGCTGCAGAGGCTCTCGTGGCAGTTCTGTGGCTGGAAGTTGGGGCAACTTGAACCCGAAGTTGAGTTCATTCATTATCCCAGGAAAGGGTCATCAGTTAGAAAGGGAACATGTGAAACTTTCAAGACCAGCCTGCTTTCAAGGTGTCAACTGATCATGTAGACAATGGTCTTATTAGGAAAAGCAAAGACCTCTGTGAGGAACAATAAGCAAGGGCAGGGGTGCGGGTCTTGGGCACCAGAGCCAGCCTGCCCAGCAGCTCATAGCTCCGCAGGCTCGAGAAAGTGACCCAGTGCCTCTGTGCCTAAGTCTCAATCTCTAAAATGAGGATCATAATAATATATGTCCATAAGGTTCTTGTGAGGATAAGATGAGGTAACAAGGTCATGTACAGTGGCTCATGCCCATAATCCCAGCTCTTTGGGAGATTGAAATGGAAGGATCACTTGAGGTCAGGAGTTTGAGATCAGCCTGGGAAACAGAGCAAGACCCCAAATCTAAAAAAAGAAAAGAAAATTAGCAGGGCATGGTGGCATGCACCTGTAGTCCCAGCTACTGGGGAGGCTGAGAGGGTAAGATTGCATGAGCCCATGAGTTTGAGGTTACAGAGAGCTATGGTCCTGCCACTGCACTCCAGCCTGGGTGACAGAGTGAGACCTTGTCTCCAGAAAAAAAGAAAAAAATAGATAAGGTAACAAGTACATGCACCTAGAACAGTGCCTTGTCCATGGTATTAAGTATTATCGTAACTTGCCTCATGGGACTTTATGTTGGAAAGAGATAAGATAATCAAATCCTAACCAGAATGATTTCAGAATTGCAAGGATTTGTTTGGCATATTTTCCTGCAAAGAAAAATTTGAAAAGAGTGGATAATAAACAATAATATACGTTATGTGAGCACATAGATACCTATGTACAATATTTTATAAATAAATCCATGTGAGAGATGCCTTTTGTAGGAGAAAGGGAATGAACTTGGATGGAGAAAAATAAACGGAACTTCAGTTTAACTGCAGTGTTATTTTACTTTACTTTGTTTTTAAATGAAAAAGAAAGATTGAAAAGAACTATCCTAGTAATTTAAAAGTAGTCAATTATGGGTAGTAATCAGAGAGGTGTTCGTTGTAAGATTCTTTCAACTTTTCTGGCGTTTTCTAAATTTCTCAAAGTTACAAATATAAAGTGTTTAAAAGAAACAAAATCAACCATGACATTAATTCCAGAAAGCAAGAGATTGATCTGTGAGAAAGATAACAATGAAGACAAGCAGGAAAAGTACTGTCATGGGATCCTTCGGGTGTCGCTTTTCCAGCTGGAAACCTCTGTGGGTGGTGGCACCTTTGCCTCAGTTTTGCTGGGGTCCACTGGGCTTGTTCTGTCCACTCAGCCTGGCAGGCTGCACTCAGCTTGTGCTATTGGTCTCGATCCCATGCCTGCCAAGGTTGAGCCAGGCGCAGAGTGGCTAGGAGTGTGTGAGTGAGCAAGTATGGGGTCTGGCGACTGCACACATCCAGGTATGCCGGCTGCTGCTGTGGGGTGGGCAGCTCCAGGTGCCAGCACATGTGCCAGCTCCATGCAAGAGCCTGTGGCTGGATCAGACGCACTGCAAACAGCTTCCACTGTGGGCATCTGTGTCTGGACAAGGGGAATGTGGTGGCACCTGGAAGCTTGGAGATGCCAGAAACCACAGAGCACCAAACAGGGTGTCACAGCCCTGGCTCAGGAAGCCCCTAGGTCTGGGCTCCCTAAAGGGCCACAGTTCTTCTCTCTTTCTTGTCACCCACTATGTGGGGAGCAGGAGGATGTGTTTTAGCTGTGTTTGTGTTACAGCTCTTTCAGTCTTGCCATTCAGCAGGTCTCAACTTCTTATCCTGCATCCAGAAAGAGTGAGATATGTGGACAACTGGAGGGTGAGCAAGGCAGAGAGGAGCTTCACTGAGTGACAGAACAGTTATCCAATAACCCAAAGTTGACAGCTCCTTTCCTCAGGCAGGTCTTCCTGATGAGTGTCCAGTTCCTTTCCCCAGACAGGTCATCCTGGCAAGTTGAGGAGACCCAAAGTAGGTAGCTCCTTCCAGCAGCTGGTAATCCTGACGTCTGTGTGAGTCTGGATGAGTCCGGGGTTTTTATGGGCTCAGAAGGGAGAAAGGGGTTGGTCCATAGGCGGCCATGGGTGGGCCCAGAAAAAAGCACCATAAATTCTCACTCTGGAGCATGGACTTCACCTAGAACTGGCAGCCTAGCCCCCAGGCTTCAGGCCATGCCTGACTTAAAGGTGGGGCTTCACCAGGGACCTGCCCCTTTCCACTTAGGAACCCGTTTGCCTCCTTCCATTATCAACATGCCATCCAGGGTGCCCAGGCTGTTTGTGCAGAGAGGTGCCTGCAGGCCTGTGCAGAGATACCCTCAGTCCTTCCCCTGCCCAAAGTCCAGAGGGGGCCGGCATGTCAGCACCACCTTGAGTGCTTGCACACCCGGCTGGGTGGCAACAGTGTCCAGGCTTGGTTGCAAATTTTCTCCGCACTACAAACTTGCTCCTCTGGGAGTAGGGAGAGGCCAGGGAGCGGGAGCAGGCACTTCAGAGCCTGTTGGGGGAGCAGGGACTTCCCAGCCTCCTGAGAACGCAGGGATGCCCTGGTCCAGAGCTGTGGCTGGGCAGCAGCAGCTGTGCCTGGGAGCACGGGGCTCCCACCCCACTGACTTGGTAGTGAGTGGGGCTGTTGCCTGTTCCCAGCCCCTGCTGCCTCTGCAGAGCTGCAGCCCCAGCCGGGCCTCCCGCACTGCAGCAGGCATCTTTGCAGCAGCTGCTCCAGATGGGCCACCACTGCAATCAGTGCCCTATGAGGATGATTTTTCTACCAACTCCTTCATGCGCATTGTACCCAAAACAAAGAAACAGCAGAGAGGAACATCCCTGGGCTCCTGAGAGGAGAGATGGAGGGGCGTTTCTCTACTATAGATCATGTTTGTCTCCCTGGCTTTTCTAGATAGAAATACATCTCCAAAGCTTTTTGCTCCTTCACTCTTGGCTTCATTAGCATTTCAGAGAAGATTCTTCCTGTTCATGAGTTTTACCTTTCTCATATTCTTTATTTTCAGGAAATTTATCAAAAGGAGTAGAGTGATTCAGATTAAGTGTACCAATGAAATGGGATCAAAAAGCAATATTAACATGTTTTTCAGGCTTGGTATGGTGGCTCATGCCTGTAATCTCAGCACTTTGGGAGGCCGAGGTGGGCAGATCACTTGCGCTCATGAGTTCCAGACCAGCCTGGGCAACATGGTAAAACCCCACCTCTACAAAAAAATACAAAAATTAGCTGGGTGTGGTGGAGCATGCCTGTAGTCCCAGCTACTCAGGAGGCTGAGGTAGGAGGGTGGCTTGAGCCTAGGAGGCAGAGGTTGTAGTGAGCTGAGATCACGCCACTGCACCCCAGCCTGGGCGATAGGGCCAGATCTTGTCTCAGAAAAAACCAAAACAAAACAAAAAAAAATTTCCTACCTCCTTGAGAATATTTTTCTTTGTGATGTAGGAGTTACCCGGCATTTTACAGGGATGGTGCAAGTGAGCTCAAGTGACAGGTCAGTGCGGTGGGACACTGGCCATGGTGCCAGCAGCATGGGGTCATGTCCTGGCTCTGTTGTGTGGCCTTGGAAAAGTCAGGTACCCTCTGGGTTGAGTGTGCTCATGTGTAAATCGGGAGATGGCATACACGGGACATAGCTGCTTTGGGTCACAAACTTGCTGTGAGAAATAGCACAAAGCAAGATGATATTTGGGAAAGTACTTTGGAAATAACAGAGTTATCCACATGCCAAGTGGTTTTATTCCATGCTGCCCTGTTTCAGCTTGCTTGGGCAGCAAGATTCAATCACCTGGAGTGCCAGGGGGAAGAGGCCTCTGTTTAATTTGTTTTTCTGCTGTTTTCACTGGTTTAATTAAAAGTCCTTACTGATGCAACCCTTCTTATACATTTTTCTAAGCTCCATCTGGCCTTTTGCTCAGCTTATCACTGTACCATGCTGAACAATTTTTCTTTTGTGTAAAGATGGTGTCTGTTATGTTTTTTATGAATAAAGTTACTATTTTTTCTTTATAATTAAAAGTAGAACGGATGCGGTGGCTCATGCCTGTAATCCCATTACTTTGGGAGGCCAAGGCAGGATGATTCGCTTGAGACCAGGAAATCGAGGCTGCAGTGAGCTATGTTTGCCACTACATTTCAGCCTGGGTAACAGAGAGAGACCCGTCTCAAAAAAAAAATTAGAAAGTAACTTCTGGAGAGATACTTTGAGACTATGTAAATATCCTGTTCCTATCAAACCTTCACCCACTAGGTTCAGCATTTAACCTCAATAGATTTCTAATTCCTTCATTCTTTCCATATTTCTTGGCCAGAACTCTGCTATAACAAAGAGTTTCCCTCTCCCTAATCAATTTATCATTTGTTTATCATTTGTTTGTTGGTATCAATATGAACTCATGGATTCTTTTTCTATTCAATGGGTTACAATCCATCACTATCTTTCTGTTTGACTGCTACATTATCCCCACGTTGGCCAGTAGGGGGCCCCAGCTAGCTTCTACAGCCTCCTACCATATAGCCCTTCACTCTGTTTTCCTGACTTTCCAGCACAAGTCGTTTGCCCTTCTGGGCTTAATCTAATGATCCATGTCATCTGTCCTATGAGCTTGGAATTCTACATAGAAGTCAACAGACAGGAGAGGAATTTTGCTCAAAGATAAAAAAAGACACAGTTTCTGAGTAAAATGATAGCCCAAGTCATCTCCTTTCTAGACCTCCCATGAATTGATGAAGAAATATGAAAAACAGAAAAGACTCCATAACAGTGCAGGAAATTAGAGAAGAGCTCCCCCTTCATATTAGAAATTCAATTTCCCTTCTCAAGAAACAACAGTGTCCTTGGGAGGTAGGCGGAAGAAATTTTATTAGAACCCTTTAACCTGCAGGAACAAGGGTTGAGATTCAAGCAGGACGTGTATTCATTTGGCAAATATTCCTTGAGCGCTTACTATGTGTTAGGCAAGTCCTGTATAGTGAAGGAAAGAGACAAACATCTATTCCCTATAGAACTTGCATTCTTGTAGGAAAGAGACAAATGAAAGGGCGTCCAGTGTAGTCCTCATTGAACCGGGAGGAGTTGAGGGAGAGCCTGGAGCTGCCTCGGGATAAGTGTTCCAGCAGGAGTAAGGAGCAGGCATCCCATGTGGTCAGAGCAGAGGGCAAAAGTATTAGAGGGTGAAGGCAGAGGGATGGCCAGGGGTGAACAGGTAGGATCCATGGAGTCAGAAAGAAGGGCAGCCTGCCACTTATAATCCATACTGCAGTTAAGGTGTGAGATTAGCACTTGAGCCTTCAGGATGTGTATAGTGGCTGCACCACATTTAACTGACTTTTCTTTGTATCCAGATATAACCCAAGTAGGACCAATTCCAACTCCAAAGCATGTACAGGCATAAAGGTGGGATTGCATACCCCGGGCAAAACACAGCCACATTTGGAAGGCCAATGGTGGTAGTAACTGAGGTAGACAGTTTCTTCCTGTGCTCAACCCACGTAAAGAAAGGAGGGTATCTGTGAAATCAAATAATTGTGGCTTTTCACTATCCACAATAGCAAAGACATAGAACCAACCCCAATGTCCACCAATGGATGATTGGATAAAGTAAATGTGGTATATATACACTCTGGAATACTACTCAACCATAAAGGAAAATGAAATCATGTCTTTTGCAGCAATGTGGATGGAACTGGAGGCCACTATTTTAAGTAAAAGAACTCAGAAACAGAGAAACAAATATATGTTCTCACTTATAAGTGGGAGCTAAGTAATGTGCACAAGGCTGGGTGCAGTGGCTCATGCCTGTAATCCTAGCATTTTGGGAGGAAAAGGCAGGTGGATCACTTGAGCCTAGGAGTTCAAGACCAGCCTGGGCAACTTGTCAAAACCCTGTCTCTACAAAAAGTAGCCAGGCATGGTGGTGCGCACCTGTGATCCCAGCTATTTAAGAGGCTGAGGTGGGAGGATTGAATGAGCCTGGGAGGTCAAGGTTTCAGTGAACTGTGATCGCACCACTGTGCTCCAGCCTGGACAACAGAGCAAGACCCCATCTCAAAAAAAATGTATACACATAGACATAGAGAGAGAAATGATAGACATTGGAGACTCAGGAGGGAGGGGAGGGGGCAGGTGATGAGAAATTACTTAACAGGGACACTGTACTTTATTTGGGTGATGGATACACTAAAAGCCCGGATTTTACTACTATGCAATACATCCCTGTAATAAGTTAATTTGCACCCCATACATTTATACAAATAAAACTTTTTAAAAGAAGAAAATGATTGTAGCCCTTGTTCCAGGGCCTCATGGCATTTCATGCCACTTGGGCAAGACAGCATGTATTCTCATCAGGCAACCTGGCACTTTGGACTTCTGGTGAGTGACTGACTTTTGGGAGGTCCTCATCATCTGTCTTAGGTTACCCTGATTGTTAAAAAGATTGATCCACTTTGTATGGATCAGAAAGACCCTTTGTTCCCCACAAATAATTAAGTATACTAGCTTTGTAAAGACATCTTCAACCTCTATCAGGCTAGAGAGATTCCACCTTTCTCCCCCCACCTCCAACCTTGGCATTGCTCCCACAGCCCATCTGGGGGCTGCTGCCCCCTCCTCTCTGTGCCATCTGCTTCCACACTGCTAATCTCTTTCTTTTATTTTTTTAAATTTATTTTTCTTGTTTAATTTTTGTCCTTCTAATCCTCGAAACTTGTGCATTGTTTTTCCTTATTTATTTATTTAATTATGTATTTCTTCTTATGTTGCTAATCTCAAAGGATGCTTTTCTCTGAGCAGCAGAGAAAATTGATTCGGCAAATGTGTGGTTTCCCACTGACACCTAAGGAAAAACGAAACAGGGCCTGGGAGACAGTTTACACCATATTCATCCGGGCCATTCTCACTGATGGACTTTCCACGAAAGCTCTGCAAGTTTTCCTTTCAGTTTCACTGTCCGTTGGCTGGTACTGGTTGCTTGACTAAGCTCTGTTAGCGTGGGTTACTGCTCACCCCGACCGGTCTCTGTGAAACACAAAACAATACAAGCATTCAAGTCACCTGCCTCAAACTTCAGCTAAAGGAAGCAAGAGAGCTGCCTTGTGGGGCTGGGTGCTATCTTCATTCCCGGAACCAAACTGTGTCCTCAAGTTTTCCCCAGTCCTCCCTTCTCCTGAGTAAGGAGCATTATATTTATGGTCAGGAAAACACCAATATGAATTTTATACTGAAGATTTCCAAGATTTCATTTTAAGGTGAAAAGGGGAGACACACAACCCTTGTGATCCCAGGAGAACAGTTGCATGAGTCCATACAGATTCCCTGATAATGCTGTCTCAGAATCAAGGCACAACGGCGGGAGCTTAGGGATCATCCACTGTACCAGCTCATCTTACAGGTGAGCAAACCAAGGCCAGGAACACCAAGTGACTTTCTCTTGAATTCCAGAACAGCATTCTTTCTAGGCTGTTATATAAACCAGACTGGTAGTTCTAGATTACAGTCACAGTGGAAGAGGCAGTCAGCCCCTAGAATTCCTATGCAACTCTTAAGTCTCCCAAGGAAGTTATAAGTAGATGCATCACAAAGAAACTCTGTAGAGCAATAATCAGCTATCAGCAAATATTGATGCCTTGAAGGTGAAACCCAGGGACTGTGGGAATAAATAAGAATATTTTAATTTCAGACTTTCTTGAAGCCAAAAATTTTGTGAGGCTTGCAAAAAATGTGTGACATGGAGTACATGCCCTCTGCTTTCAACAGCTAGGGTCCCTTCAACCTTGTACTAGACCCTAGGGGGGTTTAGCACCCTTCTGCTGGCTAACTTATGACATGGCATTTCTAGGCAGGTGTCTCAACCTGGTGCTGGATAGTTCTTTCTCACAGGGTGCTGGTAAGTCTGTGTCTTGTAGAATGTGTAGCAGCATCCCTGACCTCTGCCCATCAGATGCTGGCAGGATCCCCACTCAGTGACATGTCTTCAAAACATCTGCACTAGTATGGCTATTGTTGGTGGCCAACCATCATGTATAGCTGTTTAAACAAACACACACACACATATTTTTTTCTTTTTTGAGACAGAGTCTCACTCTGTCACCCAGGCTGGAGTGCAGTAGTGCGATCTCGGCCCACTTCAACCTCAGCTTCCTGGGTTCAAGTGATTCTCATGCCTCAGCCTCCTGAGAAGCTGGAATTACAGGCATGTGCCACCACACTTGGTAAACTTTTGTATTTTTATTTATTCATTTATTTCTTTATTTTTGAGATGGAGTCTTGCTCTGTCACCCACACTGGAGTGCAGTGGCATGATCTCAGCTCACTGCAACCTCCGCCTCCCGGGTTCAAGCGATTCTCCGTCCTCAGCCTCCTGAGTAGCTGGTATTACAGGTGCCCACCACCACGCCCAGCTAATTTTTGTATTTTTAGTAGAGATGGAGTTTCACCCATGTTGGCCAGGCTGGTCTCGAACTCCTAACCTCAGGTGATCCACCTGCCTCAGCCTCCCAAAGTGCTGGGATTACAGGCGTGAGCCACTGCGCCCTGCCTAATTTTTGTATTTTTAGTAGAGACAGAGTTTCGTCATTTTGACCAGGCTGGTCTTGAACTCCTGAGCTCAAGTGATCTGCCCACCTTGGCCTCCTAAAGTGCTGGGATTATAGGCATGAGCCACTGTGCCCAGCCTGTTTACACATTCTTTATTCAAGCCTTGCAGCACCTCTAATTGGTGCATATTCTGATATTCATTTTACAAATGGAGAAAGTGCGGCTCTGAGAGGTAGGTAGTACTTAAGTATGCACAGCTTGTATATGGAGAAGTCTGAGTTCCGATCCAGGTCTGTTTTAATCTACAGTCAGACGTCAACAAAAATGTCCTGATGGCGAAGGGAAAAAAGCAGTGGTTCCTGATCAAATCTCCTCTAGAAACTCAATGAAAAGGAAGGGGCAGGTGGTTTTGTTGGTCTTGTTTTGTTTTGTTCAGCATGGCTTACGAACTGCTCCTTCTGGAGGTAAGAATTAGACATTAGACCGGGTGATTTCTTGAGGTCCATTCTAACCCGATGAGTTTATGTTTTCACAAAAGATGCTAACTTAAAAAAATAATTTGCAAATGTAGACAGTTTGTACTGTCAATCACCTTTTTTATTTTTCCGAGCTGCATATTTCTGATGTTTTCGGTGCACAAGTTGCCAGCAGGAATTCATCCCTCTGAACGTCTGTCATTTGGGTTTTGGCTTCTGTGTTTGTCAGATGCCCCCAGTAACATCGGGTGCTGGGTTGCGTCAGTGGTGTCTGACCTGAGATGTGAGGTCTGCCTTCTTTTTGTTTGGATATCAGTCCCGAGAGCCATTTGGCCTCAGTGCTCTGTTACCAAGTTCTGCCCTTGTGGTCTCTCTTTCTGGTAAAGTGGCCTCGGGCGGCCCAAGCTCTGTGTTACTGGGCTGCGGGCCGGCACTTGGGAAGAAATCCTCTGCAGTTCAGCATCCCACGACACATCTAGCAGATCTGCTGCCTCGTTTAAGGACTCAGGACACACAGGTCCCTCCACTGCAGTCAGCACAGCTCACCCACACCTGCCGCACACCTGTCACTCCTGCAGCACCAGCACTGCCCAGAGGAGCCTCCCAGGGGAGAAGACGGAACCACCAACAGGTTCTCCTATGAAAGCATAGATCCAGAGAATATCCCTGATTTTATTTCAAATATTAGTTCCAAAGGGCTAGAACTGCAGGGCAGAGAGCAATCAAAATAAAGATTGTGTTAAAATCTACTGGAAAATATGATTCAAGATGCAAAAACTGAATGTGCATATGTCACTTTTCAAGAGTATATTCAAGGCTGGGCATGGTGGCTCACGTCTGTAATCCCAGCACTTTGGGAGGCCGGGGTGGGTGGATCACCTGAGGTCAGGAGTTTGAGACCAGCCTGGCCAACATGGCGAAACCCCGTCTCTATTAAAACACAAAAATTAGCCAGGCCCGGTGGCAGGTGCCTGTAATTCCAGCTACTTGGGAGGCTGAGGTAGGAGAACCACTTGAACCTGGTAAGTGGAGGTTGCAGTGAGCCGAGATAACGCTATTGCACTCCAGCCTGGGCAACATAATGAGACACTCTCTGAAAAAAAAAAAAAAAAAAAAAAGACTTTATACAGGGATTCTTTAGAACTTAGAGGGACTTTAAAAAACTACCTAGTGCAATAACATTTATTGCATAAATATTGACATTGTGACTGAACTATCAAAAATGTACCCAAGTAAGCTGTAAATTTGGTTTTAGAATTCTAAATTAAGTAGCTTTGAATGACATTTCTCCTAAAGCATTGGTTATGTATTATATGCAGAAGTCCTTGGTTAGTTTTCTTGGTTTACCCTTATGATTTTTTTAAAAATCATATTTGTTTCTGTACCTTTGTTCTAACCTTTACTGGTTTCTCTGTCTCTGTTCAATTTGAGTTTTATCTTTGTTTTTTTTTCTGACTGCCATCTAGAGGCCGACAGGAGTAATTACAGACACCAGGCTTCCTAGGCGGGCGGGTAGGAAAGGGGGTTGCAGACCAAGTCATCAATTCATCTTTCCTGCTCTGATGCCTAAGAAATGCTTTGCATGCCTAAGTCTTCACAAATACTTTCATTCTGAGGTTGCAAAGTCTAACTGGCCCTTCTACACTCTCCTTTGGTTTCTTTAGAAGAGCATAGCTTGCCGCTTTAGATATCCCATCTGTCTGAAGCCTCTGCCCAAAGATCTTATTTAATTCATAAAATAAAATAAATCCGTTCATTTCACTTCATGCTCCTAGGGAAGCAGCCTCGCCTTGGAAGCCCACGTTGTAGTATTTCAGGTGACTTTAGCCCCTGGAGGAGTTAGGTGTCACTTTGTGGAATCTCAGACACTTAACAGGTGGAAGGAGCTTTGGAGACCGTCTAGCAAGCGATCCTCAGCCTAGAAAACAGGTTTTCTCTGGCTCCAGAATTGCAATCAGTTAATGGCCTATCTTCCCCAAGTCACAGGAAGAAAGTTAATAACAAGGATTTTCTCAATTCTGAGTTTTCTCTCATGTACTTTTTTCTTTTTCTTTTCTTTTAATATCATTTTATTGAGACAAGGTCTTGCTCTGTCACCCAGGCTGGAGTGCAGTAGTCCTGTCACAGCTCGCTGCAGCCTTGACCTCCCAGGCTCAAGCAATCTTCCCCCATCAGCCTCCTGAGCAGCTGGGACCACAGGCACACGCCACCAAGCCTGGCTAATTTTGTTTTATTGATTTTTTTTTTTGTAGAAAGGAGGTCTCACTATGTTGCCCAGGCTGGTCTTGGACTCCTGGGCTCAAGCGATCCTCCCACTTCAGCCTCCTGAGTAGCTGGGGCCACAGGCATGTGCCACCATGCCCAGCTAATTTTTTTTTTTTAGACAGGAGGTCTCACTATGTTATGTTGCCCAGGCTGACCTCGAACTCCTGGGCTCAAGTGATCCTCCTGCCTCTGCCTCTCCAAGTGCTGGGATTACAGGTGTGACCCTCTGTGCCATATATTTTCTCCCATATATTTTTCTTAAATCATTGTACCTACTATGCCTCTCTAACCAAATAGACTCTTAGGTGAGACCCTGGGACAGATGAACTGTGATCAACAGCTGCCGCTTTTCCTTTCCCGTGGCTCAGGTCCCTTGTTTAGTATTAGACTATAAAGATAAGGCCTCTATTTCTCCCTTTTTTGCTGGAAAAATTCTTTTTGTTTCTTATTATAAAATTAAATTTGTTTCGAATTTAGAAATTATTGTATATTTATTTAGAAATCCACAATGTATTGAATAGGCCACACTGTTATGCATAGAGTGATGTGGGGGTTCTATCATCCAGACAGCGTGAGACTCTGGCAACTGATCCCCTTATTCCATGGAGGAAGCAGATAAGGCTGAGAAGGGTGAGGTGAATATGGGCACAGAGCTGGGTCTGGAGTCCTAATTAAAGAAAAGGAGTCAGGCTGGTGGGAGCAGGGGAAAGCAAAAAGAGGAAACAGGTAAGCTGTAAATCTGCCTTTCTTCATGGTCCAGACACACAGCCCTCCTGTGCAAATAACTCACAATCTTCCTGTGCCCAGGTATCACCAGACACCTGCAAGTTGGCTCACTGCAACCTTGGCGTTGTCAGTACAGCACACAGCCCTCTCCAGCACACAGCACAAGCACCATCCTATAAAATCCCCAGCAAGCCTCTGTCTGCTGGCTGTCAGCTGCTCTTCTGCTGGCTGCCCATTGCCTTCTTATGACATATTTTCATGCTTTTTTAAACAAATAAATCTGCCTTTCTTTTTCTACAACTGTCTTGGTAAATTCTTTTACCTCCATGCCACCGGCCCAAATAGTTCTGGCTTGCCCACAACACTGGTCAGTAGAACAGCTGGGAACAGCGCCCTACTCCCATCACACTCGGCCCAGTGCTTCTCCTTCTGAGACTCAAGACCTGCTCTTTGGGGTGCAGTTCCAATCACTAGGACACTTTCCTTTGATTGAGGAACATTGTCTCTGGAAACCACCTGGTAAAATAAGCAAGTGCAGCACTTTGCTCCCACTCTCAGGTCAGCAGTGAGTATAGCTCAGCACTCGGGCAGGCTGTCCCCTCCCTCAAGGGGCAGAAACCAGGATCGAAGGACAATGTAGAGTGGGCAGAGCTGCTTCAGAAGGTGAGGGTCTCGGTCATCAAGGGATGAGGTGGTCTGGAGTCTGCATCCCTGGGGATGAGGGCGGGACACCCACACGTGGAAGGGGTGGCCTCTCAGAGGAAAAGCAAGGCCCAGCATTTTCCTTAACGGTCACTAATGACCTCCGCACTGCTAGATCCAATGGCCATTCCTCCATCCTCAGGCGCCAGACTTCAGCAGCTGAGGCACGCTGATGGCCCCTCCTCTTCCATGCTCCTTCTTCCCTCAGCTTCCGGATGCCACCTTCTCTTGGTTTTCCTCCTGCTTTCTGGTCACCCTGCCTTCTCTGCTGGGTCATCTGCTGCACCTTAACCTCGTAATGCCACAATGTCTTCAGCCTCATGAAAGAAAAATAAAATCCTGGGACTCCAAACTCACCATGCCAAAGGGAAAAGTGAAGCTTAGGAACTGAGTTATGAAAAAAAAATCAACTTTTAACAACAACAACAAACAGATATAAAATAGCTGTAATTTCATATGCTTACTTTATCTTATGTAGAATGTAGATTTACTGAGCACAGATGAATGCATAATTGACCTCCCCTTTTCACATGTAAAATGTGGATTCAGTGTGTGCTAATCAAAACCTTATAAAAATGTAACCACTTTCCTCATTGCCTACCCTCCTTTTTGTCTTTCCTCCTTCCCCTCCTGCCCACTCTTTCCCCTTTAAACACTGAAGCTGCCAAAACCCTCTTTGGAAAAAGCACAGGCCACAGATCCTCCTGTAACTTGTGTGTGTGCGTGTGTGTGTGTGTGTGTTTTCCTTGGCGCATCCTCAAGTGTGCAAAATAAACCTCTAAATGGATTGAGATTTGCAACAGTCACTTTTTGGTTTCCAGCCTCATCACCTCCTTATCTCCCACGGTCCCCTGAGGCCTCATCCCATCCCTTGTCTTTAAACATCTGTTTATCTACACATAATAACCCCTATAAGTCCATCGTCAGCTCTGAACCTTCTCTTAAACTGCACACATTTGTCCAAGTCCCTCCTTGAGATGGTGGCTTGGATGTCTAGGAGACATCACACCAAAGTGTCCAAATTTCCCCCAGATCTGCTCCGCCCACAGGTTCCCCCATTCCAGGTGTTGGTGGCTGCATTGGTCTAGCTTCCTAGGCTGAACATCCTTGACTCCTCTTTCTGTCACACCACACATTTAATCCACCAGGAAATCCTGTTGGCTTTATCTTTAAAATACACGCAGAGTCAGACCACTTCTCACCACCTCCCTGCCGTCCCGGGTCACAGTGGCGTCATCATTTCCTGGCCGTGGCAGAACCTAGAACATTCCACCTGGTCTCCTGCTGTGACTCCTGCTTCTTCTAAGGGTTCTCTTCAAAACTGCGTCAGGACAATCCTTTCAGAGCAGCCCCCATGGCGCTCCTTCTCTGCTCTGAGCCCTGCAGTGCTGCCCTTTTCCTTCAGTGCAGAAGCTGGCATCCTTCCCTGGTGTGCCAACCCGGTCCCCTGAGATACAGATGCCCGGTGGGTTCAGTGAGTGAGGCTCTTCTAAGAGGATCTGCGCATGAGAAGATATCAGGAAGGAGGGAGGAGGCTGAGAGAGGCATCAGGTTGCGATGCAGGTCAGATCTCCAGTGCAGGAGAGAGAGGGAGAGTCAGGTGGGACGGTCCCAGGTTGCAGTGAAGCCTCAGGACGTAATCTCTGCAGAGCAGTCTGTGTCTCCCAGGAAAGGGCCTGCCTCATGGCCCCTCTGTGCTCTGCCGAATCTTCCCGCTAAGACCCGTGCTAGTGCCATGTTGAATATTTCAATCTGCACCTCCTGCCCCCGCATTCCTAATGCCCCTTGACTGGCTCTTCCTTTCTTCTTCTTGTTATAGCACATCCTGCTTTCTAATGTGCTATACAATCTACTCATTTACTATGTCTGTTTTAATTGTCTGTGTCTCACCTCTGGCACATTAGCTGCATAAAGGCAAGGATCTTGATTTTGTTTATTAATATAGCCCAAGTAACCAGAACAGTGTCTGGAGCATAGTAGGCACTCTATGAGTAAATATTTGTTGGATGAATGGATGCTGTTCTCATTTGGCTCTTCTGTATGTTAACTTAGCAGTTCTTTCTCAGCCTCACATTTTGAATCGGGATGCTTTGTACTGAAAGGATAAATAGTGATAACTTTGGTTTATTTTATCGAGCCTCTACTGAGTGTCATTTGCTTACTTCACATGGACACACACTCATCTCCCTAACACCCCTCAAGGGAGATGTGGTCAGCAGTGTTGTGTGGGCCTCTCCCACAGTCCTTGGGTTTGGTCTGTGTGGCTGTCAGAACACAGAAGTGAAGGTTTGTCACTGCCCAGGCTATGCTGCAAAAGCTATTGTGGCTTAACCCTTTGCTCTCTCTGGAATCACTCACTCTGGGGAAAGGAAGCCAGTTTCCACACCATAAGGACGTTCAAGTGAGCTGTGGAGAAGTCCAGGAGGTGAGGATCGGGGGCTCCCTGTCTGCAGTCCTGTGAATGCACCATCGTGTAAGCAGATCCTCCAGCCCCAGTCAGGCCTTTGAATAACTCTGGGCTCAGCCTGCCCCTTGACTGCTGCCTCACGGAGGTCCTGGGCTGGGGTTAAGCTGTTCCCAGATTCCTACCCTGCAGAAACTGTGTGAGGCTGCACCTGTATTGTTTTAAACTGCTAAGTTTTGGGTCATTTGTCAGGCAGCCACATAAATTACATTCATTATTATTAACACTATTATTCTTATTACTATTCGTTTAATTTTAGAAATGACAAATCTGAAGTTCACAGAAACTAACCTGCCTGAGGTCATGCAGGTAAGAGGAGGCAGGGCAGTGTTGGACACCTCAGAGGGGCCGGAGTGCACTGGGTCCCCCAAGCCACTTGAAGAACAATTCTACATTCCATGTATACCCACGGTGACAGGCCATGGGAGAGGTGGAAAAGCCTATGTTTGTTAATTTCATCAGAAAGATGAGGCTTATTTGCAGAGAGCAGAGGCCAGGTCACTAGGTAACAGGACCTCCAGCACAGCTTAAAAACCAAACCACACACTTGGTTTAATCCGAATCCCTATCCTTGGGCTTGGAATGCCCAGCTATCCATCTCTGTAAAACGACATCAGGCAAAAAGAATTCAAAAGTTGCCCATCCCAATAAGCCCACACCTCTACTCATTTGTAATAAAGCCAATCTTGCCTTTATTTCAACTTGGACAGAGTTTGGATCCAGGTTTGTGGCTGTGTTTGCTTGCAGTAACCAAGGATTTAAAATCTCAGTGATGCAATCTTTCCTGTTGCACCTCTCATTTCTAAATATGCCTGTATATGGCAAAGCAATTAAGTCATTTTGTTTCAGCTTCTGATTTTGCTCTCTTGACTCCAACATTTTTGCAACGTTTATTCAATGGAATGAAAAATAAACCTCACCTGAATCACCTTTTAAATGAAAGAGTCGCTAACCCTTTGTGGTGCTTTATCCGCGCAGTGGGAGTGAGAGTAACGTGTAGCAGCGGGAGCTGGATCGCCTTTTCCCTCCCTCCTCCCCAGGAGTCTGAGCTCTCAGCTGGAGACCACTGTACCATGGCAACTTCCATTTCAATGACATTATTTCTAATAAATGACTGCCCGAGGGTTTATGGGGTGTTTCTGGCCCCAGCTCAGTGTAACCAGCAGGAGTTGGGGGCGGGTCGACTTCCTGTCCCCTCACCCAGTGGTTTCTGCTTCACCATGAAAGATCACAAGAGTATTTGATGTTGGTTCTTGGAACAGAAATCAGTTAATTAAAGTCGGTGAGTGTTTGAGCAAATTGAATGCAAGCCGCACGTTGTTGGCAGAGCACGGGTACAAGAAAGGCAGGCAGAAGTCGGCCCCCAGAGAGCACAGATACAGGAAGCCCCTCTCTTCTCAGCCAGTCACCCAGTTCATCAGTAATGAGAGCAAAGGCAACAGAAGAGACAGAAACACAGCAACAAGCCACCCTTTCCTTCCGGCCAAACCTCCCTGACTCTCCTGGCGGCTCATCTCTCAACCTGAAAGGCTCATTGCGGAGCCCAGATGACGGGTTTGATTTTTGCTCGTTCTCTTTCCACACCAAAAGGTAGAGAGAGATTGAGAGAGGGAGAGAGAGAGAACAGAAAAGAGAGCAGGGGTCTGAATAATCTTTAAAGTAGGCAATTACCAATACTCATCAAGAAACTTTATCATTGTCCCAAGAATGAAGGTGTTAATGATGTTTGAGTTGGGGGAATGTGGTCACCAAGTTTTGTCTTTTTGAGAGCCTCTTCTTTTGGAGGCCTGGCCTCCCTAATGGACTGACCTCTGTGTGCTATCAAGCCCAGGATGCATCTGGAAGAACCGGCCCCTGGCTACTTGTTAGATCATAGGAGGGAAATGGAGTTTACTCTCTGCTCATCAGTGTCACCCAATCCGAAGATGTTTTATTAAGTGCCCCTGGGACTTAAAGTAGCCATTCTTCTAGATGCAGAGCAATCAAGGTATCCTTTCGTCAAGGAAATGAATGAGGTTAGCACTCACCTTCCATTGCTGGAGCACAGAACAAGCGTGCCAAGGCCTTCTTGAGCTCATTTATGACATTCATGAATAAGAAAATTGTGTCTTTCTGTGTTGAGTGCTATAGTGTCTTGGGAGGATCATAGTCAAAACATTCCTTATTAGAAAGGGCCTATTAAACACAGCCGGGGCCTTGGTAAAAAGTAATGTGAATATGTTTCCTGCAATTTGCAAGATGTATTTCAACATGTGTATAGACTGTTTATTTAATTTTCTGCATGCCTGAATATCTTCACTTGCATACAAATTCTCTATTGTAATTGGCCAGGGAGGCTGATTATAAACAATTTATAAGTCCAAGTGTTAACCACGTGTTTGGCACAGAACTATGCCAGGACCACATTACCCAGTGCTCGAGAATGGAAATACCGACAGGCTGGATCTGAAGACTCAACTGTGGCATATATGGGTGGTGGACCTCGAGGGCCAGCCTCTAGATTCACATGCAGAGGGAGACATGCCATTTACACAGTTAACCACACACCAACTATTTTGAATGGGTTGCTTTGCATTTTACCACATGCATGCATTTGGTGACATGAGATATTGTAACGTCGGCTTTCATTTCAAAGACAGTTATTTAAACATACTTAACCTGTATAATTCTTCCCTTTGTTTACGTAACTGAAAGGTTGAAATTTAGAAATGGAATTTTCTTAGAGCTAGGAGAGATCTTATGCACGATTCACCATTTTACTCTGTACATTTTTCTAGGTGAGGTGTCTGAGGATGAGGGGGCAGGAAGCCACCCAAAGGCACACAGCTTGATTGGGACAAGGAGAAAAGTGGTGGGATGGGGTGTCAGTCCTTCTCATGTGTTCTAATCACCAACCTGTCCTTCACTATTGGCTCCTTCCCTCCGCCTGTAAATGCCATCAAATCCCTTTCTCCCAATGCAAATAAGTAAATAAGTAAACAGCCAAACACCAACCAAGCCCCCAAACCGACTCCCCCCTACCTTCAGTGCTCCTCTAGTAACCATCCTGACTCTCCTCTTCTCATCCACACTATTTATAAAAAGCAGCCATTGTCGCCGGGCTGTCTTTATAAGCACTCTGTCCTCAGGCCACTCTCAATGGGCCTCTTCCTGCTCCAAATCCAATGGGCTTTCTTCTGTCTTCTAGGGGACCCTTCTCCTTTGTCCCTTCATAGCCCCCGGTTTCTTTGACACCGCCCTGCCCTGCTTCTGCCCATGGCTCTCGGAACCCTCCTTCTGTCCTCCGCGAGCCTGTCTCCTCACTGGTGTGCCCACGGTCTGCAGGATTC
Organism: Pongo pygmaeus; assembly: GCF_028885625.2. Taxonomy (NCBI): domain Eukaryota; kingdom Metazoa; phylum Chordata; class Mammalia; order Primates; family Hominidae; genus Pongo; species Pongo pygmaeus. Next base: position 30,380,259 of record NC_072381.2, on the reverse strand, counting down.
TGTACCTGCTCATAGCTCCTCCCACTTTATGCTCTGTCCTGGGCCATGCTTTTCAAGCTCACGATCAACTACAAACGAAGTGTGATGTCTCCCTGATTCTGAATATCACTTCTGAGCTCCAAATCTAAATAGTCAACAGCTTGTTGGACATCTTCACCCGGAAGTACTACAGGAACTTCAAACTCAACGCATCCACAGTGGAATTCATGACCGGGCTGGGCACTGCGTTTTCTTCATCTTTGTGTATCCAGCACCTAGCAGACAGCAGGCACTCAGGAACTGTTGGCTGAGTAAGCATCTTACTTGGAAGGCAGAGGGGCGGAAATGTTTGAGAATTATAGGAGTAGGTAAAAGTCCCAAAGTGATGCAAGGAACGTAGGTTGGAGTGTTCATCGAAACTGCGTTTCCTAGAAGTCATTATATGAAAAGGACACCACACGCATATGTTTACCGCAGCACAATTCACAATTGCAGAGATGTGGAACCAACCTAAGTGCCCATCAACCAATGAGTGGGTGAGGAAAACGTGGTATATATACACCATGGAATACTACTCAGCCATTATAAGGGAGGAAATAATGTCTTTTGCAGCAACTTGGATGGAGCTGGAGGCCATTATTCTTCAGGAGTGGAAAACCAAAACCACATGTTCTCACTTATAAGTGGGAGCTAAGCTAAAAGTATGCAAAGGCATACAGTGTGATATCATGGACTTTAGAGATGCAGAAGGGAGAAGGGGGCTAGGGATAAAAAACTACACATTAGGTACAATGTACACTATTTGGGTGCACTAGAATCTTGGAGTTCATCACTATATAATTCATGTTACAAAAACACCACTTGCACCCCAAAAACTATTGAAATAAAAAACAATTTTTGAAGAAAGAAACTGTTTCCTGATACACTCAAATAAAAGAATAAAATGCCAGGTCTTTGAAAATGAATGCTTCATGATTGGGCTTTGTTTTCTAGCACCACCTAGTGGATATCCTGAGTCAGCCCGCGTGCCGCCTTTTTTTATTATTATTTTTTTATTTTTTGGGAAAGACTGTCACTGTGTTTCCCAGGCTGGAGTACAGCTGTGTGATCTTGGCTCACTGCACCCTCCGCCTCCCAGGCTCAAGCAATTCTCCTGCCTCAGCCTCTTGAGTAGTTGAGACTACAGGCGAGCGCCACCACGCCCGGCTATAGTTTTGTATTTTTTGTAGAGACGGGGTTTCACCATGTTAACCAGTCTAGTCTTGAACTCCTGACCTCAGATGATTCGCCCGCCACGGCCTCCCAAAGTGCTGTAATCCCAAAGGGATTACAGGGGTGAACCACCGAGTCTGGCTTTTTTTTTTTTTTTTTTTTTTTTTGAGACAGGATCTCCCTGTGTTGCCCAGACTGGAGTACAGTGGTGCCTTCTTGGCTCAACGCAACCTCTGCCTCCTGGGCTCAAGCGATCCTTCCACCTCAGCCTTCCCAGTGACTGGGACCACAGTCGCAAGCCACCATGCCGAGTTGATTTTTATTTGTATTTTTTGTAGAGACTTGGTTTCGCCGTGTTGCCCAGGCTGGTCTCAAACTTCTGGACTCAAGCCGTCCACCTGCCTCAGTCTCCCAAAGTGTTGGGATTACAGGTGTGAGCCACTGTGCTTGGCCACCTTCACCTTTTAATTAAAAATGATATCTCAGTTAACGATTTGCGCTGTAATAGCACCTACCAAACCTACTAATTTTACATACATTACTTCGTCTCATCCCCAAAACAAGGCACTCATTATTCTCTCCATTTTACAGGTTAGAAAACAAAACTTTAGAAGGCTGAGGAACTTGCCTCTTTCTCATAATTGTTTCCAACACTAAGCCTTCACCATCCTGCCATAGAACTTTGCACTTTTATTCTACCGTTTTATTTTGTTGTTGCTATTTACCTTATCTTTTAAAGAACATAAGTAGTTAGTTTATAGGGCTCCTAGACTATGTATGAGATATTAGAGTTGCAAACATTCATTATAGAAATAGCATTACGCCAGGCACAGTGTCTCATGCCTGTAATCCCAGCACTTTGGGAGGCTGAGGAAGGAGGATTGCTTGAGCTCAGGAGTTCAAGACCAGCCTGGGCAACATAGTGAGACCCCATCTCTACTATATATATACATATATGTATACACAATGTGTATATATAGTGTATATATATGCAATGTATATATAGTATATATACAATATATATACTATATATGAAAACTATTTTTTAGACAAAATATTTTTTCTAATAATATTTTAGAAAAAGTTTTTCTTTTCTAAAGGAAAATTCTAAAATTTTCTTTTTATAAGAGAAAAATGCATATAAACATAGAAACAGTATTAACAATAACAACAAAAACAAAGCACATGCTGCCTCCAGGCATTGTTACAGCTCCCTAGGTATCATCTCATTTAATCCTTGCTTCCTATATATCATCTCACTTAATTTCCATGACCACTCCATGAATAAGATATTCTTATTATCCTTATTTTGTTTTCCCAAGGACACCAGCTAGTAGTGGATCCTAAATATAACCAGGCAGTCTGACTCCAGAGTCAAGATCTTAACTCCTATCAGAGCAAACAGCATCGGGAAGACACTGGAAGGGTCAAACGTACCTTGACACTTGTTCACTCATTTCATTTCCATGATAACAGAGCTTTAAATATTTGGTCTACATCTAATGCACCCTTTTCAGTGCCAGGTATGGTGGCTTTCCAAAAGCAGAATTTCAGAGGCCACTTATTGAATGAATGATCTGTATTAAGAGAACATTGGGTGATGATGGCTTAATGTGTCCATCACCACATATAGCTTATAGCTTATTTCCTTTTTATTAAGAAATTTCTGGAGGCCAGGCACTGTGGCTCATGCCTGTAATCCCAGGAAGACCAAAGTGAGTGGGTTGCTTGAGCTCAGGTGTTCAACACTAGCGAAACCCTGCCGGTACAAAAAATAAAAAATTAGCCAGGTGTGGGAATGTGACCTGTGGCCCCAGCTACTAGGAGGGCTGAGGTGGGAGGATCACCTGAGCCCATGGAGGCTGAGGCTGCAGTGAACTGTGATTACACCACTGCACTTTAGCCTGGGCTAAAGTAAGATTTTGTCACACACACACACACACACACACACACAAAAGAAAGAAAAGAAAAGAAGTTTCTGGAAACAAAATTTCTTCATTCAAAGGTGGTGATGTGTTAGAGAAAAGCACTCCTCTGTACCTGGGATGGACCTGGGGGTGGGAAGGTCTGTCCCCAGGGGATAACTTGGGATGTCCTCACATCTGCCCACAGTGGCCCATTTATTTATTTTTATGTTGAATATGGGCACAGTGCCGCACCGCTATTGGGCTTCTGTTTCAGTCACTGAACTTAGTTTTGGGTGGCCTTTGGGCTTGGTTCTTGTGTTGAATTATTAACCCTGATTTGACACCCCTGTCATTCATACTGTAAGGTTTGGGTTTTGTGCAAAGAGCTTGCCCGCTTCCTGAGACCACATGACTACAAGCCAGGAATGCTTCCCTGGCCACTTCTGGATGATTGTTTTCTGCTGTACTTGGATTTGCTCTTATATTTAGCTGTAAAGCAAGACAGTTTCTGTCTGAAAGTCTACTTTTCCACAACTCCATATAAAGGGAAAACCTCAAAAAGAAAAAAAGGGTATTTTTGGTGAAAGTTTTCCTTTATGACAGAGTCAATTGTGAAATAACTTATATGAAGAGGACTCCGATAATTGGTTGGTCAACCTGTGAAACAAAACTTTGGGTACAAATTTTAAATTTTTAGGCTCAAAAATTATTTTAAAGCATATACTTGAATGCTTTCACTCATACACTGGCTAACCTATGAATTTCCCTCCCACCTTACCACCCACAACTCAAAGAGGTTTATACTTTATATATACATATATATTCTGTATTTTTTTTTCCTAGGAGTTATCCCCAGTTTCCCTCACCACAGATGCAATTTCCAGAGCCAATATTTAGATATAATTTGAATGTGTCTCATTTGATTCATTTACGTTTTCTAAATGAAGTCCACGTACCTTCTTCTGTCGCTCTCCCATGCTTACAGCTGCAGGCTTCCATGGCCTCCCATGGCAGGGGCGCAGCAAAACGGACGGGGCATGTCTCTGGAACGTGTGTCCTTGCATAGCGTTTATATCAGAAAGAGCTCCTGGGAAGATCCAAAAATGTTTTTATCTCTTACTTCCCTGACAGGTAAAGATCTCTTTTTTGTAATTATCTTTAAAAAATGTATGAATGGCTGGGCACGGTGGCTTATGCCTGTAATCCCAGCAATTTGGGAGGCCAAGGTGGGCAGACCACTTGAGATCAGGAGTTTGAGACCAGCCTGGCCAACATGGCAAAACCCCATCTCTACTAAAAATACCAAAATTAGCCTGGTGTGGTGGGTTGCACCTGTAATCCCAGCTACTTGGGAGTCTGAGACAGGAGAATTGCTTGAACCCGGGAGACGGAGGTTGTAGTGAGCCAAGATGGTGCCACTGCACTCCAGCCTGGGTGACAGAGTGAGACTTTGTCACACACACAAAAAATGTATGAATGATAGAAACAGAAATACTTAGAGGGATGAGAGTTTAACGCTCAATGTCATTTTGGTTTTTGATAGTGTATATTTGTTATATGTACTATAATACTATACTATAATATACTATTGTATTTATTATATACAGTAAATTTATATATATTTGCTGTATATTTACTATATATAGTAAATACATATACATGAAATACATAAAATTTATTATATGTAGTAAATATATTATACATATATATATATACACACACACACATATATGTATATATATGTATTTTAGAGACAGGGTCTTCCTCTGTCACCAGGCTGGAGTGCAGTGGTGTAATCACGGCTCACTGCAGCCTTGACCTCCTGGGCTCAAGCCATCCTCCTGTCTCAGCCTACCTAGAACCCGGGACTACAGGTGTGCCCCACCACACCCAGCTAATTTTTTGATTTTTTGTAGAGTGGGGTCTTGTTATACTGCACAGGCTGGTCTTCAACTCCTGGGCTCAAGGGATCCTCCCACCTTTGCCTCCCAAAGTGCTGGGATTACAGGTGTGAGCCACCTTGCCCAGTCCCTAAATATTCATTATGGTAAGAATTAGTTAAGAGAAGAACATTGTTATGGACTAAATTGTATCCCTTCAAAAATCCATAGGTTGAAGCCCCACCCCAATGTGGCCATTTGGAGATGAGGCCTTTGGGAGATAATTAGGGTTGGTCATGAAGGTGGAACTCTCATGATGGGATAATGGCTTGATAAGAAGAGGAAGAGGGAGAGATCGCTGTCCCTTTCCGCCATGTAAGCACACAGCAGGAAAGCGACTGCCTACAAACCTGGAAGAGGGCCCTTATCAGGAACCAAATCGGCCACCACTGTGATCTGGGATTTTGCAGCTCCAGAACTATGGAAATAAATGCCTGTTGCTCAACCCACTCAGTCTGTAGTGTTTTGTTATGGCAGCCTGAGCACACTAATGATGAAGACGAATATGATTAAGATTAAATATGATTAAAAAGAGGGTTATTAATTACGTTTTTCTGTGATTTTAAACATGTGAGATAAAAATAACATTTTGGCTTTTTGAAAAATAATAAGATTTTTTCCCCCATTGTCTTCTAATGATGAGGCAAAATGTCTTGCATTTCTACTAAGTCTTATTTTCATTCGATAGAAACCCTCCATCATACCCATGCTAATGGCAAACTGCAGTCTATCAATAAGGCTGGGCATGTTATAAGACAGGAAATAAGTAAGCAACAGAAGGTGAGAAAAACTGCCTTTGCTCCCCACTGAATCTCTAGCACCCAGATAAAGCAGAGTAACACGGTGGAAACTCGGGAACTATTTGATGAATGAGTGGATAGAATTAAAGAATGAAAGCCCAGTGCGGATGATGGAAAGAACATGGGCTTGGGAGCCAAAAGCATTTGGGTCAAAGTCTGGCTCTTCCGTGGAATTACAGTTACCTGACCCTGGGCAATGCAAGGAATTTTGTTTAGCCTCAATTTCCTCCGCAGAAGGAAGATCATAATGCCAACATTGTAAGGTTGTTGGGAAGATCCAAGACAGTAGACATAAAATGTGCCACAAGAGCCCAGATGCATGTAATACCCTCAATACTATTACATCTCCTGTTTCAAGAGAAGGAGAGCTGAAATTGGCAGAAAAACTTTCATGGAAGGGGCAGAGTGTGAGCAGGACTTTAAAGAAATAAAGAGAAATAGCGAGATGATAAGATGTCTGTTATACACCATTATACACCATTAGAGAGATAAGTCACAGAATAATATGTCCATAGTGTGATCCCGGTAATAGTTTTTTTAAAAATCCTACCACTATGGGCATGCACATAAAAATACCTACATTTCTGATTGCACTGGCAAGCCATCAGTGATAATTTAACTGTGGCTAATGGCAAGGGGTTAAGATAAGAGATTAAGCTGAAGACAGCAGATCTTCAGTTTTATTTCCTATATCATATTGCATAAATCTTTTCAAATAAGCTTGTCTTACTTTTGTAAAATAATGTAAAAGAACAACTTACAAGAGGAAAGAGTGGGGTTCAGCTACATGGTAATGAAGAGGAGGCTCCAGCGAGAGGCATAAATTAAAGATCTACTGCAAAATTTGTTATCTTACATCAGCAAGAATGTCCCACTACACATAAAATCATAAACGTTTCCCTGATTCTCAATCCTGTCTTTTTTCTCCCAAAATCAGTTAAAGGGAATTTCCCAAACTTCCTTTTCTCTGGACTTGTAGTTTAAATTGGTATAAATCTTATACCCTGAGATATCTCCTTGAATTGTGAGCGTCACCTCAAATACTTTATCTACAAAACATAAGAGGGCAAAATTGTTTGGATATATGGTTCCCAGTATTTCTTCTACCTCCTTACCCTGGCCAGTGAATCACTGGGGAAGGAAGGAAGGAACAGTGTCTTCTTCCCTGGGCAACACAGGCCGGGCACAGAAAGCATGACATCCTTGATCCTGTCAAGAGACTTTCTGCAATTTCCCAAACACTAACAAGTCTTCTTTCAGAAACTCAGAGAGTGCCCTGTGTACTTTACCAGCTTTTATCTGTGAATCTCAACAACATTAGCTCATTCACCCTTAAAGCTCGCAGGAGACCTGGGTAGAGCCACATAGCAATTACCCCCGGGGCTGGGGAGTGAGTTGGCATGAAAAAGGGATGGAACCCAGACCTCCTAATAGTGGGTGAAAACCTCTTCTGTTCCTCCTCCCTGCCTTCCACCCCTGTGCTGAATAGGGGGTAATGTCACATTCCGCTGCATGAAGCTAAGGCTTTTATGTCCCTTTAATATGTTGGTTTTCCTTTGGGTTTCCAATCTGCCTATTCCGTGAAAGTACTCCCCTGGTAATGATCTGTCATCATCAGTAATCATAACTTGTAACATCGTGTGGAAGTGAGCTGGACATCAGTCAGAGCTGTCTCCTGGCAGCTTTGGGAGCGGCAGAGCCCTGATGTGTTAGTTTTGAACCAAGAATATGCTGTAATGTGAATGTAATGCTATTTCTGGAATACATACATCTCCAGGGACCCAGGGGGTGTACAGAGGGTAGACGAGCTTATTTTATTGGAATGTCAATCTATTTCATTTTTTATCACACTTGGCATTTCTCTGAGCTAATTTCCTCCACAAAGTGGGGAACTGCTGTGACTTATGTGGACAAGGGGCTCCTAAACCTTGGCTTGCCCAGCCCACAGAACCGCTCCGGAGCCTGCCGTGCCTGCCTGGGCTTAACGCGTTAGGTTTGGCATCAAAGCTGCAAACATTCGGATGACGTGGAAAGCAAATGTTTTTGCTTCTGCAGAAGAGGTGTAAATCCTTGGTCTGATCTGGTTTCACTGGGAAATGTTCTCTTGGATACGTTTTCTTTCTGGTAGCTCCCTCTTCGTAACTGAGCCAGTGCATTTCATACACAGTAGTTGCATATCTACTTGCCGCAATCGAAAACAATTTCCGAAAAATAAATGGATGCATATCAGGGGTTCCTGGGAGAGTGAGAGAGTCCAGACTTGGCAGGCTATGAAAGACAGAGATGCCCATACTCTCTGTCTCCTCACCATGCCCCCAAAGCCCAGATCATTCCCACTTCCATGCGTGATCTCAAGCCTCATCACCATCTGTAAGGCATGCCCTCACTTCCTTCACCAAAGGTGGGGAAACTGAGGCTTGTAGAAGCAAAATACCAAAGCCACAGGGCTGAAAAGAGGCTGCATCATTCTGGCTCCAGCCATGAGCTCAAATGTCCTACAGATCCGATGCAGCACCCCTCGTTGCTCCAGCCACTCATGAGAGGAAAAGCTATCCCATCCCTAAAACATGTGATTGAGAATGAAGACCCTTAGCGTCTAGTACTTGCTAACCACCAACATACTCAGTGATGTGGGCTCCATAACAATCGTGATATTTTTATTACAGCTAATAGTAATTGAGGGCTTACTATGTCCCAGGCACTATTAAGTACTTTGCAGGGATTACCATATTCATTTACACAGCAGCAGCATGAAGTAGGTATTAGTACTAGCCTCATTTTACAGATCACAAAACTGAAGTGTAGATTTGTTAAAGCACTTTCCCAAGGTCAAGGGTAGCACACAGCAGCCAGGCACAACCTCTCCCTCTTTTCGCTCATCTCTTGGTGGAAGAGTTTTGCTGGATAATTTCTTACAATGTCCTCTGACTCTTTCGAATATTCTGACTTGTTATCCTTGGCTTTGTTATATTGATCTGTTTTTTTTTTAACTCCCTTGAATTGATCATATGTCTTTTCATATTGTTTGTGTTGAGGGAAACATGATTATAAGATCACTGAGGCCAGGGTGTGTCACTAACCTGGCACGCTATCTGAAGCAGAATACAGATACTATTAACTGTGAATTAGAAATGGAAAGTGGTAGGTAGATACGAACATCAAGGGAAATAAAAATGGCTAAGAGTTTTAAGCTTATCTCTAGTATTTCTTTCTTTTAATGAAAGCTGCTAATAAATATTCACAATTGACAGGATTGAGGGTTTTTTTTCCTTGCTTGCCATCTGGGGAAAGGATATACATAAAAAATGAAATAACACAAGAAGATAGACTGGGAGAGGAAAAGAATATGAAATAAGAACAAGGAACCAGGGGCGGTGGTTCATGCCTGTAATCCTAGCACTTTGGAAGGCTGAGGCGGGTGGATCACCTGAGGTCAGGAGTTTGACATCAGCCTGGCCAACCTGGTGAAATCCCATCTCCACTAAAAATACAAAAATTAGCTGGGCGTGGTGGCACATGCCTGTAATCCCAGCTACTTGGGAGGCTGAGGCAGGTGAATCGCCTGAACCCAGGAGGTGGAGGTTGCAGTGAGCCGAGATCGCACCACTGCCCTTCAGCCTGGGCAACAGAGCGAGACTCAGTCTCAAAAACAAAACAAAACAAAACAAAAAACAAACAAAAAGAACAAGGATGTGACACTTGCAGAAAAGGTTCTGCTGCTTACAGTTATATATATTTTTAGAAATTTCTTTCTTTTCGGGAGAGGGACATGTGTATGGAGAAAGGTTTAAAAGAGATATTAAATGAAAGAGCACCAAATTGAATCAAGAAGGTACAGAGTTAAGCCACGAGGATCATGGGGACAGGATCCTGCTGTATGGGGTGTTCTGAGATTCGCACCTTTCCTGAGGGTGCGGCTGGGCCCCACAGTGGCTGCGGCAGCCGTCAACTTCAATGTGCACTGTTCCTTCCTATGAAGCCATATCTGGTGATAACATCAGTGTGTGAGACTTCTCTACTTATGTCGTTATTTGTTTGATGAGTTTCCATTTTTCTCTACTCTTGTCTGTAAATGCTTGACCTGTTGGAAGAAAAAAAAGATGCAAGCTTTATTTTCTGTGTATATGCAAACCTGCCCTCATAAGCCGTTTTCAACCACAGTCAACGAAGCATCTGAATCAAGCTGATTTTCAATCACATGCACCAATTTTTCCTGTGCTTTACTTTTTGTCTTATATGTACATCTCTAAGACTTTGTGAAATTTTTTGAAGTCCAGGGTTATACTGTATCAAGAACTTTTAAAATTAAGAATACATTATTTCATTGATTTTCACAATCCCCTTTGGTGATGATATCCTTGGAATATTTCACCAAATTTCTAATTTCAAAGTGATTGTAACAGGAGCTGGAGGAGAGAAGCAGAACATAGTGAAACCATTCATGGAATGTAATTTCTATTCCACTCATGTTAGGGAAGCCAAAGTCCAGGAGAGCCATGGTAACGCCATTTTAAGTTCAGCTCTGTCTTGAGACCAACAGGGCACATTCGTTGTTATCCACTACCCATAGTCTTAAGATGCTTACAGTTGAAAGGAAACAGCTTAAACATACATACAAGGACACACCCCTGCAACAGTAGAAAGTCCAGATGTCCCAATACTAGTAACAATATTTTGTCAAGATTAATTACTTGATGCTTTAGAGTACACAGACACTAAAATGTCAAAGTTTTCTTTAAATCAACAGAATAATACACTTTGTCATGCTGTCTACCTACCTACAAGTAGATACAGCTTAGCTTAGCTTCTACATAGACAAAACCCCTAGATAAGAAAAAAAAGATGAGGTGCGCCTCCGTTTGCCTTCTGCGGATGCCCTACTCTGCATCACAGTAGCTTTCAATAAACGATCTCTTTTCACTGCTCTCTGTGACTCTCCTCGAATTCCTTCCCACACGAGATCCAAGAACCCTTTCTAGAGGCAGACCCAAGAAAGACCCCTTTTTTCGAGGAAATGGCCATGTGTTACTTAAAGGGGGGGGGGAGTTCATTGTTAGGTGATTTTGTCATTTGCAAACACCCTACAATGTACCTACAGAAACCTAGAGGTGGCCGAGCACGGTGGCTCACGCCTGTAATCCCAGCACTTTGGGAGGCTGAGATGAGTGGATCACAAGGTCAGAAGATCTAGACCATCCTGGCTAACATGGTGAAACTCCGTCTTTACTAAAAATACAAAAAATTAGCCGGGCATGGTGGCGGGCACCTGAAGTCCCAGCTACTCTGGAGGCTGAGGCAGGAGAATGGCGTGAACCTGGGAGGTGGAGCTTGCAGTGAGCCGAGATCACACCGCTGCACTCCAGCCTGGGTGACAGAAAGAGACTCGGTCTCAAAAAAACAAAACAAAACAAAACAAAACAAAGCTAAACTAAACCCTAGAGGCACAGCCGCCTACACATTCAGGCTTTATGGTGTAGCCTATTGCTTTTAGGCAATAAACCTGCGCAGCATGTACTGTACTGAATGCTGTGGGCAACTGGAACACAACCAGTCTATCTAACCATCTGGTCTATCTAACCATCTCACTTTTTCACTTCGTGAAAAAAAAGTTATAAAAAATTTTATGCAAAAAATGTTGCATAATTTAAAAGTAATAAGGCCTCCTGAGTACTATTGAAGAAACAGTTTATGTGCAAAGTGTATAAAAAAGTAAAATATACCTTTAATAAAAAGATTATAAGGAGGCATAAGAATGTGGATTTTTACCTACATTAAAAGGTTAAAAAATTATTGTTTTAAAAGGTTAAAATTATTGTAAAGGAAATTCTGTGTGTAAACATATTAGCTAAAGTTAAAAAGGTATCATCCAGTTTCTCTGTGAACTGGACATGAAAGTAAAAATGCAACAGGTTTTTTTTCTTAAATCCTCAACCTGCTCTTTAGCAAAAATTATAAAAGGTTAAAAAGAATCTATAAAATCTTACCTTATGGTCAAATATAAAAAATTGGATAAATATGTCTACAAGGTTTTATTAAAATTAAGTTTAATATTAATAACACTAATATAAAGGTAAAATTTAGCTTATCTGGTATAAAAATCATACAAGAAACATTATTAAATATAAAATGGTGTTTAGCTTTCTTTGGTCTAAAAACTAATAAAACTTGGTACAAAAGAAAACATTCATTTTACTAGAGGATCATAAAAGTTAAAGACTTAAACTTTGGCAATTAAGACAGGATACCAAGATGCAAATGCCTAGTTGAAATGGATCAAATATTCCATCTGCACATTAAACAAAAGCAATTGTTATGCTTGTGCACATGGTAGGCCAGAGGCCCTGATTGTCCCCCTTCCACTAAGGTGGTCCTCCAGTCCACCAGGTGTGGGCTGCATGATAGCCCTTTTCCAGGATTCTACAGCCTGGAGTAATAAGTCATGCCGAGCTTTCTCTGCTATATCCCGAAGTCCCTGCAGGTCAGCCCTCGAGAGCCATCCAGCTTCCATCTCCCAACACTAAGTTCACTTCATGTCTCTCATGGCAGGGAGGAGACTTAGATTCCTTGGAGACGTGAAGGGATGCAGTGAGCTTAAGAATTTTCAAGAGCTTATCAATCAGTCAGCCCTTGTTCATCCCCGAGCGGATGTGTGGTGGTATTGTGGTGGATCTTTGCTGGGCACTCTGCTGAATAACTAGAGTGGCACTTGTGCTTTAGTCCATTTGGCTATCCCTTTCACCCTGGCATTTCATCAACCAGAGGAAGGAAAAAAAATAATAATAATAAGACATCGTAAAGCGAGAGAAGCCCCTTATGGGTCTTTCAACTCTCACATCTATTTAGATGCAATTGAAGCCCTGCAAGGAATACCAGATCAATTTAAAGCTTGAAATCAAATAGTTACAAGATTTAAGTCAATATTTTGGTAGAAGACAGTCAATAAAAATGTAGATTAGATAAACTACATCTATTACAACCAACAGCAACAAGCTTTTCATGAGTTAAAAAAAAAAACAAAACTCATGTCGGCCCCAGCCCAGAGGCTACCTGACCTGACAAAACTCTTTACACTCTATGTGTCAGAAAGAAAAAAAATGGCAGTTAGAGTTAACCTAGACTGTAGGGCCCTGGCCAAGGCCAGTAGCCTATCTCTCAAAACAACTAGACGGGGTTTCCAAAGGCTGGCCCCCATGTCCAAGGGCCCTGGCAGCAACGGCCCTGTTAGCACAAGAAGCAAATAAGCTAACTCTTAGGCAAAACCTAAACATAAAGTCTCCCCATGCTGTGGTGATTTTAATAAATACCAAAGGACATCATTAGCTAATAAATGCTAGACTAACTAGATACCAAAGCTTGCTCTGTGAAAATCCCTGCATAACCATTAAAGTTTGCAACACCCTAACCCCGCCACCTTACTCCTGGTATCAGAGAGCCCAGTTAAACATAACTGTGTAAAAGTATTGGACTCAGTTTATCCTAGTGGGCCCAACCACCGAGACCATCCTTAAACATCAGTAGACTGGGAGCTGTACGTGGATAGGAGCAGCTTCGCCAATCCCTGCAAAGTGACTCTGAAGAAGATGACAAGCTCTGCTCCAGTCACACCCGGAAGCTGACTGGTCCACACACGGCCGAAACATGAGGAAACTCATCGCGGGACTCATTTTCCTTAAAATTTGGACTTGTACAGTAAGGACTTCAACTGACCTTCCTCAGACTGAGAACTGTTTCCAGTACATAAATCAAGTCACTGAGGTAGGACAAAAGATTGCTAAAGTCCTATTATTTTATTATTATTATAAGTGTACCAGGACTCTAAAAGAAACTTGTTTGTATAATGCTATTCTACCAAGGTATGTAGCCCAGGAAATAACCAACCTGATGCATGTTATGACCCATTTTAAGCCTCCCATAATCACAGTTTTTAAAATAAAATTAAGGAGTGGTCCTTTTCTAGGTGACACAAGTAAGGTAATAGCTAGAACATAAAAAAAGAGGGGTCCCCAAAAATGTAACCTTAAAATTTGATGCTTGTGCTGCTACTGATAGTAAGCAGCATGGGATAGGATGCAGTTCTCTAGATTGGAAAAAAAAGTTACACAGTAAAAAAATAAGTATATCTGTCAAAAATCATATTTATGTGAGATTTGTCAATACTGGTCTTGTGTCATTTGGACTACTTAAAAGGAAAATAAAAAAGAAACTGTTTGACTCTAAAAAGGAAAAGTCAGCCCCTCCTGCATGAATGGGAGCTGCAACCTTTTAGAATTGATAATCACAAACCCCTCAGACCCAAAGTAAAATAAAAGAAAAATATGTATCATTAGACATTGATGGAAAGGGACTAGATCTTAGTGTAAGCATCCTAATAAAGGGAGAGGTTCAAAAATTCTCTCCAGAACCAGTATTTCAGACTTTCTATGATGAACTAAATGCGCCAGTACCTGAAATTCCAGGAAAAACTAAAAATTTGTTTTTGCAATTAGCCAAACATGTAGCCCAATCTCTACAAGTCACCTCATGTTACGTTTGTGGAGAAACCGTTAACAGGAAATCAATGGCCATGGGAAGCCCAAGAATTAGTTCCTACAGACCCAGTTCCTGACAAATTCCCAGCCCAAAAAAATCACCCTGATCATCTCTAGGTTCTAAAAGTCTCAATTATTAGACAGTATTGCATAGCTAAAGAAGGAAAATGATTCACTCATCCTGTAGGGCGGCTTAGTTGTCTTGGGCAAAAGCTGTATAATGGTACCACAAAAACAGTTACATGATGGAGTTCCAATTACACAGAAATAAATCCATTCAGTAAATTTCCAAAGTTGCAGACTGTTTGGGCTCATCCAGAATTCCACTGGGACTGGATGGCTCCCACCGGGTTATACTGTATATGTGGACACAAAGCTTATGCTAAGCTGCCTGATCAGTGGACAGGTAGCTGTGTAACTGGCACCATTAAGCCATCTTTCTTCTTACTGCCCATAAAAACAGATGAACTTCTGGGCTTCCCAATCTATGCTTCCCGGAAAGAAAAAAAAACAAAAAACAAAAACGAAGCATAGCCATAGGTAATTAAAAAGATAATAAATGGCCCCTTGAAAAAAATCCTACTATACTGTGTACCCGCCACTTGGACACAAGATGGCTCATGGAGATATCGGACCCCCATCTACGTGCTCAACCGAATCATACGGTTACAAGCTGTTTTAGAAATTATTACTAATAAAACCAGTCAAGCCTTGACTGTTCTTGCCCGGCAAGAGACTCAGATGAGAAATGCTATCTATCAAAATAGACTAGCTCTTGACTACTTGCTAGCAGCTGAAGGAGGAGTTTGCGAAAAATTTAACCTTACTAATTACTGTCTACACATAGATAATCAAAGGCAAGTAGTTAAAGACATAGTTAAAAATATGACACAACTGGCACATGTATCCGTGCAATTGCAGCACGGATTCAGCCCTGAAGCCATGTTTAGAAGGTGGTTCCTAGCACTAGAAAAATTTAAAACTCTTATAATAGGAATTATAATAATAATAAAAACCTGCTTACTGCTCCCTTGTTTGCTACCTGTACTTCTTCAAATGATAAAAAGCTTCATCACTACCTTAGTTCACCAAAATGCTTCAGCACAAGTGTACTATACGAATCACTATTAATCTATTGCACAAAAAGACATAAGGAACAAAAACAAGAGTGAGAACTCCCACTAATAAAAAGTGAGAGTCTCAAAAGGAGGGAATGAAGGGAGAGAAAGACCCTCTCATATTATTTTATATTCAGTACCTGTTCTAAGAAAAAACAACAAGGAAGTAAAACCAAAGACAGGCAGCCCAGCGCCAGGCCTGAAACCAGGCCTGGGCCCGCCTGGCCTAAACCCAGTAGTTAAAAATCAACTTATGATTTAGAAGCCGATGTTATTCATAGATTCCTAACATTGTATAGAAGAACACTGTGAAACTCCCTGCCCTGTTCTGTTCCTCCCTGACCCCCGGTGCATGCAGCCCCTGTCACGTACCACCTGCTTGCTCAAATCAATCATGACCCTTCATGTGAAATCTTTCGTGTTGTGAGCCCTTAAAAGGGACAGAAATTGTGCACCTGGGGAGCTCGGATTTTAAGGCAGTAGCTTGCTGATGCTCCCAGCTGAATAAAGCCCTTCCTTCTACTACTCGGTGTCTGAGAGGTTTTGTCTGCGGCTCGTCCTGCCACAGTGCCACTGCACTCCAGCATGGCGACAGAGCGAGACTCCGTCTCAAAAAAAAAAAAAAAAAGAAAGAAAGGAAAAGACAGAAAGTAATTGCGTAATGATGTTATAATGGCTACAGCATCACTAGGTGATTTTTCAGCTTCATGATAATCTTACGGGACTACTTGGTCACATAAATGGTTCTTCATTGACTTAAACATCCTTATGTGGTACATGACTGTAAGTATAGTGATTTACTTCAGTTGATTTGCAGGGCAATGAAAAAAGACTAAAAACTTTTAAATGGAAATTAAATGATAGAATGATTGATTGACAGTCATGAAATTGACCTGACAAGACTCGTGGAGGAGTCTTTACACACCATTTACCTTATTAAAAATGGTGAATTTTCATCATCCTAACGTGACCACATCAGCTTGATCATTTCTTTCCCATGAAGTCCCAACTCCCATATTTGCCATCTGCTTGACCTGGGACATAGAACTAAATGCCAGTAATGGCTGGGCATGGTGGCTCATGCTTGTAATCCCAGAGCTTTGGGAAGAAGTTGTAGGAGGATTGTTTGAGGCCAGAAGTTTGAGACTAGCCTAGGCAACATAGTGAGACCCGGACTCTACAAAAATAAAAAACAAAAATAAAATTAGGCCAGGTGCAGTGGCTCATGCCTGTAATACCAGCACTTTGGGAGGCCAAGGCTGGCAGATCACCTGAGGTCAGGAGTTCAAGACCAGCCTAGTATTGAAACCCTGTCTCTACTGAAAATACAAAAATTAGCCAGGCGTGGTGGCAGGCGCCTGTAATCCCAGCTACTGTGGAGGTTGAGGCAGGAGAATCTCTTGAACTCAGGAGGCGGAGGTTGCAGTGAGCTGACTTGGTGCCACTGCACTCCAGCCTGGGTGACACAGTGAGACCTTGTCTAAAAAAAAAAAAATTGGCCAGTTGTGGTGGCCCAGGCCTGTAGTCCTGGCTACTGGGGAGGCTGACACAGGAGGATGGCTTAAGCCCAGGAGTTGCAGGCTACAGTGAGCCATGATTGTGCCACTGAATTCTAACGTGGGCCACAGAGTGAGACCCTACTTGTCTCTGAAAAAATAATAGATAGATAAATAAATCAATGCCAGTAATTCCAAAGAGTTGTCAGTGCAATTAAAACAGCCTTTGTGAGGCTTCCCCATGGAACTAATGGCTCCAAAGATGCTGTTGTAATTGATTTGCCTAGGGCATAGCACAGTAGCTTGTTAATTTATAAAAATGTCATAGCTACCCTGTAACTATCCAAATTACATAGACTTTGAGCCCCTGGAATGCAGCTTCTTTAAATAGCCTTGGCTGGTTTTTGCAGGTGGCTCGGGATGCTATGTTGGATATGCTCTGGAATGAGTCAATCACCCTTCTTTGGCCTCCTGCTGGCAGGCACCATGCTGCCCCTGAAGCCGCTGGCCCTCGGGAGATAGGAGGACCACCCCACACAGCCAACACCTGCTGGCGTCCACCGCCGCCACCGATGCTGGTCCTGCTGGTGGTGGAGAGGTTAATCTTTCCTTTGCATAAAAAGAGACAGGTATTTTCTAATTCCACATAAAACTGATAGATGAGTGTGCATTTTTTGATATTTTATTGACAATTTGGTGATGACATAAGAGAAATACAATGGAGAGTGAAAGTTAGAATTGCTTCTACATTCTCTGCTCTCAAGATCTAGGCTGTCTTCATCTTCACCCCCTGTCCCCCAAACTTCCTGGCTCCCAATCTTCCTTTGTAAGGCAGTGGCCATCCTGTGCCCACCTCCTAGAGAGCTCTGAGCCTGTGTCACTGATGCTGTGACAGTTAACTTAAAAATCACACCATTTATAAATTTGAAAAGGAGACTCTATTTCTTATAAAGGGTTACAGCCTGCAAGGGGGCCTTCCAGATAGGTTGGGGAGCTGGTGTCCAATGGAGGCAGAGACTGTTATCGAGAGCTTTGAGGGAGGAACTGGCAAGACAGGAATTTAAGCTGAACAGGTTGGACAAGTATACATATTTAACAGGTTACACCAGGAGCTATGAATGTTCATGAAGGTGGTCTTGACCCACGTGTACCGAACATGCATGTCACATATGCCCCATGTTCACTTTGGGGTGGACACTTAACATTTAAATGCACTAGAATTAGGCCCTATACGTCAAAACAGGAAGCAGGGATGTGAAGGCATTCTGTGCACAGCCTTTGTAAACTGGCCAGAACCAGTGCATGGTCTGTGGGCTCTTATCAGGAGAAAGTTACTGAAATCAGTCTCTTGTTCAATCAAAGCTGTGATAACGGCTGGTAGAACAGGGGGTCAGCTAGTCAGCAGCTGGCTGCGGACAAGCTGCAAATCGTTTCAATGTTGCTTATGTCCAGGCCAGTGCTTGTTTATCTGCTAGAGGAAAAGAAAAACCCTTGTGGCAGTTAGAACAGAGCTTCTTCTTTAAGAGTAGGGGGCAACTTAACCCCTGCCTGCCCTGGCCTTAGCTCCTGTTTGTAATTTGGTATCTTATTGCCACAAAGAGCTCCTTCCGTCAGTCTTTTATCATCTCTGCTTTAACATGGATGCTGGCCAGTTGTGTCTAAACTACAAGGGTGGAATATAACCAGGTGTGTCTGACTTAATTCCCATCCTGGCTAGGAACTCAGTTTTTAAGGTTTCTCTGGGGTTCCCTTGGCTGAGAGAGTCCATTCAATTTGTTGGGAGGCTTAGGAGTTCATTTTTAGTTTATAGATCCCTTTTCTTCCTTCCCTTTCCTTCCCTTCCCTTCCCTCTCTCTTTCTCTCTCTCTCTTTCTTTCTCTCTTTCTCTCCTTTCTATTTCTTTCCTTTTGATGGAGTCTCGCTCTGTCACCCAGGCTGGAGTGCAGTGGCGTAACCTTGACTCACTGCAACCTCCACCTCCCGGGTTCAAGCGATTCTTCTGCCTCAGCCTCTCAAGTTGCTGGGACTACAGGCACCTGCCACCACACCCGGCTAATTTTTTGTATTTTTAGTAGAGACAGCATTCCACCGTGTTGGCCAGGGTGATCTTGAACTGCTGACCTCAGGTGATCTACCCACCTCGGTCCCACAAAGTGCTGGGATTACAGGTGTGAGCCACCACGCCCGGCCTATAGAACCCTTTTCCTAGGACTTTTCCACTCCCCCAGCTGCTGGGAGAGTGGCTATTAACACTCTCTGCAAGTTCTCTAGGCCTTGCCCTAGGGCAGTGGCTCTCAAACTTCATTGTGTGTCATGATTACCTGGAGGCTTGTTAAATCACAGGTTACTCTTTGACCCACCCTCAGAGTTCCTGATTCAGAAGGTCTGGAATGGCACACAGAATGTACATTTCTAACAAGTTTCTGAGAGGCACAGACTAGTGCAGTGACCACAGATTGGCCTCAGCTCAAGAGAGCTACTCTCCCAAGGTTCTGCCCTTCCCTGAGGCAGCCCACATCCAAAGACTGCTTCAGGCAGGGGTATAAGGCCTGGTCCCTGCTCTACAGTTGGGAGCGACTCTGAAGGGCATTCCAGCTCCAGGGCATGGCATGAGATCCGCAGAGTCTACCTTGTGATGACTGCAAGTCTGTCTACTTCTCCCTCTGCTAGGTCCTGCTTCCTGTACACACTCATGGGTGTTGATCTGAGAGTCCATCTCAATAAAACGCCTGTCTATACATCTTCTTTTCAGAGTCAGCTTGGGGGTTGGGCAGGGGGCTGACAGCACACCGGCCCCTTGGGAGCCAGACCCAGGGAGAAGAACAATGTTCAGAGCCCATTTCCCAAACCACAACTTCCTGTGCCAGGATTGGTGGCTCCACGGGGTGGCCGATGGTGGGATTGTCTTCTCTCAGGCCTTCACAAGGCAATTTCTCAAGAACATAGAATTCTACCTTGATTCCATCCTAGGTTGCTAAGTCTTAAATCACAGAGACATGAGGACATCAACAAGCCAAACCAATGTACTTTCACAGACATTTTTCCTAGAAAAGGGATGGGGGTGATGCTTGTAGCTTCAGGCCATGCCTGCATTCAGCTCCTTTGCTCCTGGGAACAATTCACCGAACCCCACAAGAATAAGCAACACTGATTTCACATAAAACCAATATAACTTCTCCTTCACTCCTAATGTTTCAAAACCCAACTGGGGTCCTCTGGCCTGGAGTGGTAAAGTCAAACATCCACACTGAGGCTTGCAGCAGGAGAAAGGAGGGCATTAATGTGCAGAGCGCCAAGCAAGGAGAATTGGGCAGCTCATGCTTAAGACTCGACCTCCCGGATGCCTTACAGGTAAGGGTTTTTAAAGGCAGCATAAATTTTATGCTGTGTACGGTGGCTCATAACTGTAACCCTAGCACTTTGGGAAGCCGAGGTGGGGGGAATGACCTGAGGTCAGGAGTTCGAGACCAGCCCAACCAAAATGGTGAAACCCCATCTCTACTGAATTAGCTGGGTGTGGTGGCACATGCCTGTAATCCCAGCTACTCTGGAGGCTGAGGCAGGAGAATCACTTGAACCTGGTGGGTGGAAGTTGCAGTGAGCCGAGATCATGACACTGCACTCCAGCCTGGGTGACAAAGTGAAACTCCGTCTCAAAATAAAATAAAATAAAATAAAATAAAAAATTAGGAAAGCAGAAGTTACAGGCAAAAGCATAAATCAACACATGGAGGCTACACACTGGTTGGGCCTAAAAAGACGGGATATCTTGAAGCATCAGCTTACAGATCATAGGTAGATTCAAAAATTTTCTGATTTGCAATTGGTTAGAAAGAGGAGCTTTGTTTAAAGACTTGGGGTCAGCAGAAAGGAATGTTAGCTCTGGCCCGTAGATGTGACTTCCTCCTGGCCCCTCCAGAAGAAACTTAGAACAAAGAACTTCAATCAGAGCTCAGTTCTCAGTTTCCCATCATCCGAGGTCTGCATGCCAGCAGAACCACTTGGTGGAGGATCTGAATTTCTGAAAAACAACACAGGGACATATGTCAACATGTTATCATTAGCTCCTATAGGGAGGTGGGGGGCAACGGGAGGGAGAGCATCAGGACAAATAGCTAATGCATGTGGGGTTTAATACCTAGGTGATGGATTGATAGGTGCAGCAAACCACCATGGCACACCTATGTAACAAGCCTGCCCGGAACTTAAAGTAAATAAATTTTAAAAAAGAAATTGCCAGGCATACCAAGAGAAATAGAAAGAGCCAATATAAACATGCACGAGAATGTTTATAGCAGCACTATTCATAATAGAAAATGGAAACAACTCAAAAGCCTCTCAACAGTAGAATGGATAAATATTGGTGTGCGTATACGTTGGAATCAATGCAGCAATGAAATAAATGGACTACTGTTTACATGCAACAAGTGTGCATTAAATTCACCAACATAATGTTGAATGAAACTAGACACAAAAGATTATATAATATATACATATATATAAAGTTCAGAAGAAGAAAAAAACCAATCAATGGTGATAGATATCAGGACAGTGGTTAGCTTTGAGGAGGAACAGGGGAGGGAGTGAGAGGGTGCCCATAGGCAGCTTCTGGAGAACTGGTGATATTCTATTCATTATCTGGGTAGTGATTACACAAATGTGCATATTTTGTAAAATTTCATTAATCCGTACATTTATGATTTGTGTACTTTTCATTTTGCATGTTATGCTTCAGTTAAAAACTTTGCTTTAAAACCTGAAAAAAAAAACTAGTCTTCCTTCTTTCTGTATCAAGACAGCATTTTTTTTTCTGAGCATCTCATTGACCTCTAGAATGGTTTATATTATTTATCAGCAAAATAATGAGCCATGCACATTAGCTATTAGAGTGCTAAAAATGTGGAACGTATTATCTAAAATGCAATTTTCTAGACTAAGAGTCGCATCAAGGTTTATAGACTGCATCTTAGTCCATTTGAGAGGTTATAACAAAATACCTTACAATGAGTTTTATAAGCAACAGAATTTATTGCTTACAGTTCTGGAGGCTGGGATTTCAAGATCAAAGCATCAGCAGATTTGGCGTCTGGCGAGGCCTCATTCCTCCTAGATTCACCTTCAATGTGTCCTCACACAAACGACAGGCAAAGGAGCTAACAAGCTCCCTCAGGCTTCTTTTATAAGGGTGCTAATCTCATTTATGAAGTCTCTGCCCTCATGATTTAATCACTTCCCCGAAACCTCATCTCTTAATACCACACTGCAGACTATATTTCAGTATATGAATTTGGGGGAACACATTCAGACCATAGAGACTGAAATGGTGAGCCTACTGTCATTCTTGTTTTTCTACCCTTCAGTATGAAAAGCATTTTTTTTTCCAGCAGCTATTTCTATTATTCAAGGTCACTCTCACACAGTCATGAAATAGCTGAACTTGGTTTCAAGGTCAACTGATCCATCATCTAGGTTTTGGTGTGAAAGGTTCTTCTCTTTTCCTGGTAGAATCAAAGGGCTGGGAAGGTTGAGAGAGCGAGGAAGGGTGAGAGGAGAGAGAGACAGAGACAGAGAGAGGAACAATAGTGGCACACGATTTGGATTGCGATGTGGGTGTTTTCAACTAATATACACTAGCTGGCTGCTGTTGTTTTATATTTTGTCCCACTGGGGAAAATTATCTTGAGTGGAATTGTGTGGTTTGGCACAACTTATTTGTTACAAGTCTGAAAGTCAATGTACCCAATGTGTTTAGTTTCCTATTGGAACACCCCAAAATGTTGAAATAGGAATACCAAATAGCCTGTTGGATTAAGCAAAGATTCAGAGACATAATTAGATTTTGGACTCTTCAATTCTTCTTTGGACTATATTGGATTTGGAATATTAAAATATTTTACTACTTTTAAGATTTACAATGTAATAGTTTCTCCAGGGCCTTGGTAGGATTCCTGCCACTTCGAGTATAGCCATATCTCAAAGGAAGAGTGTATATTTCCTTTGTCTGCATAAACTTTCAGCAGAATGGGCTGCAATCTAGAGGAAAAATCTCCAACTTGGGAGTTGGAAGCTGGGACTCAGCTCTGTCTCCAACAAACCTACTTACCTAGGACAAGTGACTTCCCACCTCTGAACCTGAATGCCTTCATCTCTAAAATGAGGGGATTGAACCTTTGATCTCTAAGGTCCCATTCACTTTGAAGACTTTTTGGTGAAAGACCTGGCAAAATATTTTGTTTATTTTCAAAGGTGAAAAAATGTTTTCTGAAATGTCCACATTCAGACACACAGACCCTCGATGTCATTATAAACGCTGTTAGCAGGCCAGGGTGCATCACTAAAGAAGAGTATGTCTGACCAGGCGAATTGGCTATGCCTGTAATCCCAGCACTTTGGGAGGCTGAGGTCAGGAGTTCAAGACCAGTCTGGCCAACATGGTGATACCCTGTCTCTACTAAAAATACAAAAATTAGCAGGTGTGGTGGCGCGCACCTGTAACCCCAACTACTCAGGAGGCTGAGGCAAGAGAATCACTTGAACCCACAGGTGGAGGTTGCGGTGAGCCGAGATCATGCCACTGCACTCCAGCCTGGGTGACAGAGTGAGATTTTGTCTCAAAACAGACAAACAAACAAAAAATCAAAACCAAAAACAAAAAGAGTACATCTGATTTGTAATCGATCACGAAATTTCAACACTTGGTATTGATTACTTTGCTAGGACTGCTGCACAAGTACTGCGAACTAGGCGGCTCAAGCCACAGATAATTATTTTCTCCCAGTTCTGGAGGCTAGAAGTCTGAGACCACAGTGTTGTTACTGCTGCTTCCCGCTGAGGGCTATGAGAGAGGATCTGTTCCGTGCCTCCTGACTGTCTTCTAGTGTTTTTCAGGGAATGAAGCCTCATTGCTTGAAGAAGCATGGTCCCAGTGGTACTCTGTGTGTGTATGTGTGTGTGTGTGTTTTCAAATTTCCCCTTTTCTTATGAACACCAATTATATGAGATTAGGGGCCCATCACGCACAAGTATGACCTCATTTTAACGAATACATCTGCAACAAACCTATTTCCAAATAACATCACATTCTGAGGTACTAGGGGTGAGGACTTTACATGTAAATTTGGGAGGAACATAATTCAACCCATAACACTAGGAAATGAAATAAACTCTGGAAAGCTGAGGTTCCAGATAAGATAAAAGTTTAAGGTTTTGAACGAAATTTGGTGCACAATTTTGCAATGGGCTTCCAAGATTGGCTCAGGCGTGTGTCGTTCAACCCTCAATCATCCCTTGATTCATACTTGCAAACAGGAGTCAGGGGCTATAGTCTCCCTTTCCCATTTCTGCAGTCAGTCATTCCTCCTGAGAGGACAAAAGACACTCAGGCGATCAATTTCTCAGCTCCCTCCCTATCCAACCACCATCCAACCAGCAGCCTCTGCCTCAGCCTTGAATGCATCATCTCCGATTTTAAAACTGAGGATGTCTCTGTAAATACATTTAACCATAACAAAATAAAAAAAAAATGACATTGATGTGCCTAGCACTCAAGGAGGACACAAAACAACCCCCTGTTCTTAATGAGCTTATAGTCTAGTCGGAGAGCCTAGAGCTTCACCTGTTTAGAAAAAATTTAACAATGTAAAGCAGGGCAATAAGCCCTTAACATGAAACCTTAGCAGATTCTCTCATTTAAGAAGAAGGTCGAGTGTGGTGGCTCATGTCTATAATACCAGCACTTTGGAAGGTTGAGGCAGGCAGATTGCTTGAGGCTAGGGGTTGGAGACCAGCCTGGACCACATGGTGAAATCCCGTCTCTATTAAAAAAAAAAAAATACAAAAATTAGCCAAGCATGGTGGCGTGTGCCTGTAGTCCCAGCTACTTGGGAGGCTGCGGCTGGAGGATTGCTTGAGCCGGGGAGGCAGAGGTTGCAGTGAGCTGAGAGGAGCCACTGAGCCACTGCACTCCAAACTGAGCAACAGAGTGAGATCTTGTCCCAGAAAAAAAAAAAAAAAAAGAATAAAACCTTAGCATGTGCTCTCTTCCATGAACTTTCTGTTTCCAGGTACCATTTCTTAGCTTTTCTCAGTTCTGAGCCAGTTCCAGAGCATCTGGGCCAGTTCCAGAGCAGCAGTGGCAGTTGGCTTTCTTTTGGGCATCATATTTTTCCTATTATACTTTACTAGTGCATTAGTAGTGAAAACCACATGCGTGCACACACACCCAAACTCTGTAGAACTGCCAGGTGGCCCATTTCTCCGATTCTTACATTATTCTACAAAATATATTCATGGCAGGCTTAAAGTGCACTTTATGTCTTGAATTACGTGTCGATTTGGCTAAGCTGATATATGTGTTTTACTGTGTGTGGTGTCCACAAGAACAGAAGCAGGAGCAACAGTGGAATATAGGTTTTGTGTTACTTTTTATTGAAATGTAATATACATACGGAAATGTGCACACATCGTAGTCTCAATGAATTTTCACAAACTGAACACATCCATAAAACCAGAACCCAGAGCAAGAAATACAATGTTACCAGTTCTCTTTTGTGTTATCTCCCAGGCACTAATCCTAAGTGGGGTAATCATTATCCTGCCTGTTTGTGTACTTTATAGAAATGGAATCATGCAGTGTATACCAGACTTTTTATGTCTGGTTTCTTTTGCTCCATAGTGTGGCTGTCAGATTCATCCATATTTTTGTGAGTACATGGTTCTTTTTCACTGTTGTACAGTATAGGTTGAACATCCCAAATCTGAAAATCTGAAGTCCAAAATGCTGCAAAATCTGAAACTTGTTGAGCACCCACATGATGCTGAAAGGAAATGCTCACTGGAGCATTTAGATTGAGATTGAGATTTCAGATTTTTGGATTTGGCATGTTCCACCAGTGAGTTTAATGCAACTATTCCAAAACCTGAAAAATTAAAAATTCGAAACATTTCTGGTCTCAAGCACTTGGATAAGGGATACTCAACCTGTATTCCATTGTGTGAATATCCCATAATGTATTCATTCATGCTACCATTGCTGTTCACCTGGGTAGTTTTCAGTTTTTAGCTCCAATGAACAGCGCTCCTAAAAAAATTCAGGTAAGTGTTTATTGGTGAGCACATTTCTGTTGGGCATGAAAACCCAGAGTGGAACTGCTGAGTCGAAGGGTATGTATATGTTAGCTTTAGTAATAATTGCCAAACCATCTTCCTAAGGGTTTGTACCAATTAGCACTCTAATGAATAGTGTGGGAGTGTTCAAGTTGTTACACATTCTTGCCAATATTTGGCAATTTTAATTTAAATTTTAGCCATTTGGTAGTGTGTAATTGCATCTCTGTGATTTCAATGTGCATTTCCTTGATTACAAACAAAATTGAGCATTTTTAATATGTTTACCAGCAATTTGAATATTACTCTCATTTATGAAGTGGCATTTCAAGCATTTTGTCCATTTTCTACTGGGCTGACTTTTTGTTTAACTTCAATCAACAATGATTTTATTTGATCTTGTTCATCAGTTCCTTTTTTTGCCTTCCAACTTTTATTTTAAGTTCAGGGGTACGTGTGCAGGATGTGCAGGTTTGTTACGTAGGTAAATGTGTGCCATGGTGGTTTACTGCACAGATCATCCCATCATCCAGGTATTAAGCCCTGCATCAATTGGTTATTCTTCCTGATGCTCTCCCTTCCCACCCCTACAGGTGCCCAGTGTCTGTTTTTCCCCACCACAGTTCCATGTGTTCTCATCAATCAGCTCCTACTTATAAGTGAGATCATGTGGTGTTTGGTTTTCTCTTCCTGCATTAGTTTGCTGAGAATAATGGCTTCCGACTCCATCCATGTCCCTGCAACATGATCTCATTCCTTTTTTTGGCTGCATAGTATTCCATGATGTATATGTACCACATTTTCTTTATCCAGTCTATCACTGATAGGCATTTAGGTTGATTCCATGACTTTGCTATTGTAAATAGTGCTATATGTGTGCATGTATCTTTATACTAGAAGGATTGATTTATATTCTTTTGGGTATATACTGAGCTGACTTTTAGTAAATTGACTTGGCTAGGCATGGTGGCTCATGCCTGTTATTCCAGCACTTTGGGAGGCCAGGGCAGGGAGGATTGCTTGAGGCCAGGAGTTTGGGAACAGCCTGGGCAACATAGTGAGACCTCATTTTTATAAAAGCAATTAAAAATTAACTTGTTCATATATTTTGTGTATTTTTTTTCTGAGACAGAGTCTCACTCTGTTGCCCAGGCTGGAATGCAGTAGCATGATCTCAGCTCACTGCAAGCTCCACCTCCTGGGTTCAAGCAATTCTCCTGCCTCAGCCTCCTGAATAGCTGGGATTACAGACGCCCACCACCACATCCAATTAATTTTGATATTTTTAGTAGAGATGGAGTTTCACCATGTTGGCCAGGCTGGTCTTAAACTCCTGCCTGGCTCTACTGGCACTACTGCCTGGCTCTACTGCAGTGTATACTTTGTCTTAAAGCAGATCATCATATGGCAAAGCGGTGATTCCACATGCACTCTGGCCTTCTTCCGAATGGCTGTCGGTGGAGCCTGAGACCTTGTGAAATCAATAATGTGGCCAAGGTCCAAGCCGAGGAAAGTGAAGGCTGCTGGCAAAGATGTCTTGGTGCAAACAGATGGAGTCTGAGCAAAGATGTCTTGGTGCAAACAGATGGGGTCTGAGCAAAGATATCTTGGTGCAAACAGATGGGGTCTGAGCGTCCACCCTTCTCTTCCTGGGTTTCCATCCTGAAACTTCCTGTGGTGAGCTCCCCAGCTTTCATATTATGGAAGTAGATTCTTCACATATAAACAAGTCCTTGTCTGGAAAGAAGTCACTTAGTGGGCCTGAGAATGGAGCACAAGTAGACCCATCAGCACAGAGCCACTCTACAGACCAGGAATGACCTCGCAGGGCACCGCACGACCGGCACTCGGCTTCCTAGTAAGAGCAGGGCCCGCATGTTCCTCTGCATCTTATACCATTTATGCTTAAGGGGTTACATTTTTTTTCTGGGGTCAATTAAATCACTTTCTCTTCCCACTGTGGTAAACCCCAAAGAGCCTCCTGATAATTAATTTTTGTTTTATTGCTAGATTGCTCTGCTCTGCTAGAATGTAAATTCTATGAGAGCAGGGACCTTGTCTGTCATAGTCACTCAGTAACTATCACAGCTAGTGAAGAATGAATGAATGAATGAAAACTAGGCTAGCCTGATGAGTAGATAAGAAAGAAGCATTGCTATGAGGAAGAGCCATGGAACAAAGAAGAAATTGAAGGGTGATATTGATGCTTTCATGGAAAATTTTCTGCTAGAGAACCCCTAGGAGCTCATCTCACCTGAGAAGAGCCTAGGATAAGATGATCAATGTCAGCAAAAGTTGTATGGAAATGGGACCCAGATGGTTTACTCTTTAAACTGTCACAGCAATAGCATCACATACTTTAGGGGATGTTGGTAGGATAGCAATCTGGGTAGAGTGATTGGAAAAGGGGGATATGATTTATTTTTCTTTGTTTTAGCCTGTCTGTGATGATTATCCCGACAATTGTCTCAGAAACCTCTTAAAACTCTTTTATAGCATTTCTGACTGAACACAGAGAACTCATTTTGTCAATCTAAGAACCAGAGAGTTATATTGGGAACCAAGCTTGATATCAATAAGATTGTTGGAATTCAAGAGAGGCTCATATTTTGAGCTATTCTGAAAAAAATACACCAAAAATTCCCCTTAGCATTTTAGCTACTAGAACAAAAGTTAATTATCAGAAAGAATCTCTTTTGCATTGTGGTCCAGCTTCCCATTTAGAAACAAAACATCTACGAGATTAAATTTCCTTGGAAACTTTTTGTAAAGGAAAGCAAAATGGCTTTTCTCAGGCCAAATTTTGAAGTTAGATACACACACACACACACACACACACACACACACGTATATATATAATATGTGCATATATAATATGTAAACTATATATTTATAATATATGTAAGGACATATATAAACAAATATTGTTGTGTGTGTGTGTGTGTGTGTGCGCGCGCGTGTGTGTTTGGGAGAATTCTCCTGACCCACAGTAGCAATTCCAGGGAGGGTGCTTTGTTGTAGCTTCAACTGTCCTATC
Source organism: Pongo pygmaeus (assembly GCF_028885625.2). Lineage (NCBI taxonomy): Eukaryota > Metazoa > Chordata > Mammalia > Primates > Hominidae > Pongo > Pongo pygmaeus. The sequence continues at coordinate 30,351,137 of NC_072381.2, read as the reverse complement.
AAATTCTTCTCTCTCTTTTTTTTTTTTTTTTTGAGACAGAGTCTCACTTTGTTGCCTAGGCTAGAATGCAGTGGTGCCATCTCAGCTCACTGCAATCTCCACCTCCGGGGTTCAAGCGATTCTCCGGCCTCAACCTCCCCAGTAGCTGGGATTAAAGGCATGTGCCACCACATGTGGCTAAGTTTTGCATTTTTAGTAGGCACGGGGTTTCACCATGCTGGCCAGGGCTGGTCTTGAACTCCTGACCTCAAGTGATCTGCCCACCTTGGCCTCTCAAAGTGCTGGCATTACAGGTGTGAGCCACCGCACCAGGACTCAAATTCCTTTTTAAGTGTGTGACAGGTGGCTGCAAGCTCCCATCTCTAAGAAAGTGGATCTTTCCCCATCCTAAGCTAAGATGGTAGTTTGCATTTGAAAAGATTGTTGAGTAGACCAGACTGAAGGAACATTCTATACTCCTACCTCCTTTGTCTGCTAGGCCTTTTCCCCAGAAATTCTGCCTCCGCATTTATCCTAACTTGAATCATTGTCTGCAGACATGCAGCACCTTCCTTTAACAATCTTCTAAGTTAAATCCACTGCATCTTCTCCCTGTTAGTACCTGCACATTCAGGAGCACCTCCCATGTTGTGTGTTTGTCCCAGGCATGAGTAGGGCACTGGGAATACAGGTTATGGAAGACATGGCCCTGCCCTTTGGAAAATGTGCTCTGTGGAGGGATGGTCATGTAAACACGCAGTGTCACTGCAGTCAGTGCTAGGACAGAGGCAGACACACAGAGATCCTGGAGGAGGGGTCCTCATCCTCTCTTTATATTTTACAAACGAAGTTTGGTTTCCTTTGTTGCATCTTTCCCAGTTTTCTCACATCTGCCAGTTTCATTTTTTCCTGTTTTATTTCACCCATAGGAAGGGAGGGGGTGAAATTTACCAAGAGGCTGCGATGATGTGCTCATTTCCTTCTGTAATAGAGAAAGCAGGCTTTAGAGCTTGCCTACCTCATGAGGCCGTCTGAGGAGCAGATGATTTGTAGGAAGGCACTTTCAGAGGCACATACAGACCCATTACATTCAAAATCAATCCCACGGTTTCTGCTGTGAAACGCCATCCAGGGAAATCCATCACATTCTAGCAGGAGTCCTTGGGAAATCCCACTGAGGAGGTGGCCATCCTCCTTCTGGGAACTTGGGTGTCCCAGCTGATGGAGGCCAAAGGCCCTGGGGAGATGCTCTCCAAGATTCATTTCCTTGTAAATCTGATTTTGTTTGGGAGCAAGTTCTTTTCTGGGTTTAGGGGGCTCTCTGCAGTGGCCCAGGATGAAGACTCTGGTGCCTGTGTGCACAGCTACCTTCTGTGTTGCCCATTATGGATCCCCACTGGACCCTTCTCTTAGCTCCCTGCCCCCACTGTGCAGTTCTTGTCACCACATTCCTCATTTGTGGGGCTCTACTCGCATGTCCTCACGCCAGCATTGCCCCTAAGACATAAGCTGGTGCTGTGTGACACCAGGGAGTAACAAGGGCTTCATAGTCAGCCCACCCAGGAGGAATGGAGTTCCTAAATGGGGACCTAGCAGTTGATTCTGTGAATTGAAATGTCCACCCCAACTGAGTTCTGCCTGAAAGTGATTATGAAATGTACTGACCGCTGTACTACTTGTCTAATGTTTAGAGCTAATCTTTGGGAGTCAGTTATTTGATCAGATGTTAAGCATTTTAAATATTCATATAGTTTTAACACAAACTGGCATCAAGGCTTTTGTGTCCACTTTCTGGACACTTCATTTTATCCAAAGTAGGATATCCTCCTACTGGGACTGGTTGCTATGCAGCGGGGACAATAGGATTCTTTACTCAGTGGCCGTTTAGGGTTTAGCATTTACTTTTCTCAGGAGTTCAAACCCTGACTCCTGCATCCTGGGATCTTCTGAAAATTGAAGTTAATCCACAGCTTGACACAATAGGAGGTAATTAAATTCTTTTATAGTCGCACTCAGAAAGCACAGTGCTATTTGCATTATTAATTCACAGGAACTTTTTTTTTTAACCTGACAGATTAAAGCTTATTTCACAGTATTGAAAGCAAATCTCTTTCCCAAACTATGCTTGTTGGGCATATAAGTCTCGTTATAATCACATTAAGCTTATTTTAACATTCTTCAGGTGGAGAGGAACATGGAAACGCTGGAGGTCAGTCAGCATTTCTGGAATTTGAAAATGGCTTCCTGCCTGCTAAAACAAACAAACAAACAAACAAAATCAGAACAAATTAAGTAATATATTTCTACTTGGGCACAGGTTTGGGCACCCTAGACTTGGTGGAGTTGTTGACACCCCAGTACTGCTAAGCTATCCAAGTTGCTTAGGGCAGAATGAACTTCTGATTTCTCTTGGTGACTTCCGCCCAGAGTTTCCAACATTTTTGAGCACATGGAACCCCTTTTAAAAGTAAAAATAAAAATGTGCACACATTCCATATGATCAAGCTGGACTCTTAATAGCTTTCGATGGGAAAATTGTGTAAAAACATGGACTCTTGGACCTTTTTAAATAATTCTGTTGCTCACCAGGGTTTTTGGTTTTTTGGTGCGAAAATCTGGCGTGGGAGGTCAGGCAACCAAGTGCCTACCAGTTTAACTAATTCTGTGTTGGTCACCAGGAGGGATTTCAAAGGAAGTCAGAGTCTGACTTCTTGGCCTGAGGAATGCACCCCTCCGAGGAGGGCAGGAGCTTAGACTTCGGTAGGGCTTCTTTGCACTGCTGAAGTTTTCTTCCCTTCTTTGAAAGCCCCTGGGTCCTCCATGCAGCCTGTGGGTGGCATTGTTGGTGGGAAGCGAATGATACACATGCAAATGATTCATGTCCGGCGTGGGTGGCCCCTGAAGGCCTTTTGCCGAAGACTTGCAATTGTTTTAAAGCTTCATAAATGAGCCGGCACAGGGCTCTCGGGAGGCCAATCAGGAGATTACCCTTTCAGACCACTGCAAGCCAAGTCCTCATTACCTAGGGTGAAGTGGAGGTTAGGTCGCTCTGGCTCACTTCTCAGCAGTAGAGGAAATGATTGGTTTTTCAAATGTAGACCTCCCTGTGGCCTTTTGGAAGGCTCTTCCCAGTCAACAGAGCCAAAGTTACAAAGTGAAGTCGTGTCCGCATCCAGCACAGGGAGGGATCGTGGAGGTGAAGGGGAAATGCCAAGTGCCCTTCTGCTTTTTCTCGTCATCTGATTACTCACATCTGCATCTTTTGGACATGCTCTCTTCTTCCTTTAGTGGTACTCATAAAAGGACACTAGCTTTCCTTGCGGTCAGGCCCACCTACGTGGGGCCCGGAGGCAACCTTGCTCTAGAGATACATGTGACAGTGAACGAGTGGGGGATGTGTTTGGAAACCTTCTCCATGGTCCTGCCAATTCTCAGGGTGCAGGAAAAAGAGAGTAATTCTACTGCTAAGACCTGTGTCAGATGTGGGGCCTGGACCCTGCAAAAGGAGCCTGGCGGTGGGGTCCCAAGGTGTGGCTGTCCAAGCCAAACAAAGACTCCAGGGTTGGACGGATCAGGCCCTGATGGGCTTTACTTCCTGAGGTCTAGCCTCTAACCCACAGGGCGGTGTTTGCAGCCCCCAGCGTGCCTCGTTATGTAAAAACAGCCATTCCCATCACACCCCAGCTTCCTGTTTTGAAGCGGCCACATAAGGGACCCTCTGTAGTCCATTTGTTTTACTAAGCAATATAATTCTGCTGTGTGGCTCCCAAAGTGGAAAGATAAAATTCAATCAGGAACTGTCAGTTTTTTTCAAACCACAGGAAGTGGGACTGAAACACACACACACATGCACACACACACACATCTCTTTCAAGTCGAGTTTAAGCATAATTTCAAGTAAATGATCAGAAAGATTTTATGAGTAAGTATGGACCAGGGAAGGTGGGAACATCCCTTGCTGTGTAAGGTAAGAAAGGGACTTCCCAGGAAATGTAGTTAGCTAACTTTGAGCTTAAGAACAAATTTCTCAGAGACATCGACTTCTGCAAGACAGCTCGGAGTCTGTTATTGCTAGGTGGGAAATTGAAAATTTGGGAAAAAGAAAAAAATTAGCCTTGGCACCACACCTTGACTTTTTCTACCCAGGCTGTAGAAAAAGTCTTGGTGAATAAGCCAAAGACTACAAAGTAGAATGGAATTGGGGAAAATAAAAGCCTTGGAAATGCAAAGATGGTAGTGTGGCCCAAGACCATCAACAGGTTTATAGTCACAACATCTCTATCAAGATAGTCACAAAGTCATCCTATCTCAATTATTCCCATGTTTGCTCTTAATCTCAGTGGGATTAAAATTGGTTTGAAAGGAGACTCCAGAGAATATTCAGTGACATCTGCAGTTGGTGTTAGAAGCAGAGCTACATAAATAAGCACAGAAGAGTTAGATCACTACCCTGACTTTGTATCAAGCTGTAATTCTCAGACACATGCTCCATGTTTCTGAAGATGCAAGTTATCATAAGAGAACTTATAGGAAGTTGTCATAAAAGATGCCAAGCGTCTTTGTAACCACCCAATGGGTTCGTCTTGCCCACTGCTCAGATAGAGTCAATTTATCAAGACAGGGGAATTGCAATAGAGAAAGAGTTTAATACACGTAGAGTTGGCTAAATGGGAGAGCAGAGTTTTATTATTACTCAGTTCAGCCTCCCTGAAAATCCAGAGGCTAGGATTTTTCAAGGATAATTTGGTGGGCAGGGGTCTTGGGAATGGGTGCTGCTGATTGATTGGGGATGTAATCATAGGGGTGTGGAAAATGGTTTTTGTGCACTCAGTCTTCCTCTGAGTGGGGGCCACAGAGGAGTCACTGTTTTGGGTGGAGCCATCTGGTTGTCAGAAACACAAAAGCCTGAAAAGATATCTCAAAAGGCCAATCTTAGGTTCTACAGTAGTGGTGGTATTTATAGGAGTAATTGGAGAAGTTCCAAATCTTGCAACCTTTGGAATAAAGGCTGATGACCATTTAGCTACACCTACAGTCTTAGCAGAATTCAGGCCCCTCTCATCCTCCCAATCTTGTGGCCTTTTATAAGTTTTACAAAGGTGGTTTTGTTTTGGGAAGGGCTATTCTCATTTAAACTATAAACTACATATCTCCCAAAGTTAGCTTGGCTCATGCCCACTAATGACTGGGGGCAGTTTGGAAGTTAAAGGCAAGATGGAGTTAGTTGGGTCAGATCTCTTTCACTGTCATAGTTTTCTCACTGTTACCATTTTTGCAAAGGTGATTTCGTCTTTCAATGAGTGGTCTCTGGGAAATAGGGGAGCTGTGTCAAGGGGTGCTGAAGATGGCCCCTAGTGCTATGGTGTTCCAGGTCTCACCAATGTGCTGCCACTATCAGTGGATTTGCAAAGAAAAAACTTAGTTATTGTGGCACATGTGGACTAAAATGGGAGCTAATGAAGGAATACCCTTTACCTGGACAACTTATGTTCTCCCTTCTCCCTCTCCAGGTTTTGGTTATAAAAATTTACAGTCTGAAATTACAGAGAAATCAGATCCAGTCTGTCTCCTCTTTCCTATTCCCCCAAATCAAACAAAAATTTGTAGTTTTTTTCCTCCCTCACCTCCCTTGCAGATTGTCTTTGTCTGTTTTGTGTTGCTGTAACAGAATACAAGACTGAGTAATTCATAAAGAAAATAAATATATTTCCTACAGTTCTGGAGACTGGGAAGTCCAAGGATGAGGGGCCTGCATCTGGTGAGGAACTTCTTGCTGTGTCATCTCTTGTTGGAAGGCAGAAGGCAAGAAGGCACAGGAGACAGAGAGAGAGAGAGAGAGGAAGAAAGAGGGCCAAACTCATCCTTTTATCAAGAGCCCATTTCTGAGATGACTAACCCATTCCTGTGATAATGGTATTAATCCATTGGTGAGGGCAGAACTCTCGGGACCTAATCACCTCTTAAAGGTCCCACTTCTCAACACTATTGCATTGGGGATTAAGTTTTCAACACGAAAAGTTTCAGGAACACATTCAAACTATAGCAGAGATTAACCCTCTTTCCAGGGGATCAACAGTTCTAGCACTTTCACAAGCATAATGACTCATATTTCATCAGTAATTCATCAGTCTCAGTGATCTTCCAAGATCGCAGTGATAGTCTCAGATATCTCTCCCAGAGTGGAAAAGCAGCAAGCCATCCAATTGTTTCTTATTTTTATTTGGGACACTGTAAACCCAAAGAAAAGTTGTGTAGGTCTGTCAGCAACATGAGACCAAAGAGCCCATCTCTCAAAACAGCCAAGCTGGTACACTGAGAAGCTTGTAAGGTCATCTGCTGCCTCTGTAGCTACCCTCCGCCATGGTGGGCAGCAAGATACACTGGCAATTGACTGCATTGGAGTCACAAAGGTCAGGTTTGGATCCCAGCCTTGATACTTACTAGCTGTATGGCTTGGAACAAGTCATTTGACATTTATAAACTCTCTGAGTTTCAGTTTTCTAATCTGTAACAGGGCAATATATACCTCACTGGATTTACCAAGGTTGAAATGAGATCACTTATATGGAATGTTTTGTGAAGTGCTGCATAGATATAAGCTGATATCAATACTCATAAGTTCAACATTGAAGACCCTTAATGCCTGGAACTAATAGTGTATATGTCACCATCTTCATCAACATTTACAGGATAAGCACATTCTACTGGTCTCTGTATTAGAACATTTCCAGGATACACACACTACAGTGGTCTCAGTATTAGAACATTTCCAGAATACGTACACTACACTGGTTTCTGTATTAGGATATTAGAAAAAAATGATTTAATATGACCAACACCAAATCATTATTACCCTTTCCATCCTTCTATTCTCAAACCTCCCCCACTTCCCAATCTTGATTAATGCATCCTCATCCACCTGTTAGCTAATTAGTTAGCTGATAACTAATCAGCTGTTAGTTAGTTACATTGGACTCCTTTCCATCACTTATTTTATTCAATTAGTTCCAGAGCGATTCAAGCAATTTTTCCAAAAAACAGACTCTTGTACAAAACCTAGATGGCTTCCTCTTTGGACAAATGGAAGCTCAAACCACTTTTCACTGAATTTTGGTCATTCTCATTCTAATTCTAATATAACCTAACTTCTTCATCTCCCAAACTTCATTCATCTCCTCTTTGCTAATAATGTGATATACTACCTTCCAAAACAGACGGCTCTTTCCAGCCTCCTAGAGCATTTTTCTTGCTGTTGTATCTCCCTAGGAGTCTGTACGTCAGCTCCCTTCTGGGCCTGCTATCATATTTAGCCTTCAAAACCATGGATTGAATATTATATCGTCTGAGAAGCATCTCTCTCCCTTAGATGTGATTGCTCCCTCCTCTGTGCTCCTGGAACATTTATTTAGTGTTATAGCAGAACTGGAAGTTGGATGGTATTAAAGTTAGTGGTATCTATATCAGTTCCTCCTAGGCTGGAAGAACTTGAGGGTAAAGGGCCCAGATCCTCTTAGATCCTCTTAGCACCAAGTCTAGTAGTTGAATTTCACTCAAGTTCTCACACTCCAAAGCTTACAGGCTACTTGGGGAGCCTGGCATTAGTCATAAAAAGATACAGGATGATATGAGATAAATTCCCCTGACCCCCAAAATGAGTGTTGTCCTGCCTGGACCTTGGTTTCCCAAAGCACTGATGCAAAACCAGGGCTACCTAGATATCGGTGTGCAAAAAACACTGTTGAGCATCTGAGTGGCATTTTTTTATCCTTAGAGTGCCAACTACCAAGGTCATCTGCTAAAAGTGCTATCATCATATGCAGCTCTTGACTTATTCATGAAATTTTATTGTGTGTTTACCATATGCTGGGCACTACGCCAGGCACTGGGGAGTGAAACCAACACAGGCCCTACCTTCAAGGAGCTTACAGTTTAATGAGGTTCCAGAGCTGGGATCTGGAGTCACACTGACTAAATAATCTCACAAACAAATAAGTATATAATTACCAACTATGATAAGTGCCTTGGAGGAAACTCCAGGGGGCGATAAGGGCATAGGATGAGGAACTCTGAGGGAAGAGGGGGAATCTCAGAACTCCATTTTGAGAGCCAGACGTAGAGGACTGTTTCTGTTCAAGAAGAAAAGAGCCCTGAATCCTTCGCCATCGAAGTTCTCCGTGAATGAGGCTGGGCTTTACAAGAGGAGGCTTTTCTTCATAGTGAGCTAACAGATGCATAGAGTGATAAGTAGATTTTCATGAGCATAAATCTTAAATGACAGTATTTATATTGAATTATGTTTTTCAATAACAATATTTTAAATGCAATGTACTGTGTTTGTAATCTGCCTTCCAACCACCAACACACACAAAACTGGCAAACCAAAGGGAATAATCCTCTTCGAGAACAGGAAACATCTTTCCGAGTATTCTGTATAGAGAGACTAGTTTTGAATGAAACCTTTCCTTTCTTATTTTTCCTACTCAAACATAATTTCATGTTCTCAAACCATGCCTTTCCTTATTGTTTGTTTGATTTTAATTTATTAATTTGTTTATTTATTTATTTTTTATTTTTAGAGACAGGGGTTCGCTATGTTGCCCAGGCTGTTCTCAAACTCCTGGTCTCCAGTGATCCTCCTGCCTCTGCCTCCCAAAACTCTGGGGTTACAGGCATGAGCCATCATACCCTGGCCATGCCATTCCTTAAAAACTGTACAGATGATATTTAATAGTTTTCTAGAATTGAAATAATGCCTTTTTTCTTTCCCTCCTTTCCAATACCTACCAAATACAGATGACTAACTTCAAAGCCAGAAATTATTTATTTTCAAAACTCAGGTGATATTCAAGTCATTACTTTCCATAGACTTGTTTGAAAGTAAAAATGATGCCATTAGTCTTAAAGTTTAATTAGCAGTGAACATGAACCAAAGTTAAATTATGAGTGATAAAGTAAAAGCATGAGTTCATGGCCTGAACAATTGCAATGAACATAAAACTACTGTACTAGTGAATATATTCCACTTATCTTAATTATTATGTTATTATTATATTTGTTCTTACAGTGGTAAGAATAGGGCAAAATGTTGACCCAATGTAGGTAGACATTAATTTTTATTTTCTTTTAAAGGTTAAGGTATTGAACTATTAAAGAAATGTAATTTGTTTTAATTTTTTCCTGGTATTCTCCTAAATCTATCTTAAATTTATTATTTTTTTAACTTGTGGGAAGTTATTTCTTTTTGATAGACACAGTAAGGATTTGATATCCTAGTTAGAAATATAAAAAACTGATAAGAAAAATCTCAGAGGACAATAATTTTCTTTTCTTCTTTTTTTGAGACAGAGTCTTGCTCTGTTGCACAGGCTGGAGTGCTGTGGCATGATCTCGGCTCACTGCAACCTCTGCCTCCTGAGTTCCAGTGATTCTTGTGCCTCAGCCTCCCAAGTAGCTGGGACTACAGGCACACACCACCATGCCTAGCTAATTTTTATATTTTTTAAAATTATACTTTAAGTTCTGGGGTACATGTACACAACATGCAGGCTCGTTACATAGGTATACATGTGCCATGCTGGCCTGCTGCACCCATCAACCTGTCATTTACATTAGGTATTTCTCCCAGTGCCACCCCTCCCTCCACCCCTCACCCCATGACAGGCCCCAGTGTGTGATGTTCCCCACCTTGTGTCCGAGTGTTTTCATTGTTCAATTCCCACCTATGAGTGAGAACATGTGGTGTTTGGTTTTCTGTCCTTGTGATAGTTTGCTCAGAATGATGGTTTCCAGCTTCATCCATGTCCCTGCAAAGGACATGATCTCATCCTTTTTATGGCTGCATAGTATTCCATGGTGTGTATGTGCCACATTTTCTTGATCCAGTCTATCATTGATGGACATTTGGGTTGGCTCCAAGTCTTTGCTATTGTGAATAGTGCCGCAATAAACCTACGTGTGCGTGTGTCTTTATAGTAGCATGATTTATAATCCTTTGGGTATATACCCAGTAATGGGATTGCTGGGTCAAATGGTATTTCTAGTTCTAGATCCTTGAGGAATCACCATACTGTCTTCCACAATGTTTGAACTAGTTGACACTCCCACCAATGGTGTAATAGCGTTCCTATTTCTCCACATCCTTTCCAGCATCTGTTGTTTCCTGACTTTTTAATGATTGCCATTCTAACTGGTGTGAGATGGTATCTCATTGTGGTTTTGATTTGCATTTCTCTGATGACCAGTGATGATGAGCATTTTTTCATGTGTCTGTTGGCTGCATAAATGTCTTCTTTTGAGAAATGTCTGTTTATATCCTTTGCCCACTTTTTGATGGGGTTGTTTGTCTTTTTCTTGTAAATTTGTTTAAGTTCTTTGTAGATTCTGGATATTAGCCCTTTGTCAGATAGGTAGATTGCAAAAATTTTCTCCCATTCTATAGGTTGCCTGTTTACTCTGATGGTAGTTTCTTTTGCCATGCAGAAGCTCTTTAGTTTAATTAGATCTCATTTGTCAATTTTGGCTTTTGTTGCCATTGCTTTTTGTGTTTTAGTCATGAAGTCCTTGCCCATGCCTGTGTCCTGAATGGTATTTCCTAGGTTTTCTTCTAGGGTTTTTATGGTTTTAGGTCTGACATTTAAGTCTTTAATCCATCTTGAATTAATTTTTGTATAAGGTGTAAGGAAGGGATCCCATTTCAGCTTTCTACATATGACTAGCCAGTTTCCCCAGCACCATTTATTAAAGAGGGAATCCTTTCCCCATTTCTTGTTTTTGTCAGGTTTGTCAAAGATAAAATGGTTGTAGATGTGTGGTGTTATTTCTGAGGTCTCTGTTCTGTTCCATTGGTCTATATCTCTGTTTTGGTACCAGTACCATGCTGTTTTGGTTACTGTAGCCTCGTAGTATAGTTTGAAGTCAGGTAGCGTGATGCCTCCAGCTTTGCTTAGGATTGCCTTGGCAATGCGGGCTCTTTTTTGGTTCCATATGAACTTTAAAGTAGTTTTTTCCAATTCTGTGAAGAAAGTCATTGGGAGTTTGATGGGGATGGCATTGCATCTAGAAATTACCTTGGCCAGTATGGCCATTTTCATGATACTGATTCTTCCTATCCATGAGCATGGAATGTTCTTCCATTTGTTTGTGTCCTCTTTTATTTCGTTGAGCAATGGTTTGTAGTTCTCCTTGAAAAGGTCCTTCACGTCCCTTGTAAGTTGGATTCCTAGGTATTTTATTCTCTTTGTAGCAATTGTGAATGGGAGTTCACTCATGATTTGGCTCTCTATTTGTCTGTTATTGGTGTATAGGAATGCTTGTGATTTTTGCACATTGATTTTGTATCCTGAGACGTTGCTGAAGTTGCTTATCAGCTTAAGGAGATTTGGGACTGAGACAATGGGATTTTCTAAATATGCAATCATGTCATCTGCAAACAGGGACAATTTGACTTCCTCTTTTCCTAACTGAATACCCTTTATTTCTTTCTCTTGCCTGATTGCCCTGGCCAGAACTTCCAACACTATGTTGAATAGTAGTGGTGAGAGAGGGCATCCTTGTCTTGTTCCAGTTTTCAAAGGGAATGCTTCCAGTTTTTGCCCATTCAGTATGATACTGGCCGTGGGTTTGTCATAAATAGCTCTTATTATTTTGGGATATGTTCCATCAATACCTAGCTTATTGAGAGTTTTTAGCATGAAGGGCTGTTGAATTTTGTTGAAAGCCTTTTCTTCATCTATTGAGATAATCATGTGGTTTTTGTCAATGGTTCTGTTTATGTGATGGATTACATTTATTGACTTGCATATGTTGAACCAGCCTTGCAACCCAGGGATGAAGCTGACTTGATCATGGTGGATAAGCTTTTTGATGTGCTGCTGGATTCGGTTTGCCAGTATTTTACTGAGGATTTTTGCATCAATGCTTGTGACCTACAGATGGGGTTTTGGTGTGGATGTCCTTTTTGTTGATGTTGATGCTATTCCTTTCTGTCTGTTAGTTTTCCTTCTGACAGTCAGGTCCCTCAGCTTCAGGTCCGTTTGAGTTTGCTGAGTTCCACCCCAGACCCTGTTTGCCTGGGTATCACCAGTGGGGAGGCTGCAGAACAGCAAATATTGCTGTCTGATTCTTCCTCTGGAAGCTTCATCCCAGAGGGACACCAGCCTGTATGAGATGTCAGTTGGCCCCTACCGGGAGGTGTCTCCCACTTAGGCTACACAGGGGTCAGGGACCCACCTGAGGAAGCAGTCTGTCTTTTCTCAGAGCTCAAACACCATGCTGGGAGAACCCCTGCTCTCTTCAGAGCTGTCAGACACGGACGTTTAAGTCTGCAGAAGTTTCTGCTGCCTTTTGTTCAGCTATACCCTGCCCTAAGAGGTGGAATCTACAGAGGCAACAGGCCTTGCTGAGCTGTGGTGGGCTCCACCCAGTTTGAGCTTCCCCAGCCACTTTGTTTAACTGCTCAAGCCTCAGCAATGCTGAATGCCCCTCCCCCTGCCAGGCTGCTGCCTCTCAGGTAGATCTCAGACTGCTGCGCTAGCAGTGAGCAAGTCTCCATGGGTGTGGGACCTGCCGAGCCTGACATGGGATATAATCTCCTAGTTTGCCATTTGCTAAGACCATTGGAAAAGCACAGTATTTGGGCATGAGTGTCCCGATTTTCCAGATACAGTCTGTCATGGCTTCCCTTGGCTAGGAAAGGGAAATCCCCCAACACTTTGCGCTTCCCAGGTGAGGCGATGCCCCGCCCTGTTTCAGCTTGCGCTCTGTGGGCTGCACCCACTGTCCAACCAGTCCAATGAGATGAACCATGTACCTCAGTTAGAAATGCAGAAATCACCCATTTTCTGCATCAATAACGCTGGGAGCTGCAGACCGGAGCTGTTCCTATTCGGCCATCTTAATTTTTGTATTTTTAATAGAGATGGGGTTTTGATATGTTGGTGTCAAACTCTTGCCCTCAAGCAATTCACCCACTTCAGCCTCCCAAAGTACTGGGATTACATGTGTGAGCCACCATGCCCAGCCTATATATATATGTGTGTGTATATATATATGTGTATATATATGTGTATATATATATGTGTATATATATGTGTATATATATGTGTATATATATGTGTATATATATGTGTATATATATGTGTATATATATGTGTATATATATGTGCATATATGTGTATATATGTGTATATATGTGTGTGTATATATATATATATGTACCATCCAACTTCCATTTCTGCTATAACACTAAATAAATGTTCCAGGAGAACAGAGGAAAGAGCAATCACGTCTAAGGGAGAGAGGTGCTTCTCAGATGATATAATATTTGATCCATGGTTTTGAAGGTTAAATATATCTATCTATCTATCTATCTATCTATATATATATATATATATATATATTTTTTTTTTTCCTAAGCAGAGAGCTGGCTTTGCTTTTCTAGTATTTCTGTAAAGACCCAAGGGTCATCTTAATTTAGAGGATGTGATATATATGAAATAGTTTCACAAAATTACAAAGCTGTAAAACCATAGAGATGAGTTAGTCAGAGTCCTTAATATTGTAAAGGTTTGGGTCCTGAGAGATTGTGCCTTGCCCAGAGCCATGTGACTAGTTAGTGGCAAAACCCAGATTAGGTCTCGGGCCTCTCAACTCTTAGTCCAGTGCTTGTTATTCTTCTTGGAAAATATGATGCCTTGGTAATTTTAACCTGCCTTATAAATAAGGAAAATGTTCTGACAATAGTAAAACTTTAATTTCAGCACTGGAGGCCCTTAAATTACTGTGTTTCTGGTGTCTGTACACGAAAGGAAGTAAGAACTATACTTGAATGTTTTTATTCATCATCCTTAACCTTCACCTATTAATATTTGTCCAGTTACTAACAAATATCTGCTCTGTGCTGGCCCCTGTGCCAAGCATTGCAGGGGCAACTCTGACAAGCATCATCTTGCTTGCAAGGAGTTTATAACCTGGTTGAAAGTTTGACTCTTTTTAAAATAGCTTTTCCAAGCTGTGCACAGTGGCTCATGCCTGTAATCCCAGCACTTTGGGAGGCCGAGGCAGGTGCATTGTTTGAGCCCAGGAGTTCAAGACCAGTCGAGCAACATGGTGAAACCCCATCTCTAAAAAAAAAAATACAAAAATTAGCCAGATGTGGTTGTATGTGCCTGTGCTTCCAGCTACTTGGAAGGCTGAGGTGGGAGGATGGTTTGAACCCAGGAGTCAGGGGTTGCAGTGAGCCATGATCACGTCACTGCACTCCAGCCTGGGCAACAGAGCAAGAAACTGTCAAAAAAAAAAAAAAAAAAAGGAACAAAAAAGAAAAAGAAAGAAAGAAAATAATCTGCTAATATCTCACAATCTGCTTTGCTCCTCCAAAGCAGATTGTGATAAGTGTCATCATAGAGGTAGAAACTAAATTCTCTGAGAAGTTCAAAGAGAGGAAGGATCATATGTATAACGATGAGGCTGGGGATGGAATCAAAAGTGACTTTACAAAGAACACTGTCTTTGACATGACCTTGAAGGATGGGTCGGATTTCAGTAGTTGGAGATGAGGGAGAGGGTTTGCTAGGTGGGCAGGGCATGACCTAGACAATACTGCCTGTCATTACAGACTTCCATAGGTCTGTCTCAAACTCTTTTCATGCTGTAGACAGTCAATAAACGTGTGTTGATTGATTGGGGCTCTGTCCTGGGGTCACTGTCGGTCACTTCTGCCTGGGGCAGGCAGCACCCACCATGCTGTGAAGCTATAGACTAGGCAATGAGTTATGAACGTTACATCCACGAAGACCTTCACTGCCACACTTGGCCTCCACAATGTACTAAAATGTTTGATCCAGAGATATTTGTCTTTTCTCGTTTTTCAGGACACAGTTAACTTCTGGCCCACACCATTTGTGGTTTAGAATGATGGTGGTGTCCCATTTGTTTGAACAGAATCTAAATCCAAGTTCTGGAGGTTTTAGTGCCATCCTCTCCACCGTCCGAGCCTCCCAATTCCCTGGCTCCCGGAGATGGCTGTAGAGCACTTGGGTTTAATGCAAGCCTCCCTGGAGTCGGCTGAGTGTTTACTTGGCCCCTCTATAATGGTATAACCTGGTTGGTTTTCCTAACTGGATGTACTGTGTCTGCTGTAGCTGCCTCTCCTGGCTTTTCTCCTGGAGTCTGTCCCATGAAACTATTAAGCCATAGTTTCCTCAATACAAGTGTCTTATCCTTCATAGAGCAAAATTGGCAGCTAGCATGCTTCCCTTCCAATGACCAGGTGCCTGTGCACCCTCATCTCAGAAACTGAGAGCACAGCAGCCATTGCCCAGATCAGAGCTTTACAAACACAGGGTCAAGATT
This sequence comes from Pongo pygmaeus, assembly GCF_028885625.2. Taxonomy (NCBI): domain Eukaryota; kingdom Metazoa; phylum Chordata; class Mammalia; order Primates; family Hominidae; genus Pongo; species Pongo pygmaeus. The sequence continues at coordinate 30,335,807 of NC_072381.2, read as the reverse complement.
CTTGAGAGAGTCCTGTCAGTTGTGAGTTTTGACTGCAAACAAAAGAGCACATACACTTAAAAATCACTCAGCTGAAACAGAACAGATTCAATGTTTTCCCCAAATAATGCCATGCTCCTTCCATGCAGCAGTGTGATTTCAGGCCTAGGGTAGAGAAGAGAAGACTTACAGGTTAGCAGGCTGAGAATACCACACCACCTCTACCCTGGCATGTGTGGGGCTCAACAGTGAGGCAACTCATGAGTTCATTGGCCAGGCATTTCTCTGTGCGATAAAGGCTGAGAAATGCTGGCTTGTGGCATATGGCAACCAAGGTCGGGCCGGGTGGATTGAGCTCAGGTTGGGGAGTCACCTATGTTGGTTTCAGGGCCTCTGCTGGTTGCCCTTCTACTAAAGACCTCCACATCCAGTCTGCCATATACCCAGCAAGCTAGATTTAGGCATGGTGGCCTCACTTACTTACTTAATGATTAGTTTTTAAACACTGTGGTAGGGGCCAAGGACATAAGAGGGAAAAGTCCCAGTTCCTGCCTTTTGGAGCTGACCATCTACTATAGATCTGTGTGCTGTAATCAATCACCAAAATTTTGGATGATGTGGGAACGTAGGTTATAAGAGATAGCATTTCCATTTATAGATGACAATCAAAAGCCGTTTACGACAGTATGAGTAGATGCTTGAAATCATACTCTAGGTGCTTCATACAAGTGAAATCATTCAGTATTTACCATCATTTGTGACTGTCTTATTTCACTTAACTTAATATCCTCAAGTTTCATCCACACTATTGCGTGTGTCAGAAGGGGAAAGTCTTTCCTACAGCCTAATCATGAGGACACACCAGGCCAACCCAGATGGAATGACAGTCCCCAAAATATCTGGCCAATACTCTTCAAAAGTGACAAGGTCCTGAAAAACAAGGAAACACTGAGAATCTGTCACAGATTAGAAGATACTAAAGAGACATGATGACTAAATCCAGTGGGGTATCCAATGTGGTCCTGGAACAGAAAAATGATTAGTGGAAAAACTGGTGAAACCCAAATTGAGTCTGTGGTTTATGAGTACAGTTGTGCTTGGGATACTCAACGCTTTTTCCAATGCAGCAGCTCTGCTGGTGATGTCAGACCCCTGCTTGGTCTTCAGGCCTCCTTGTAGTCTACTGCCCCCATCAGAGTAACAATGTGTCTCCGCCACGTGTTAAAACCAACTTCTTTGGTTTTCTCAGTCTGACCCCAGAGTAGGCCTTGTCCCTCTTCCTCTGGGGCCTTCCAGCTTGTCCCACCTCAAAGGGGCTGGAGGGGGGCAACTGAGCCCAAAACTCCAAACTCAAAGGCTTAGCCATACTTGATGCGAGAAGGAAGGGGAAATTTCCTTTTTATTCTCTTTGATAATGAGAAGAAACACCAGATCAATTCTCCATGACACTCATTAATCAATAGCAAAATCCACTGCTGTTTTAAAATGACATTTAAAAATAGGCACAAATAATGTTGGTGGAGGAAATATTGCCATCACTTATTGAGAGATCAGCTTTGAATGTCTTCTTCTCTCAGAAAAATCTTCACTCTCTCCAAAATTAGTATCGTCCATTAGGATAGAGCTAGGAACCATAACTGAAAACAAAAACAACAACAACAAAAATCTGGAGCCAGTGTTCTAAACAAGCCTTCCATTTGTTCTTTATCTGAAGTCTAGGCTTTCCTGATGAACAGGCTAAGGTTTTGGTGTGTTATCTTTTCCACCACTGGAAAAACCAGACAGGAATAAAATGTATGTTGAGTATTTATTGAATATCAGGTACTATGTTCATTTGTTCATATTCACATTTGTTTCTTTAATCCTAAGAATAATGCCATGAGTTAAATATCTTACTTTACCGAGGAGTCAACTGCAGAGATTAAACAAATTTCCATCACACAGTTAGCAAGTGAATGAATGTAGAAGTTGAATCCAAGTCTCTGATTCCGAAGTTCAGTGTTCTTTCCATTAACCCATGGTGCTAACAGAGAGGAAAGATATGGGACTTTCTTTTTGCTTTATTGAATTATTTTATGTAAGGATGCACATACGTAGTGTTTGAGTGTTTGATAATTGAAGAAACCTGGATGCTACATTAATAAGAGGGGAAGGAAGAGGGAGAAAGAGAAAGAAGAATATGATGGAAAATACAGAGAGGCATAGATACACACGCGCACTCCATGTTCCTTTGACCTCAGCCAGCCGGTGGGTGGAGGGATTGCAAAGAAGTGGGTCTTTTGAAAGATATTGACATTAGAAAGGTTGTCAACAACCTTCTGACAGCTGTTTGCTAATTATTACTTCTAGGGGAAAAGTGTGAATGTAAGTTGTGTCTGAATGTTTTGTTGGAAAAAATCTGGAATGCATAGTTCCATTCTCTATAATCATAAAAAGGATTTTCTTGCAATTGTATTTTCTCTTGTTAATGAATAGTAAACAACACTGATTATAGGAGTTATCTAATTCTTGGTGCCCCCTTGCTGTGGCCTGCCATCACTGCCAAATCCCCTTCTCTCTCTTTACACACACACACACACACACACACACACAGAGAGAGATCAACACATAAATCAGCAAGCCATGTTGACCCTTACGCAATGCCATGTGCTGTGAAAAGCACCAGGAATACAGTTCATACAATTAAGGGCCAATTATGTGCTTATTGGCTCTTGACCTAAGAGGAGACACAATGTCTTCAGGGCAGGAATTGTGTTAATGCTCTGTTGTTCTCAGGGGCCTCATAGAGAGCTCTGTTTCACTTGGGGAGAATTTAGAAAGCAGAGCGCCCTTAATATCTATTTCAAATAGAAGTAAATGCACTGAGTATAAAATTAACTTTCTCTCAAGTGGTGGTTACACAGCTAGGCAAGATTGGTTCAGAATAATGAGAGCCACTTGGCTTTGCAAAAACGGGAGGAGGTGGGGGAGACCAAAATGTGGGTGATGTTTGGGGTAGTAGATGGAAGGTGCTGCTGAGCTGCTGCAGAGATGACCTGGGGTAAGCAGTAGACCACGAGCATGCAGCTTACTCAGGAATGTGGGAAGTCATCCCAGGCATCTTCTCTGTTCTCATTTGGAAAGCATGCCAGGGGAATGGTAGTTGCCAAAGTTTTAGGTCCTGACTGCTTCCATAAGAAATATTGTGATCATCCATATTCCAAATTATCCTTCAGTACGAATGGTAGACATCAAACAAACCACCTCATTTTAAGGTGGTGTCACATAAGTTTCATAGCTGCTAACGAACTGTTTGAAGATTTTCAGGGATGGTTCCCTCTTTTTTTTTTTTTTAAAGAAGTCTTACTCTGTCACCCAGGCTGGAGGGCAATGGCGCGACCTCGGCTCACTGCAACCTCTGTCTCCTAGGTTGAAGCGATTTTCCTGCCTCAGCCTCCCAAGTAACTAGGCTTGCAGGCATCTGCCATCATGCCCGGCTATTTTTTGTATTTTTGTAGAGACGGGGCTTCACCATGTTGACCAGGCTGGTCTTGAACGCCTGGCCTCAGGTGATCTGCCTACCTCAGCCTCCCAAAGTGCTGTGATCACAGGCGTGAGCCACTGCACCTGGTTGTCTTTTTTTAAATATATATATTTTTTTAAATAAAGAAGGAGATCTTACTATGTTAGCCAGTCTGGTCTTGAACTCTTGGCTTCAAGCAATCCTCCTGCCTTAACCTCCCGAAGTGTTGTGATTATAGACATGAGCCACTGACCCCCACCAGGGATGGTCCTCTCTTGATAATACCTCAGATCCTTGAGCTGAAGGATAAGAAAAGGAAGAGTGTGAGGAGGCGTGAAGAAATGGATAGATGCTGGGCATCTTATCCCATCCCTGAGGTCCAGGGAAAAACAGTCTTCAAAGTCAAAAGGATACATGGATGCAAGTTCTGGTTCTGCCCTTTACCACCTGCAAGGTCTTTCCAAGCTTCCTGAATGTCTACAGCCTTAGCCTCCTCCTACGTAGGGTGAGTTGTCTGAGAATTAAAGATAATGTATGAAAGATTCCTGGTATAGTGAGTTCTTAGTTATATGTAGCTACTATTATTATTTTATAAATTTTTCAAACGTTGATGTTAGTGGTCACTATAGCAATATCTCACTGCCTTAGGACTCTCAGAAGTTCCTGTAGCTCAGATGTCCCAACCCCCAATTACAGAAATGCTGGCATGGAGCAGGTCATTGGATAAAGACCTCAATTTCTCCAGTTGCCTCTCCATAAGGGGAGGGCTGAGTATATACGTGGCCAACAAACAGCATCGTCTATTACTAACCCAAAGAAGAAAACGATTCACACGACTGCATTGGAATGGAGGTTACAGAACTGAAATAGGAGAAAGCACAAGCAAATTTCTTATGCCCTCAGATTCAGCACGGAATATGCTGTCTCAACCTGCTTGTCCGTGAACAGCCTTGACTGTCTCCCGGGGAAGAATATGAAGAAGCTTTCCTCTAGAAGATGCCATCAGGGATGACTGGACTAAATTAACAGTTGGAGAAATAATGATGTGTAAATCAGAGTGAGGCCATTTCACTGTGAGGTTCACGTTTGCTTTAGGATGCTTTGGACTTTGAAATGAGAAAGTTGACACACCGTGGGGTGCTGTCTGTAAGTGCGAGAAACTACAGGCTTCAGAGCACCTGGGACCTGCAAATATTTGGGTTTATTTTTTCCAAAAATCAACTGGAAATAAACTTACACTGGTAAGTTCTAGCTTTAATTCCTTCACATACTTGCTCTGTTCCGTTTTTATTACTGCCATTGCACTGGTTGCCCATTAAACGTAATGCATACACACACAACATCAACAACAATGACCAAAACTATTGCTTGTGCAGTTAATAGAAACCAAATGTCCCAGAAGCTTGCAACTCCACATGTCACATGTTTTGCTTTTTTCCCACTGATTTAAGAATCTCTCTCCCTAAGCTAATTTTCTTCTCCGTTCGCTCTACCCCAGGTGACAAATGCCCATGGTCTAAAGGTCTTTTGTCAACCACACTCAAAGACTTCCATCTCCTTGAGGGTGAACTTGTCTGCCTGGTTTCATTACTTGCATGGCACTCCTCTCAGATGGGGACTTTGACCTTTTGAAATTCCTACTGAAGATTAAATACCAAACCCAGCAGTCCACAGGAGAGTTAACAGACAGTTTCAGTACACACAGCAAGACTTCCAGAGTGGTCAAATTATTAACCCACGGGAAAATGTGGATCAGATGGTCAAACGCAGGACATAACTCACATAGGGAACCGGCTTTTGCACTGGGAGTCACTGAGTCCTAGGGATGGAGCCGCGCTGCTTTCGGCTAATGGGAAATCCGAAGTTTGGGCTTTTTTTTTTTTTTTTTTTTCCAAAGCACATAAATGCAATTGATTTGCTCTTTGTGGAACTTTTTGGAGCTTCAGTGCCACTTTAGATGGCTTCTCCTGGCCTCATCTAGAATATTTCTTTTTGAAAGTCTTTTTGGAAGGCTGAGTTAGAACTGTTGTCTCTTCTCTCCTCCCCTCTCTTTTGCCATTTCGCATTCCCATTTTAGGCTTTTCTAGTAGTTTAAAATATCACATGGTTGATATATTAAGATAAAATTAAGGAACCTACTTGGTCATGAGAAATATATCCCATAGCTATACTAGGTCTTTTGAAATTACCAAGTCAGCAGGTGGGAAAGTCAGGAATACAGTTGAGAAATGTGTGTCCTTCATTCAGCGTGAACATTTGCTAACAAATGTTTTGTAACTGAGTAGAGACTCTAAGTGTGTAAACTTTCTGGAACATCTCCAAATTTGGTTCAAGATACTTTGTACAATTGTCTCTTGATCAATTCAGATTTCTTCCTTGGTCCCTTCTTTCTATTGCTCGCCCTTTGGTTATTTTTGTTACTTACTCTCTGGTACAAGGAGGGAAGGGTCTCAGAGAGAAAGAAAAATACCCCTCCATATTCTTTCGGACATATTTTCCAACTGTTGAATGCAACTTGGAAATTCTGGGTGAACTCTGTTTTGGGCTATGTATTGAGGTAGTATAGTGCAATGGTCAAGAGGAGGGATTTAGTGTCTGAAAGACCTGGACTTGAATTACTTGAATTAATGAACTAACCTTATTAATTAATTAACTACGTTAATCAACTAAACTTGTGCAAATTCATTAAACTCCTTGGGCTTTAGTTTTCTCATTTGTAAAACAGGATAAGATTAGTTTCATAGGATTGTTAAGAATATTCAGTTAATGAATGAAAAGTCCTTAGCTGTGTTTCCAACATAGAAGAACATTTATTAGGTACTATTATTATTATGTCATTAGTTGTTACCCTCTGCAATGCCCATGAATCTGTTGTGTGTAGAACATTTTGATTTTTCAGCTGACAAACCATTATGCCATGGCCCCAACACTTCATATTCAGCGTTGCAGGGTACTTTTGAGAATTTGGTGGATTTTTTCTCTCTTCCTCTTTCCTTTTCTTAATTCAAGCAGGTAGCAAGCTACGACTTGCATGTCTGAACTTGTGAGTGCAATGCATACTACTATGCCGATAAAGGCAGCACCATTTCATTGATTGGATGAAAGCAGTTTCCAATCTGCTTTCTGAAATGGACAGATTCTTCTTTAACTGATCAGGGAACCACATGCCCCAACACTGCATATTCACTGGAAGGCCAGGAATCTTAGGAGCTGAGTTTTTTCAGGTTGCATTTGTCAGCACTTGCTGGAAAGACACAAAAGAGCAAATGGCAATGTCTATAGTTTCTGAGCTGTGCCTCTTAAGTATTTCAGATGCCTACAAACTCTGCTAGGCCTCACTGTGGGAGCATTTTAAATATCCAGAATAAGGTAACGCTCACCTGATTTCTTTTTCTAATTTAACCAATTCAATCCAGTCACTGCTGTTGCCCTGTTTTTTTGCACAGAACCTAAGAGCTGGGTTTTCATTCAGCCTCACATGAGAAAGCAGCTACCAACCATTACAAGACTGCTTGGCCAAACGGACTGTGGTACCCAATCTGACTAGGATGGGACTGTTCCAGAACTCTCTCAAAAAAATTTTTTTTGAGACAAGGTCTCACTCTGATGCCCAGGCTGGAGTGCAGAGGCACAATCTCGGCTCACTGCAACCTCTGTCTCCCAGGCTCAAGCAGTCCTCCCACCTCAGCTTCCCGAGTAGCTGGGACTGCAGATGCACTCTACCATGCCTAGCTAATTTTTTGTTTTTATTTTTTTGTAGAGATAGGGTCTACAGATAGACCCTATCTTTTTGTAGAGATAGGGACCATGTGTTGCTCAGGCTGATCTCCAACTCCTGGGCTCAAGCAATCTGCCCACCTCAGCCTCCCAAAGTGCTGGGGTTACAGGCATGAGCCACTGTGCCCAGCTTCAAATTCTGATCTCAAACAAGCTTTCTGAAAGCATTGAGGTGGGGGTAGTAAGATACTATGAGTTCTGTTCCAGGAAGTCTGGAATCCACAAACTCGTGTCCTGGCTTCAGTCTACTGAAAGCCACAAGGTCAACAACAGTGACACCACCGTACAGTACTTCACAGTTAACTAGGGGCTGCATATATATTACTCCATTTATCCTCACAACGGTTCTGTGAGGTTTGCTGAGCTGAATCATAATAATAACAAAAACTTATTGAGCACTTGCTATCCATTTTATGCTAGGCACTTCAATATTCATGACAACCCCATGAGGTAATACTATTTGATGATCAAACAAGGGTAAAGTCAGGGTAAGTTAGTCGCTGTGCTGCAGAGATGGGATTTGACCTGATGTCTGCCAAGCCCAGTAGGCCATGCACTTAACTGCTGGTGCAGGAGGCAGGCTCCGGGGAGTGGGAGTCTCGGCCAAGGTCACAAAATCATTAGCATGGCCAGGACCTGAACCCTCGGTTTCTCATTCCCTGGCCAGTTCGCTTCTTGTTACACTGTGCTAAAAGCACTCTATATTTTGGATTATTAAACTTTAAGTAGCTTATAAAACCACCCATTTAGCTGGGCCTACAGCTGGGAATGATTAGATCAGCAAGCCCCCTAAAGCCAGCTTACCTGTGCAGCAGGCCCTTGTCCTGGAGCAGCCCTCCGTGTCTCCCACCGCATGACTGACAGGAGCTCTCATCCTGCCTGCCCATGAGAGGCACAGTGTGGCTTTAAAATATGCTGATGTCAGCCACGTACAGTGGCTCATATCTGTAATCCCAGCACTTTGGGAGGCTGAGGTGGGAGGATCGCTTGAGCCTAGGAGTTCAAGACCAGCCTGGGCAACAAAGTAAGACCCCCCAATACCTATGAAA